>NW_011494903.1:856086-870597 GCF_000754665.1 Bison bison bison
AATATTTTGTAAAAACTTATAAAGGAAAATCACTTTTAAAAACCTAATGACTTAGAAGTGGGTAAGATGACTGTAAAATTTTGGGAAAATACTATAAAAATACAGAATTCTGTACTCCTTTGCCTGGTAAATGCCATTAAATTCTTGCTACATTTCAAAAGAACACAAGGGCTTCTCTCGGGGTTCAGTGGTTAAAAATCCACCTGCAAATGGAGGGGACATGGATTTGATCCCTGGTCCCAAGAAGAACTCACATGCCATGGAGCAACTAAGCCCGTGTGTCACAACTACTGAGCCCGCATGATGCAGCTACTGAAGCCCGAGCACCTAGAGCCCATGCTCTGCAACAAGAGAAACCACCACAATGAGAGGCCCGTGCACCATAACTAGAGTAGCCCTTGCTCGCTACAACTAGAGAAAGCCCTCGCACAGCAAAGACCAAGTGCAGCCGAAAATAAATAAGTAAATATTTTAAAAATGAAAATGAAAAATGAAAGAACAGAAAATGGAAACAATAGACAATGGATTTTTGGCATCTTTGAGAAGGTTATGGCAACCCTCTCCAGTATTCTTGCCTGGAGAATTCTATGGACAGAGAAACCCCTGGTCCATGGGGTCACAAAGAGTGGGACACGACTGAGCAACCAACACACTTTTGGTATCTATGGAGTTAATCATACAGCTGTCCCCTGTTTAACTGTTAACCTAGTTAATCGCACCGAGAGTTTTACTAATATCTTACTTTTATTTCTTTATGATATTTGTTAATGGACTGCTGAATTTAATTTGCTAATATTTTACAAGTATTTTTGCACTTGTTTACATTTTTATTTTCTTGTGCCACCCTTGCCTGGTTTTCAGCATCTGATGCCTGTCCTGACACCATTTGCAGACTTTTAAGAATGGCATGGCCTGAGGCCCCATGTCAGAGGGAATTAGGATGACAAACTGTATTCTAGGATCATTGCTTCCTCTTCCCTCAGGCATATATGGCACAGCTGTTTTCACTCTCCAGTGGACAAAAATTAGAATAAACTGTTTTTTTTTTTTTCTTTTGGTGAATGGGAAAATTCTAAATTGCTTTCTTTATGCTTCCCAGTATGAACTAAAGATAAAATACACATTTCCTTTTGCTCTTTCTACTGCTTAAAGTATAAAGGAAAAGAATAATATCATTTGAAACACTGTCTAAACATTGCTGTTTAATAAATTTCCTGCTTTGATTTCTTATCAGTCTTGTTAGCAGTTAGGATACTTTCGGCTTCAAGTAACAGATTACCTGACTAACATTCCTGAAATGTAAAGACCTTATTTCAGCGAAGAAGGTTGCATAAAAAAGGAAAAAGTTTGCACCAATGGTATATGCGATTAAAAAATTAGTGCCACTATTTAGTACCAGAGTCAACTGTACAGTTCTTCCATTGTTTTTCTTTTCAAGTAAAACAGCCATTACAGCAAAATATTAAAATAATATGGCTTTTGCAACCAGAGCATAAATTTTTACATCATTAAGTGTTTTAAAAAGAATTTCAAAAAAGTTATATGTTCAATTTTTATTTCTTAAAATATTTTACATTAATAAAAATTTAACGTATTAGTGAGAATATAATGTTTCAGTACCACTAATAAAAAATATTTATCTAAAAATATAAAAAGAAGTCCCTATGAAGTTAATTACAAGGTTGGTGTGTGGTTTGATCATGCCAGGCAAGAGCCAGCGCTTTTTAGCTGTCTACTCTGCTACCCTTGATGCTTCAAATATGTCTCTTCTCCTGGATGCAAGATGGCTATGTTCTAAACATCATGCAAATCTATAACGACATACCCGTGAGAAAAGATGAGGGGAAATAGAGCTTTTCTCCTAGATCTCTCTCCTTTCAGCAGAGAAGATTATCTTTTGAAGAACCCCCAACATATTTCTAGGGATTTCCAGGTGGCTGAGTGGTAAAGAATCTACCTGCCAATGAAGGGGACTCAGAAGACACAGGTTCAATCTTTGGGTCAGGAAGAGCCCCTGGAAAAGGAAAAGGCAACCCACTCCAGTATTCTTACCTGGAAAATCCCATGGACAGAGGAGCCTGGTGGGCTATAGTCCATAGGGTCACAAAGAATTGGACACTACTGGGTGACTGAACAACAGCAACAATAGTTTGGAAACTAACACTTCCTTGACTCATTGCTCTATTTTTATTTTAATTGATTAATGTATTTGCTTTTTTCCATCTTTTCTTTGTGCTCCCCAAGATGATATCAATTCTTCCTTAACAGGACTGAATATTTCTATCCAAACACACTTTTAATGTTTTTCCTGATTCACTGAATGCCTCCTAGTGATTCCCTTTTTACTCCCTTGCCTTTGTTTTGTGCCATCACTTTGGGGACAAATCTCAGTCTCTGTTTCCAAAATAAATTCTAGGTGGTCACCACATTCCAAATGACTTATCACACTTGTGATGTTTTCAGTCACTCACTTCGAAACTGAATCTCATGAGATCGGTCTCTCCATTATCCTATGATTTCCAAAAACACACCTTAACCTATGTTTCCATGGCATACTTTTCTCTTTGGCAGTATCAGTTTAGTTACATTCCTTCTGACCATTAATCTACCAGAGTAGAAAGAGTCGAGAACTGAGTCTTCTTCCCAGCTTCTGACTGTAGGAGAACTAATATTCAGAAAGTGTCATATTAGCATATTTATGCTTAAATAAGAGATTGAGATAAATATGGGTATATCTAATAAATTGGAAGCATAATCAGCCTGAAGATATGGGTTGATTAGAGTATGAAGAAGGCAAATGCTACTTCACTACAAAATCACTCTCAAAATGAACAAGTCACCTGTATGCCTCAAGGACTAACTCTTCTCTGAATTAACTTCAATTTAGAATACATTTTTTAAGGAAAAGTCATAAAACATGCCACATATACATATAAAATTAATCTCAACAGTATTCTCAACAATTGTTTAGAACTCAGACCAACCAAAGAGTTTCTTCAGAGAGGAATGTTTATTGGTGACTGAATCACATGCTTAGTGTTGCTATGTATAGCAATGATAATAGAAATAAGACCAATTTTAGTTGGTTTTATTTCCATTTCTAAATCCTCTACAGATAATATTCTCCCACCCCTTATTGTCTATACCTGGAGCACATCATGCCTACTGCCCCAACCTTGGTATGGCACTGGGAAAACTATGACATTTTGTACATTCACACTATGCCAGTAATTTTTCCAACACCTTTTATATAACGTATCAGAGGAGATATTTTACCCCTGATTTATTGATGAAAGAACTAAGACTGAGAAAAGTTAAATTTGGTGAAGTGATCAGAAAAATCCAGAATTAAACTCAAATCCTTCAAATTCCAAACTCATGCTCTCTGATGAATACCAACGAGCTTGTAGGGAGTCACAGATGGATTCTAGTCCCAAACTTCATTTTCCTCATCTTAAAAAGGGCAGACTTAGGTGAACTGATAACTAAAATCCATTTTAGCTAAAACACTGAACTTTCTTTTTTGGGTGTTCTTTATGTGCCAAGCATTGAGCTAAAGCAATTTACGTATGTTATTTTTTTAACAACAACATAAAAAAACTAGTGAAATAGCAGAGAAAACAGATGCAGAGAGTTTAAATAACATGCTGAAGGAACTTTAGCTGGCAAATCATGGCGCTGGGGTTTTAATTCAGACCTATTGAACCTAAATGCCTACATGCTTTAAAGAAATTGTTCTCTCTCAGAGTTGTATGTCAGATATGTGGAATGAAAGGATGGAATTTTTAAAAAGTATATTCAATAATACAGAATTATTTTATATTCACATTTCACAAATATCCTTGTTTTTATAGGATAAATTACTGAAAATGATTCTCAAATGTGATATCCACAGATAAAGGGAATGCCAGTATATGTAGGGACAGAAGCTGCAGGAATTAATGTGTAGTTCTCTCCAAAATGTTAAAAATCACAGTGAACAAATCAAAAGTCCTAGACTTTTGGATGGAAAAATGAGGGTATGGAAGTAGTGTGAGGGTGATGTGGGGAAGTCTCATTAAGTCTTCTTAACAAAGAAGCCACACTTGCCTCAGAGAAGTAAGTCAAATCGCTATCTCTCTAAAGATATTGGCAGTCTTGATATTTTTTTCTTTCTTATAATTCCATCTAGTTATCCTACACTGTGACTAGGCTACAGTGGTTAGAAAAAATAAATAGCTATATAGTCTACCTTCAGGGAACATATGGTCTTGGAAGGAAGCTTACAGACAAACCTTAGATTCTTGCCTTCTCTTTGCAGTTGAGTGGGAAGTCATTAGCTAGCACTGAATTCATGAAGAATTCCCTTGCTGATGTGCATTCCTGGCCAGAAGCTACAGCTTTCTTCACCTCTGGGGAAAGGCTGGCAAAGGGTAAGGTGACAAAGCCAAACTTTACCTACTTCACGTTTTGCCAGGGTACAGCCCTGTTTGCTCCCAACTCAACACAAGCTCATAAAACCTATTTCTGTCCTGTGGCACTTGAGCAAATGCAGCTTATTGGGAATTTGTCTGGACTAGTTGGACAAATAAAGGTGAGGATGGAGAGGAAAGGACAGATTCAAGGATCACTATGAAGGAAAAACTGAGATGGTAACAGGGACTAACTGGGTAGATGCCAAAGAAGAAAAAGGACTTAAAGCAAGATCCAGACTTTTTAGCCTGAGTGGTTTGGGAATGGTTATTATTGCTTGAAAGAAATATCAGCCAACAAGACAATTTGAGGAGAAATAATTTAGATAAACTGTTAAGAACACCTAAGTGGAAATATGAAAAGATATGTTCAACTTCACCAAATTAGGATAAAAAGTGGTATTAACCCTGTTTTTAATATTTGAATCAAATAACTACAGTCTTATCTCTCTTCACATCTTGAATCTACAACAAACCATTCATCTCAGATGTGACTCTACATACTTATGGAGAAAAAATGGAAAATTTAGTCAATTTCCTATAAGGTTTCTGCTCTTTACTTCTCCTATCTAACATTACTGAGCACTGCCTTATTACAGGCACCATTGTGAGTCTTTCATGTATATTAGTGTGTCTAATCTTCACAACAAACCTATAATAAGGAGTTATAATCATGCCCATTTTGCTTATGAAGACACTGAAGTCCAGATTCAGAAACTAACACACAACTCACCTAGATTTAAAGGCCTTTCCTTCATTGACTCTTGCACCCCAATGCTTCTGTCCTTATGGACAGCTCTGGCATATGATGCTGCTGCTGGGAACAAGCTATGAAGCAAACCAATGCAATCCTCATTCCCTACTGGAAGTCCAGTGGTGATGAAAGGTGTGCCTAACCCCCAACACAACACTGTAGAAACCCAACACAGTCCTGGATTGCTGTCCAAACTCATAATGACTGAGGTATTCACTGACACCAAAATCTAGGGGCCCAGAGCCTAGATGAGTCCTAAGCCACTGAAAACAGTGCCTAATAAAAGATTCCCCTCTCCATCTCACTGGAAAAGCACAAGTTTCTTGGACTATGTCTCTGCATCAGGCCTGGGCATCCAAAGTTACAGCTCTTTAGTAACACAGATTTTCAGATACACAGACATATGCACACACACACACAGACTCAGGCATTTTACTGAAGAGGCATCTGTAGAGCCAGGGTTTCCAGCTTTCTCCCAGGTCAAACTAGTCCCTGGAGTTATGCCCAGACCACCTGTTAAAGACACATCCATGAACTCTTTGGGGACCCTGCTGTCTAATTCTTGACAGTTTCTCTTAATTAGAGTTCCCGAACCCATCAGAGATTTGAATTACGTTGAACTTCAAGGAAAAAGCAATCCAATGTCTCTATAGCTTTCCTTCTGTGGCCTTTTGACTCTCATTTAAATTTATTAACCTTCCTGAGTTTTTCCCAAAATTATTTTGAGCTTAGCATATTAAGTCATTTGAGAAAAGTATTTGTTACTTCCTAAACAAAACTGCTTAATTGTTTCACATCCACATACATAAAAGAAAAAAATTTGAGTAATTCTTCCTAAAACAAAGAATTCTACCCATAGGTGAAAGAAGCCATTGGCAAGTTTGACATGCTGCTGCTGCTAAGTTGCTTCAGTCGTGTCCGACTCTGTGCGACCCCATAGACAGCAGCCCACCAGGCTCCCCTGTCCCTGGGATTCTCTAGGCAAGAACACTGGAGTGGGGTGCCATTTCCTTCTCCAATGCATGAAAGTGAAAAGTGAGAGTGAAGTCACTCAGTCGTTGTCATTGTTCAGTCACTCAGTCACGTTCAACACTTTGCGACCCCATGGACTGCAGCACGCCAGGATTTCCTGTCCTTCACCATCTCCCAGAGCTTCCTCAAACTCATGTCCATTGAGTCAGTGATGCCATCCAACCATCTTGTCCTCTCTTGTCCCCTTCTCCTCCTACCTTCAGTCTTTCCCAGCATCAAGGTATTTTCCAATGAGTCAGCTATTTCGCATCAGATGGCCAAAGTATTGGAACTTCAGCTCTAATATCTTTAATTAACAAATCTTATAATTTTCCCTTATCGTACACATCCTATTTAGGAATGGAACTTAGGTAAGAGGTGAAAGTATGCCAGCAAGTTTATTAGGACATGCTTCCTTAGAGTTAACCATAACATCCTGGAAAGGAATCCAGCCCTGACCACACTGTATTATCAAGACAAACCCATTGAAAAGATTTTCCATCAATCTGCCCAAATTTACTTCTAGTAGCTCTGCTCTGGGATGAGAAGGGAAAGCAAAAAAAAAAAAAATCCGGTATGTCTAGTCCCCAAAACTCTAAAACAGGATCAGGCATACATTCTAGATTAGGCCTATGTCAATACTTAGTTCTTCATTAAAAGAGTTCAGCTGAATGTAAGATAATGGAACACCCATGACCTATCGACTTTGTTGCATCATTAACTGAAATTATCCCCGAGCCAATATGTGACCAATTTCTTACTTATTATTCACACATTACCTAGTAGACTCCAGCTTCTTGGAATTCTAAATCTCTTAGCAATAAGTTACCAATAACTCCACAATGTCTCATTATTCTCTAGTTAGAGTCATCTTCATATGATTCTTCCCAAGTCCATTATTCATTCTTTTCCTTTCCTTCTGGCTATTCTTCTTCCCCTTCTCAATGGCTAGTCCAAATTGTTAAGTTTCTTATGGTAACAAATACAGGCAAATGATTAGAAATAGGAAACCTTTGAGTGGATCTTGTATCATATGTGACTACTAACCAGAAAGCAGCCCTTATCACCACCCAGTTCTAGAAATATTTGAGACTGGTCTACTATGTTTTTAATTTAATATTTTAAAAATCTTTAAATTTTATATGTTTTAAAGATTACACTCCATTATTACAAAATATTGGCTTTATTCCCCATCCTTGAATGTATCTTACACCCAATAGTTAGTCTCTCTTATTCTTCTGTCTTTATATTGTCCCTACCCCTCCCCACTGAAAACTAATAGTTTGTTCTCTATATCTGTGAGTCTGGTTTTTTTTTTGTTTGTTCGTTTTATTCATAAGTTTATTGCATTCTTTAGATTCCACATGTAAGTGATAACATATAGAATTTGTCTTTCTCTGCCTGACTTATTTCACTTAGCATAATTGCTTCCAAGTCCATCCATGTTGCTACAAATGGCAAAATTTCATTTTTAATGGCTGAATAGTATTCCATTGTGTTTGCCACATCTCCTTTATCCATTCATCTGTTGATGGACATTGAGGTTGCTTCCAAATCTTGGCAACTGTAAATAATGCTGCAATGAACACTGGGGTGCATTTATCTTTTTGAATTAGTGTTTTGGCTTTTTTTTAATATATACCCAGGAGTAGAATTAATAGGTCATATGGTGGTACTATTTTTAGTTATTTGAGAAACCTTCATAATGGTTTCCATGGTTGCTGCATCTATTTACATTCCCATCAACAGTGTATGAAGGCTCTCTTTTCTCCACATCATTGTTAACATTTGTTAGTTGTGTTATTTTGATGATAGCCGTTACGACAGGTCTGAAGAGATATCTCATTATGGCTTTGATTTGCATTTCCCTGATGATTAGTGGTACTGAGCATTTTTTCTTGTGCCTGTTGGCCATCTGCATTTCCTCTTTGTAAAAATGTCTATTTACTTCTCCTGCCCACATTTTAATTGGGTTGTTTGTGTTTTTGATGTTGAGTTGTATGAGCTGTTATAGTTGTTGATATTAATATCATACTGGTCATATTATTTGTAAATATTTTCTCCCATGTTATCTTTTCATTTTGTCAATGGTTTCCTTTTCTTTGCAAAAGCTTTTAAGCTTAATTAGATCCCATTTGTTTATTTTTGCTTTTATTTCCTTTACTCTAAAAAACGGATCCAAAAAATATATTGCTGTGATTTATGTTCAAGAATGTTCAGCCTATGTTTTTCTTTAGGCTTGTTATAATATCTCATCTTACATATAGGCCTTTAACTCATTTTGAGTTTATTCTTGTATATGGTATTAGAGAGTATTCTAATACCAACATTTCCAAAACAATTGACAAAATGACATACATATCAATAATTATTTTAAATGTAAAGATTGAATGCTCAAATCAAAATAAATTGAGTGGCTGAATGGATACAGAAACAAGACCTGTATATATGCTGCTTACAAGAGACTGACTTCAGATCAGGAGATACATACAGACTGGATGCAATACTTGGATGAAATACGTGGATGCAGTCTCAAAAATGACAGAATGATCTCTGTTTGTTTCCAAGGCAAACCATTCAATATCATGGTAATCCAAGTCTGTGCCCTGACCAGTAACACTGAAGAAGCTGAAGTTGAATGGTTCTATGAAGACCTACAAGACCTTGTAGAACTAACCCCCCAAAAAAGATGTCCTTTTCATTATAGGGGACTGGAATGCAAAAGTAGGAAGTCAAGAAACACCTGGAGTAACAGGCAAATTTGGCCTTGGAGTACAGAATGAAGCAGGGCAAAGGCTAACAGAGATCTGCCAAGAGAACACACTGGTCATAGCAAACACCCTCTTCCAACAACACAAGAGAAGACTCTACACATGGACATCACCAGATGGTCGACACCAAAATCAGATTGATTATACCCTTTGCAGCCAAAGATGGAGATGCTCTATAAAATCAGAAAAACAAGACCAGGAGCAGACTGTGGCACAGATCATGAACTCCTTATTGCCAAATTCAGATTTAAATTGAAGAAAATAGGGAAAAACCACTAGACCATTCAGGTATGACCTAAATCAAATTACCTATGACTACACAGTGGAAATGAGAAATAGATTTAAGGGACTAGATCTGATAGAGTGCCTGATGAACTATGGATGGAGGTTCATGATATTGTACAGGAGACAGGGAGCAAGACCATCCCCAAGAAAAAGAAATGCAAAAAAGCAAAATGGCTGTCTGAGGAGGCCTTACAAATAGCTGTGAAAAGAAGAGAAGCAAAAAGTAAAGGAGAAAAGGAAAGATATACCCATTTGAATGCAGAGTTCCAAAGAATAGCAAGGAGAGATAAGAAAGACCTCCTCAGCAATCAATGCAAAGAAATAGAGGAAAACAATAGAATGGGAAAGACTAGAGATCTCTTCAAGAAAATTAGAGATACCAAGGGAACATGGGATGCAAAGATGGTCTCAATAAATGACATAAATGGTATGGACCTAACAGAAGCAGAAGATACTAAGAAGAGGTGGCAAGAATACACAGAAGAACTGTACAAAAAAGATCTTCATGACCCAGATAATCACAATGGTGTGATCACTCACACTCACCTAGAGCCGGACATCCTGGAATGTGAAGTCAGGTGGGCCTTAGGAAGTATCACTATGAACAAAGCTAGTGGAGGTGATGGAATTCCAGTTGAGCTATTTCAAATTCTAAAAGATGATGCTGTGAAAGTGCTGCACTCAATATGCCAGCAAATTTGGAAAACTCAGCCATGGCCACAGGACTGGAAAATGTCAGTTTTCATTCCAATCCCAAAGAAAGGTAATGCCAAAGAATGCTCAAACTACCGCACAATTGCACTCATCTCACACTCTAGTAAAGTAATGCTCAAAATTCTCCAAGCCAGGCTTCAGCAATACGTGAACCATAAACTTCCAGATGTTCAAGCTGGTTTTAGGAAAGGCAGAGTAACCAGGGATCAAATTGCCAACATCCGCTGGATCATCAAAAAAGCAAGAGAGTTCCAGCTTTATTGACTATGCCAAAGCCTTTGACTGTGTGGATCACAATAAACTGTGGAAAATTCTGAAAAAGATGGGAATACCAGACCACTTGACCTGCCTCTTGAGAAACCTGTATGCAGGTCAGGAAGCAACAGTTAGAACTGGACATGGAACAACAGACTGGTTCCAAATAGGAAAAGGAGTACGTCAAGGCTGTATATTGTTCACCCTGCTTATTTAACTTATATGCAGAGTACATCATGAGAAACGCTGGGCTGGAGGAAGTACAAGCTGGAATCAAGATTGCCGGGAGAAATATCAGCAACCTCAGATATGCAGATGACACCACCCTTATGGCAGAAAGTGAAGAGGAACTAAAGAGCCTCTTGATGAAAGTGAAAGAGGAGAGTGAAGAAGTTGGCTTAAAACTCAGCATTCAGAAAACGAAGATCATGGTATCTGGTCCCATCACTTCATGGGAAATAGATGGGGAAACAGTGGAAACAGTGGCTGACTTTATTTTTTCTGGGCTCCAAAATCACTACAGATGGTGACTGCAGCCATGAAATTAAAAGATGCTTACTCCTTGGAAGGAAAGTTATGACCAACCTAGACAGCATATTAAAAAGCAGAGACATTACTTTGCCAACTAAGATCCATCTAGTCAAGGCTATGATTTTTCCAGTGGTCATGTATGGATGTGAGAGTGGACTATAAAGAAAGCTGAACACAGAAGAATTGATGCTTTTGAACTGTGGTGTTGGAGAAGACTCTTGAGAGTCCCTTGGACTGCAAGGAGATCCAACCAGTCCATCGTAAAGGAGATAAGTTGTGGGTGTTCATTGGAGGGACTGATGTTGAAGCTGAAACTCCAATACTATGGCCACTTGATGTGAAGAGCTGACTCATTTGAAAAGACCCTGATGCTGGGAGAGATTGAGGGCAGGAGGAGAAGGGGACAACAGAGGATAAGACGTTTGGATGGCATCACCGACACAATGGACATGGGTTTGGGTGGACTCAAGGAGTTGGTGATGGACAGGGAGGCCTGGCGTGCTGCGGTTCATGGGGTCACAAAGAGTCTGACACGACTGTACTGAACTGAACTGAACTGAACAGACTGGATGCGAGGGGATGGAAAAAGATATTCCATGCAAGTGGGGATCAAAAGAAAGCTGGAGTGGCAATATTCAGACAAAGTAGACTTTAAAATAAAGGCTGTTACAAAGGACAAAAAAATAATTCTTAAAAATGATTAAGAGATCAATTCAAGAAGATACTACAATTGAAAATATATTTGCACTCAACTAAATATATAAGGAAGATATTAACAGTCATAAAAGGAGAAATCAACATTAACACAATAAGAGTATGGGACTTCTAACCCTTTCTCATATCAATGGACAGATTATCCAGAAACAAAATCAATAAAGAAACACAGGCCTTAAAAAACACATTAGATCAAATGCACTTAATTGATCTATAGAGAGCACTTCAATCAAAAGAAGCAAAATGCATATATATTCTTTTTAAGTTCACTTGGAACCTTCTCCAGGATGGATCACTCTCTAGGCTATATAACAAGTCTCAGTAAATTCAAGAAAATTGGAACCATATCAAGCATCTTTTCCAACTGCAACATTATGAGACTAGAAATCAATTACAAGAAAAAACTACAAAAAAAAAAAAAAATGTAGAGGGCAAACAGTATGCTACTAAATACCCAAAGGATCACTGAAGAAATTAAAGAAGAAATCAAGAAATACAAAGAGACAAGTGAAAACAAAACCCCAACAATCCAAAACCTACTAGACATAGCAAAAGCAGTTCTAACAGGGAAGTTTATAACAATGCAAGGTTATCTCAGGAAATAAGAAAAAAATCTTAAATAAACAAGCCAACCTTGTACCTATATGAAATGGAGAAAAAAGAACAAACAAAACCCAAAGTAAGTAGAAAGAAATTAATCATAAAGATCAGGGCAGAAATAAATGAAATAGAGACTAAAAAATAATAAAAAGATCAATCAAACTAAATCTGGCTCTTTGAAACTATAAGCAAAATTGATAAATCTTTAGCCAGACTCATCAAGAAAAAAGATAGTGTCCAAATCAGTAAAATAAGAAATAAAAAAGTTACAACCAACAACTCAGAAATACAAAGAATCATAAGAGACTACTACAAATAAGTGTATGCCAATAAAATGTACAACCTAGAAGAAATAATCAACTATGTATTGATTCCATGCAACTGATGAAATGGATTTGCTATTTAAGTATGAAAAGATATAATTTTACAAGAATGCTTAAGTATATTATAAGTAAGACTATTAAGGTTTAATGAGTTAGACTACCTAAGAATCATGTTCATTAGCTCTAGGTGAAAATGAATGTTGCATTAAAGCTATTTGTATTACCCACCCACCATTAAATAGATAAAGAAAGTGACTGGGGACTCAATCTAGGCATATATGCAATATAAAATTTTCCTCTCAGATGTAGCACATATCCATGAATTATAATTAGTAAATAGTTATTAAATGTTTTATTTGAGGAATAAAAAGAATAATATAGATTTCCACCCCTGAGGATTTTGTGAAATTAACTTTAAGAATGGATAGTAATTTTAAAATTTTAACATAAGTCAATTGCAGCTCTCTATAGCTCACATGGGATTCCCTGGTGGCTCAGAGTAAGGAGTCTGCTTGCAAAGCGGGAGGCCTGAGTTTGATCCCAGGGTTGGAAGATTCCTTAGAGAAGAAAATGGCAATCCACTCCAGTATTCGTGCCTGGAAAATTCCATGGACGGAGGAGCCGGGTAGGCTACAGTCCATAGGGTCACAAAGATTTGGACACAACTGAGCAACTTCACTTTCTTTTTCTTTTCATAGTTCACATGATGCTTAAAATTTAAAATCAATTCCTAGATTGTGGAAAAAGTATAATCAAAACATATCTTGAAAACCTCTTAAATTATCCAAAAAGTATAGCATACACAGTTTAATTGCAGTGTTTTTAAATGCACAATGTACACATTAATATATGAAATATAATAAAGATGAAACAAGCAAAAGATCTTTTTACAGTGATTTCCTGTTGAATTTTTACTGTGAAACTGTTGCTAAACTATGCCTATTAATTTGTGTAAGTTTAAATAATGCAACATTACTCTAGGAAATTAGTGCTATAAAGTAGGTACAAGCTATACAAATTTTGAGGAAGAAGGACTTACCACTCAGATCATCTCTCTAGTAACATTTCCTGATAAGAATACCTGCTTTTGTGATTTTTTTGTTTAATGACTAATTACAATAGTCAGGCTTCTCCAGAGAAACAAAACTGATAGGATATGTGTGTATATAAACATATGTATATATATACACACAAAACCAGTATACAAGGCTATATGTATATAAACACATATATCCTATTGATTTTGTTTATCTGGAGAAGCCTGATTATTTTAATTAGTCATTAAACAAACAAACAAACAAACCAAAAAAAACACAAAAGCAGGTATTTTACCAGGAAATGCTTACTAGAGAATCTGAGTGGTAAGTCCTTCTTCCTCTAAATTTTTATAGCTTGTACCTACTTTAGGACACTAATTTTCTGAAATGAAAATTTGCTTGCTCCTTGGAAGAAAAGCTATAACAAACCTAGACAGTATATTCAAAAGCAGAGACATCACCTTGCTGACAAAAGTCCATATAGTCAAAGCTATGGGTTTTCCACTAGTGATATATAGATGTGAGAGTTGGACCGTAAAGAAGGCTGAGTACTAAGAAATTGATGCTTTAGAGTTGTGGTCCTGGAGAAGATTCCTGAGTCCCCTGAACAGCAAGGAGATCAAACCATCAATCCTAAAGGAAATCAACCCTGAATATACATTGGAAGGACTGATGCTGAAGCTCCAATACTTTGACCACCTGATACAAAGAGCCAACTCACTGGAAAAGACCCTGATGCTGGTAAAGATTGAAGGCAAAAGAAGAGGGTGGCAGAGAACGAGATGGTTAGATAGCATCACTGACTTAACGGATATGAATTTGAGCAAACTCCAGGAGATAGTGGAGGACAGATGAACCTGACATGCTGTAGTCCATGAGATAATAAAGATTTGGATGCAATTTAGTGACTGAACAACAAAATACACACATATCAAGAGAAAGGAAGATTTCTGTTAAGGAATTGCCTTACACAGGTTGGCAAGGCCAAACTCTGCAGGGTGGGCTAACAGGCCCGAGACCCAAGGGAGAGTGAGTACAAGTCTGAAGACAGAATTTCTATTCTTA
>NW_011494903.1:870753-891667 GCF_000754665.1 Bison bison bison
CTGCTGTTGCTGCTGCTATGTCACTTCAGTTGTGTCCGACTCTGTGCGACCCCATAGATGGCAGCCCACCAGGTTCCCCTGTCCCTGGGATTCTCCATGCAAGAACACTGGAGTCGGTTGCCATTTCCTTCCCCGATACATGAAAGTGAAAAGTGAAAGTGAAGTCACTCAGTCAAGTCCGACTCCTAGAGACCCCATGGACTGCAGCCTACCAGGCTCCTCCATTCATGGGAGTTTCCAGGCAAGAGTACTGGAGTAGGTTGCCATTCTCTTTCTAATCTTCTCTTTCTAATCTCATCTAAAAAATATCTTAACAGAAACAGCTAGAATAATGTTTGAGCAAATATCAGGTACAAAGGTCTAGCCAAACTGACACATAAAATTAACAACCAAACTTCACAGATTATTTTTATAAGAAAAGTAGTCAAACTATAGCCCACAGGCAAAGTTTAGCTTGCCATCTGTTTTTGTATAATTCACAAGTTAAAAATCAATGATTTTCACATTTATTAAATAAATAGGGAAAAATCATAAGAAGAATACATTGAAAACTATGTGAAATTCAAATTTCAGGATCCATAAACAAAGTTTTATTGGAACACAGCCAGACTTGTTGATGTATGTATTAACCATGGCTGCTTTCTCACTACAGTAGTAGAACTGAGTAGTTGCCACGGAGACCACATGGCCACAGAGCCTAAAATATTATTATTTGATCCTTTAGGGAAAAGTTTACCAATCTCTATTCTAGAAAATATTTGTATTTTTCTATTTATTCATATTTGCATCCTCAAAACTCCAAACATTTTAAACAAAAGGATGTACAGAATAAAATTCTCAGGTTACATTCAAATACAATAACTGATGCCCAATAATTAGGGCACCAGAATCACATGCATATATGATGCCTGAAAGACACCACAGTGTCATATGGCAAGATAAGAAGTTTTCTGTCTTAAACCAGCCTTTCATCTCTTAGAGCAATATATTGGTTTGCTAGGGCTGCTGTAACAATATAACACAAACTAGAAGGCTTAAAGAACAGAAATTAACTGTCTATAAGCCCCAAATTAAGATTATTGGCAGGGTTTTTTTCTTCTAAGGAGTGTTAGGGAGGGGACTCTCTCCTTGACTAGTAGATGGCCATCTTTCCCCTGTGTCTCTTCATATCATTTTGCCTTTATGCATACCTCTTTATGCATGTCCAAATTGCTCCTTTTATAAGGACACCAGTCTTATTGAATTTGGACCCACCCAACTTTAACTTTTAACAAAGGACTCACTTTAACTTGAATACCTCTGTAAAGACCCTGTCTCCAAATTAGGACACATTCCGAGGTACTAGGGTTTCAGTTCATGTTCAGTCTCTCAGTTGTGTCCAACTCTTTATGACCCCATGGGCTGCAGCATGCCAGGCCTCCTTGTCTATCACCACCTCTGGAGTTTGTTCAAACTCATGTCCATCAAGTCGGTAATACCATCCAATCATCTCATCCTCTGTTGCCCCCTTCTTCTCCTCCTGCCTTCATTCTTTCCCAGCATCAGGGGCTTGTCCAATGAGTCTGTACTTCCCATCAGGTGGCCAAACTATTGGAGCTTCAGCTTCAGCATCAGTCCTTCCAACAAATATTTAGGACTAATTTCCTTTAGGACTAACAGGTTTGATCTCCTTGCAGTCAAGGAACTCTCAAGAGTCTTCTCCAACACCACAGTTCAAAAGCATCAATTCTTCAATTTGATAAGAAAGCTCAGCTTTCTTTATGGTCCAACTCTCATTTCCATACATGACTACTGGAAAAATCATAGCTTTGACTATACAGACGTTTGTCGGCAAAGTAATGTCTCTGTTTTTTAATATGCTGTCTAGGTTGGTCATAGTTTTTCTTCCAAGGAGCAAGCATCTTTTAATTTCATGGCTGCAGTCACCATCTGCAGTGATTTTTGGATCCCAAGAAAATAAAGTCTCTCACTGTTTCCATTGTTTCCCCATCTATTTGCCACAAAGTGATGGGACCGGATGCCATGATCTTTGTTTTTTGAAACTTGAGTTTTAAGCCAGCTTTTTCACTCTCCTCTCACTTTCATCAAGATAGAGGAAAAAAAAAAGAGAGAGAGAGAGAGAGAGAGAGAGTCCAAAATGGCCAGAGGCTAAAAGACAAAGAAAGGGAAAAAGCTGTTGAAAAGGATACAAAGGGAAAATCCCAGACTGGAGTGGGAACCTCAGGTGAAACAAACACACTCCCTTCTTGATAGTAAGTGCTAGCCCTAATTTGCATAGGGCAGGCTGAGGGGAAGGGAGGAGACAAGAAGTTTAAAAAGAAGGAGCCAAGAGGTTTGGGACCTCTCCTTCAGGGGTCAGCCCACCCTCATGCCTCAGATGTGTACTATCCTTTGTTTACCAAATAAAACTCTGAGCTGCAACCAAGCTCTAACACTGATCCACCATTCAAATCTTTGTTGCAGCTAGACTGAATCGAAGAAATTACTCTCCCAACACTTGCCTCTCAACTTTCTTCAAACATTGTATTTATACATCACTTGGTAAATATCAACTCACAGAGGAAATTGACTGGTTTCCTGTATAATTTTTGTCTGTGGTTTTATAACAAATGCATTTACTGCTGTGTTATTTGCCCCCCTATATAGAAAAGGTGTTTGGATCACAGTATGTTACTCATGTTATTTCCTATAAAGTAACTACTATAGGTTTAAGTGCTTTAAACCCTATAATTGTTTCTTATACACAGGCATGTATATTACAGCAACATTTTAGAAAATTGATTGGGGGGTTTGGATGTAATATAAAACACACTACAATTTTTCTTAACATAATGGGAAATAAACTCTTGATCAACACTTGCATGTAGAGCTTCTAACTTAGAAATTGTTTACTGACATTAAGTACAGATACCAGTATTTCATAGTGGAGAGATGATAGAAAAGTACCAACTGAACTGTGATTTCATGAACTCAATTTCATGAAAACTCAGGGTAGTGCCTCAGACCAAAATAAAAGACATTGAAGTACAGAAATACAAAAAGTGCCAAGCATTTGGAACACTGGTTACATGACAGCACTTGATAAACAAAGAAGAGTAAAAAGAAGGGCTTCACCAGGAAATGTTAGATTACAAAAGGTCCTAAGTTCCAAGCTAAGGGACTGGGAATTTACTGATAGGCAACAGAGGGATTAGTTAGGAACCCAAAGGGGTTAAAACTAGATACAACTTGGTCAATATGACTTTTTGAAATATAAATGGATGAAAAGATTTGGTTCAAATCCTCAGGTGCCCCCTACTGGTGAGAAAGAGATGATAGTACAGGAAAAATATTTGATCAATTTCTCTGCAGCTGTAATGACCCTGGAGGAAATACTCTTCTTTAAGATGCAATAATAAAAATATTCTACAACAAAGTTCTTCAACAGTTAAGAGAACTGTTCTCTGAAAAGTAGCCTGTACTTAATAAAAAGTTCAGAAGGAGGACCGAGAATAAGAGGAAAGATTTCTTCTCTAGCAGTTAGGAAACATTAGTTCAGTGATTCAGTAACTTGAGGAGAAAAGTATAAATCTTCATTTGAAACAACTTCGAACATCTAAAAATGTTTTATAAATGTATTTCTAGCTTTTCAAGATAAGCAAAGTTTGAAGCATAATATAAGAATATAGTTCAAAATATCTCCTAAGAGCTATTTATCCAGCACCATCAGAAAGTATACTTAGGATACTAAACATACTAAGTATACTTAGGCAAATGAAGCTTACAATTTGAATCTTGACTGAGGGGCATAAGGTAAGCCTATTCTAATTCTTTAGAAAGAGCTTCACTGTTTTATCACATCAGAGGATGAGCCCTCTCCAGCATCCCTCACATTCTTGTGCTGTGTTTTTTCTCCTTACTCTTCTCTCTCTCCTCTTCCTTTTACCTTGTCTCTTTTCTCTACAAGTAATAAGAGCTATAAATGGTTGAACATTTCGGGCAGAAGAGGTGAGAGAAAAGTATTGTATTCTTCCCCTATGTATCAAGTTTTCATCAATTGTTTTTGGCAACTTGCTACCCAGTTTTAAAAATAACCAGTCTGATATTCACACATTAATTAATTAATTAATGCCACTGTGCCCCAGTTTCCATACTTGTAAGATGAAGAAGATAAAATCCGTGGTCTTTAACATCCTCTTCAACTGTCAATTCAAAAGCACTACTTAGAACTGCAAAGTTCAGGGAGAGCCAACTCTGCCCAAACCTGCCCATTCAAAGCCCAGAAACCTTCTGTGGTTTTTCCAAAAGGCAGAAATTGAACTGAAATCAAGGTTTTTGTCTGCTTATGGGTATTTCCACTTTATTCTAATTTCTTCTTCTTTGAAGTAGTAAAAAATCAGCCTATGTTTCAGAGATTCAGATGGAGCTTTGAATCTGTATGTGACACGTTTTCCAAAACTTTTGTAATCATTTTTTCCAGTCCTAATAATTTTTAAAAAAAGAAGTACAGTTGATTTACAATGTTGTGTTAATTTCTGCTACTCAGTTATGCATATATATATATATATATTCTTTTTCATTATGGTTTATACAGGATATTGAAAATAGTTCCCTGTATTATATGGTAGGACCTTGGTGTTTATCCATCCTATACATAATAGTTTGCATCTGCCAACCCCAAATTCCCAATCCCTTCCTCCCACGTGCCCCCTCCCCCTTGGCAATCACAAGTCTGTTCTCTGTCTGTGAGTCTGTTTCTGTTTCATAGATATGTTCATTTGTGTTGTATTTTAGACTCCACATAAAATCAATATTATAAGATAATTTGTCTTTCTCTGTCAGACTTACTTAGCATATAATCTCTAGACCCATTCATGTTGCCGTAAATGGCATTATTTTATTCCTTTTAATGGCCGAGTAACATTCCATTGTGTACATTTACCATGTTTTCTTTATCTATTCATCTGTCAACGGACATTCAGCTTCTTTCCACGTCTTGGCTATTGTAATAGTCCTGCTATGAACATAGGTATGCGTGTATCTTTTTGAATTACAATTTTGTCTGGGTATATGCCAAGAAGTGGGATTGCTGGATCATATATTAACTCTACTTTTAGTTTTTTAAGGAATGTCCATACTGCTTCCCATTTTGGCTGTACCAACTTATATTCCCAGCAACAGTGTAAGAGAGTTCCCATTTTTCCACACCCTCTCTAGCATTTATTATTTATTTATTAAAAAGTCTACCTTTTAAAATAATGGTCATTCTGATCAGTGGAGAAGGCAATGGCAACCCACTCCAGTACTCTTGCCCGGAAAATCCCATGATGGAGGAGCCTGGTAGGCTGCAGTCCATGGGATCACGAAGAGTCGGACACGACAGAGTGACTTCACTTTCACTTTTCACTTTCATGCATTGGAGAAGGAAATGGCAACCCACTCCAGTGTTCTTGCCTGGAGAATTCCAGGGACGGGGGAGCCTGGTGGGCTGCCATCTATGGGGTCGCACAGAGTCGGACACGACTGAAGCTACTTAGAAGCAGCATTCTGATCAGTGTGAGGTGCTGTCTCATTGTAATTTTGATTTGCATTTTTCTAATAATTAGAAATGATGAGCATCTTTTTATGTGTCTATTGGCCACCTATGTCTTGGAGAACTATCTATTTAGGTCTCTTGACCTTTTTTTATTGGGTTGCTTTCTGTTATTGAATTTTATTAGCTGTTTGTATACTTTAGAAATTAACCCCTTAATGTTGGTTTCATCATTTGCAAATATTTTCTCCCACTCCATAGGCTGTCTTTTCGTTTTGTTTACAGCTTCCTTCACTGTGCAAAAACTGATACATTTGATTAGATTCCACGTTTATTTTTGCTTCTATTTCAATTGCCTTGGGAAACTGACCCAAGAAAACATTGGTATGATTTATATCAGAGAATATTTTGTCTGTGTTCTTTTGTAGGAGTCTTATGGTGTCTCGTGTTATATTTAAGTCTTTAAGCCATTTTGAGTTTTTGTGTATGATGTGAGGGTCTGTTCTAACTTCAGTGATTTACATGCAGCTGTCCAGCTTCCCCAACACCACTTGCTGAAGAGCTGTCTTTTTCCGGCTGTATATTTTTGCTTACTTTGTCAAAGATTAATTCTGTGTGGGTTTATTTCTGGGCTCTCTATTCTGTTCCATTGATCAGCATTTCTATTTTTGTACCAGTACCACACTGTTTGGATTACTACCTTTGCAACATTGTCTTAAACCTGGAGGAGGGAAGGGGATTAGTCTCCTGCTATGTTCTTTCTACTCATTATTATTTTGGCAATTCTGGGTCTTCTGTGTTGTTGTTCAGTCACTAAGCCATGTCTGACTCTTTGCAACTCCATGAGCTGCAGCTTGTCGGGCTTCCCTATCCTTCACTATCTCTCAGAGCCTGCTCAAATTCATGTCTGTTGAGTCGGTGATGCCCTCCAACCATCTCATCTTTTGTTGCCCCCTTCTCCTCCTGCCCTCAATCTTTTTCAGCATCAGGGTCTTTTCCAGTGAGTCAGCTCTTCTTATCAGGGGGCTGAAGTATTGGAGCTTCAGCTTCAGCATCAGTCCTTCTGATGAATATTCGGGATTGATTTCCTTTAAGATTGACTGGTTTGATCTTGAAATCCAAGGGACTCTTAAGCATCTTTTCCAACACCACAATTCAAAAGCCTCAAGCTTTTGGTATCTGCCTTCTTTATGGTCCAATTTTCACATCCATGCATGACTACTGAAAAAAACCATAGCTTTGACTATAAGTTTCTGTATAACTTTTAGGCTTATTTGTTCTAGTTCTATGAAATGGGTAATTTGCTAGAGCTCACATTAAATTTGTAGACTGTTCTGGGTAATATGGTTATTTTAACAGTATTAATTCTTTCAATTCAAGAGGACAGGATGTATTTTTATTTCTTTCAATCATCGTCAATTTACTTTACTAATGTTTTGTAGTTATCATGGTATAAGTCTTTCACCTCCTTGGTGAGGCTTGTTCTCAAGTATTTTTTTTAATTGGATTTTAAAAGAGATCGCTTGTTTACATTCCTTTTCTTATATTTCAATGTTCATGTAATGAAATGCAACTAAATTCTGTGTTTTAATCTTATATACTGCTACTTTGCTGAATTCAGTTTTCTGTTCTAGTAGTTCCTGTGTGGAGTCTTTAGGATTCCTCTATATAGTATTATATTAGCTGCATATAATGACAGTTTTACCTCTTCCTTACCAATTTGAATCAAGATTGCCGGGAGAAATGTCAATAAGCTCAGATATGCAGATGACACCTCCCTTTTGGCAGAAAGCGAAGAAGAACTGAAGAGCCTCTTGAAGGTGAAACAGCAGAATGAAAAAGCTGACTTAAAACTTAACATTCAAAAAATGAAGATCATGGCATCTGGTCCCATCACTTTATGGTAAATAGATGGGGAAACAACAGAAACAGTGACAGACTTTATTTTCTTGGGCCCCAAAATCATTGCAGAGGGTGACTGCAGCCATGAAATTAAAACATGTTTGTTCCTTTGAAGAAAAGCTATGACAAACCTAGATAGCATATTAAAAAGCAGAGACATTACTTTGCCAGTAAAGGTCCATCTTGTCAAAGCTATGATTTTTCCAATAGTCATGTATGGATGTGAGAGTTGGACTGTAAAGAAGGTTGAGTGCTGAAGAACTGATGCTTTGAACTGTAGTGTTGGTGTTGAGAGTCCCTTGGACTGCAAGGAGATCAAACCAGTCCATCCTAAGGGAAATCAGTCCTGAATATTCATTGGAAGGACTGATGCTGAAGCCGAAGCTCCAATACTTCTGCCCCCTGATGAGAAGAGCCGACTCATTGGAAAAGACCCTGATGCTAGGAAAGATTGAAGGCTGAAGGAGAAGGGGGTGACAGAGGATAAGATGGGGTTGGATGGCATCACCGACTCATTGGACATGAGTTTGAGTAAGCTCTGGGAGTTGGTGATGGACAGGGAAGCCTGGTGTGCTGCAGTCCATGGGATCACAAAGAGCTGGACATGACTGAGCGACTGCACAACAACAACAATTTCCCAGTTTGAATACTTTTATTCTTTTTGTTGTCTGATTGCTTTGGCTATGATTTCCAATACTATATTGAAGAAAAGTAGTGAGAATGGGCACGCTTGTCTTCTTCCAGATTTTAGCAGGAAGGCTTTCAGCTTCTCACCACTAGCTATAATATTGGCTGTGGTTTTGTCATAAATAACTTTCATTATGTTGATATATGTTCCCTCTACACCCCACTTTTGTAAGGGTTTTTATCATGAATGGATATTGAATTTTACTGCATGATTTTTCTGCATCTATTGAGGTGATCATGTGGATTTCGTCTTTTCTTTTGTTGATGTGCTATATCACATTGATTGATTTGTGGATGTTGAACAATCTTTGTGACCCTGGGATGAATCCAACTTGTTCGTAGTGTGTGATTCTTTTTATGTGTTGTTATTTGCTAATATTTTTCTTTAAGTGATTTACTTTCCAATTGTGATTTTCTCTTTCCTATAGCTTCTTAATTCTTTTCTATTTAGAGAAGACTTTTCAATATTTCCTTTAGGATAGGTTTTGGACTTCCCTTGTGACTCAGTTGGTAAAGAATCCACCTGCAAGGCAGGAGACCTGGGTTTGATCTCTGGGTTGGAAGTATTCTTTTAGTCTTTGCTTATCTGAGAAATTCTTTATTTATCCTTCTATTCTAAATGTTAATCTTCTGAGTAGAGTATTCTAGGTTGAAGATTTTTTCCCTTTTAGGACTTTAAATATGTCTTGCCAATCCCTTCTGGCCTGCAACATTTCTATAGAGAAAGTAGCTGATAGCCTTATGGCAGTTCCCTTTCATTTAAGCTTCTGCCTGTGGTTCTAATTGGGTAATTTCCATTATTCTATCTTCCAGATCATTTTTTTGTTCTTTTGAATCATTTATTTTGCTATTCATTGATTTTAGTTCAGATTTTGTCTGTGCAAATGAAGTTCTAATTTTTATTTGTTCTTCCTTATAATTTCTAGTTCTTTATACATTCTAATTATAGTAATCTGCAATTTTGTCAATAGACTCTCTTAATTTCTTCATTATTTTTATTATTTCCTTTTGAACTCAGTATTTATTAGACTGAAGAGGTCTGTTTCATTGTTTCTTATTTCAGGGGAATTCTCTTGATCTTTTGACTGGAAGTGGTTCTTCTGCTTCTTCATTTTACTTATATTTCTCTTGCTGTATGAGTTCAGAAGAAACAATTATCTACTGTGGTCTTGGAGGGCTATTTATATGTGGGCACATCCCTATGTAGTCTGCACATGTTTAGTGCTTTCGGTACGAGGGCTGTTTTTAGTATGGATGCCTGCCTGCTGTCTCTTTCCTCAGTGTATGCTGGCCACTCTCCCCTGGAGAGGGGGTGTGATTGGCGTTGTGGTGACCAGAACTTGCACTGGATATTGAGCAGGGTCTCCTCTTTGCTCTGTGGTTGTCACTGCCCTGTGAAGGGCAGAGTCTGCTGCCTACTTGTTGGGATGGAAGCCCCCAGATCCATTTCTGAGCTGAAGTATGAGGTAGGTGCGATTGGAACTCTCCCACTGAGAGAGGAGCCTCTGAGTATTCCTCTGCCAGAGCCATTCACCAAGTGCGCTCTCTTGTGTCACCTTTCACCTGCTGTTGTTGGCCCTGCCCTCAACCCCACCTCAATTATGGGAATACCAGAGATCAGCCCTAGGGTCCCTCAGGTGTTGTTTTCACAAGACCACCAGTACAGATCAACTGAAGTCTGGTCCCAAGACCACTGTGTTCATTTGACCTACAGTGGAAGCTTTGAAGGCAGCTCAGATCCTGGCCTGGCCTGGGCCCCACAAGCACGCACCCACAAAGTCTACAGCTGCTAAGACCAGACCTATCTCAGTTGTAGTAGCATCCAGTGTCCATTCAGATGTCCTGCCAGTGCTAAATTTACAAAGAGGGCAGTGGAGATATAAATCCACAGCATATGCAGCTGTGGGGAGAGATTTCAGCGCTGCTTCCTAAGTCACTCAACCCCCGGGGCTCAGCTATGGTTTCCGCCCCACCTCTACATGTGGGCAACTTACTGACATCTGCTCCCTGAGCCCGTGAAGGCTGCAGTTGGCTCAGGAGCCTGCTGAAGTGGCAGTTGGGCCATTAAGAGCCAGCCAAGGTGGTGGCTGGAGGGCATGAGGCCGCCCAGGTGGGAGCCTGCCTAGCTAGCCAGTCCTAATGATTTTTAAACATATGTGTGATTTTTATGATCTTAGGTACTCAAGTATTCTTGCTATTTTTGTTATTCATTCAATCCAGGATAAAACACACTATTTTAGCATTTTTAGCACTCTTGAACAGATTTGGAATTCTCTTTTCCTCTCAAAGATCTGAGTCATTGTACTTCTACTCTATTCACCACTAAAAAAAAAAAAAACTACCTACCTCCTCCATACATGCTATTTTGTTTCTTTCTTAATTAAAAAAACAACAATTTACTGGTTGCAAAATTTAAATTTTCTGAATATACTAAAATAAAATTTTTAAGTTAAAGAAAAGACTTCATAATTTAGATTCCACATGTAACTGATATCATATGGTATTTGTCTTTCTCTTTCTGGCTTACTTCACTTAGTATGATAATCTCTAGTTCCATCAATGTCAAAATTGCTGCAAATGGCATTATTTCATTCATAAAACACTGTAAATCATCACTACTTCAATTTTCAAAAATGGTTTCAGCAAACCTGACTGTTGCAAATCTATAAGAATGTTTGGTATAGTCTGGGTATGGTATGTTAGGGACGTTAGAGAAAGGAAGTGATAAACAACTTGGAACTGACCATTTCGCTGTTTGTTTATAGAAATATAGAAATCCAAGTCACAGGCAACTGTGGTAAAAAGCTGGATAGATGTCACAAGATTCAGTTATTTCTTTTGCCAACCCAGCCTCCAATCCTTCTTTTGAATACAGAACCACATTTTCATTTGAAGAATTTTCCCCCCTTCTCTTAGTCTATGTAGCTTAAAAAGCTCCACAGAGAACATAAGTACCAGGTCTGAACAATTAAAATATTGTTTCCTTCAGGCCATGGAGGTACCAAAATGGGCAGGTAATCCAAGTCAAAGTGAAGCATTAAGTCTCCATTTTTGTCTTAACTCCATAATTTATCTAATTCTATTATTAAATTCCTTATAAAGTTGTACAGCAACATTTTTCTCCTTTGAAAATTAAGACTGTGTTACCAGTCCAATCTATCTCATAAAAATTGTTCTGAGGATGAAATGATTAATACACAACTTATGGAAATGTTTCTAAGCAAGATGCATTACACAAGCATATGCAATTGTAGTATGTATAATTGGAATCACAAAATACATATCTTACATGTATTAAGCTATTGTCAAAATAAGATGTAAACGTGCTTTGGAAAGCAAAATGCAATATATAAACACAAAGTGATGGTAATAACATCACAACCAATTTGCTGCTAAGCACCAGGGCATGACCTCAGTGAAACTGGAAATAATTTCATACTGTTTGAGCTCATTCATCCATTTAGCTTTTCAAGGATTTATTGAACACTTCTGTGTGCCAGGCACATCCATTTGAGTATACATGAAGTCTACACTGGATATTTTAAACATATAATTATGTTTAAATTATGTTTATGTATTATGTTATCAAAAAGGATGTAGCTATTTAATATATACAAATGTTCTCGCATCACACTTCACAAAAGTAAATGACTAAAGAACTATAGTTATTTCTTCCTTCTACAGGAAACTGACCATACAAGAGAAAGATATCCTTGAATAAAAATCTGAGTAAACATAAAAGGAAATCTGAGCATACATAAAAGGAACTGTTTTCATTTCAAATTTTCTATCCATATTTTCTATTACTAAATTATGGAATCCTCAAGGGAGAGCTCTTTATATATCAGAACACCTTAATGCGTTTGAGAATATGACAAGAAGGGTCACAGTTTGGATTTGATAGTAAGAGCTGCTTTTACCCATTGACTGTGTGGATCACAACAAACTGTTGGAAAATTGCTAAAGAGATGGGAATACCAGATGACCTTACCTGTCTCCTACAAAACCTGTATGTAGGTCAAGAAGCAGCAGTTAGAACCAGACATGGAACAATGGACTGGCTCAAAATTGGGAAAGGAGTATGAGAAGGCTGCATATTGTCACCCTGCTTATTTAACTTACATGCAAAGTACATCATGTGAAATGCCAGGCTGGATGAATTGCAAGCTGGAATAGAGATTGCTGGGAGAAATATCAAAAACCTCAGATACGCAGATGATACCACTATGATGGCAGAAAGTGAACTAAAGAGCCTTTTGATGAGGGTGAAAGAAGAGTGAAAAAGGTGGCTTAAAATTCAACTTTCAAAAAACTGGGATCATGGCAACTGGTCCCATCACTTCATGGCAAATAGATGGGTAAAAAGTGGAAGCAGTGACAGATTTTATTTTCTTGGGCTCCAAAATCACTGCGGACAGTAACCGCCACCACAAATTTGAAAGATGCTTGCTCCTTGGAAAAGAGCTATGACAAAACTAGACAGCATACTCAAAAGCAGAGACATCACTTTGCTGAGAAAGATACATATAGTCAAAGCTATGGTTTCTCCAGTAGTCGTGTATGGATGTGAGAGTTGGACTATAAAGAAAGCTGAGCACCAAAGAATTGATGCTTTTGAGTTGTGGTGCTGGAAAAGACTCTTGAGAGTCCCTTGGATTGCAAGAAGATCAAACTAGTCAAGCCCAAAGGAAATCAACCCGAAATATTCATTGGGAGGACCAAAGCTAAAGCTGAAGCTTCAATATTTTGGCCATCTGATGCAAAGAGCCAACTCATTGGAAAAGACCCTGAAGCTGGGAAAGACTGAGAACAAGAGAAGTGGGCAACACAGGATGAGAAGTAGGATGGCATCACAGACTCAAAGGACATGAGTCTGAGCAAACTCCAAGAGTTAATAAAGGACAGGGAAGCCTGGCAGGCTGTAGTCCACAGAGTCGCAGAATCAGACACAACTTATTGACTGACCAATAACAACAACAAATTACTTGAAAGTCAATGCTCTAAGACCTGTATTAATTCATTTAATGTACACCATATATCTATGGAAGAGTTACTCCTGCCATCCTCACTACAGAGAGAGTGACCTAAGCATCATTATTACACAGCTTTAAAGGGACAAAGCTGAGGGTTGGACCCCAGGCTACAATACCTCTGCTTTTAAACAGAACATTGGATTGCTTTCTTAGGGGCTAAAGGAAGCAGAATCCTTTTGTTTTATCAGGTTAAAGGGTCTGATTTTTTGAAAGACAGCAAAAGGGAAGGTTAAGAATGGAAACCTATTATTATGACCAGATAGCTGAGTACCACATGAAAAGATGTCCAGCTAAAATTCTTTAGTGGTTTAACGACTGAACAGCAATAGCAATAACTAATGGGCTTTAAAAAAAATCAACTTTATTGAGAATTAATTTATATACCATTCACTTCATAAAGGGTGCAATTCAGTGGTTTTTATGATATCCACAGAATTGCGCAATGATCACCACAATCAATTTTAAAACATTTATTAAAAACCATTACAAGGTAGAGTGATATATATGTGAAAACCAAAGATCCAATCTCCATCATGCTTAGGTCATATAAAATTATGTAAATCAGCTTCTATAAGAAGGACAGTAACATTTTACAATTTACTTCATACTTTAAAGCATGTGTTTACATGTATGAGTTCATTCAGTTCAGTTCAGTTTAGTTGCTCATTCGTGTCCGACTCTTCTGTGACCCCATGAATCGCAGCACGCCAGGCCTCCCTGTCCATCACCAACTCCCGGAGTTCACCCAGACTCACGTCCATGGAGTCAGTGATGCCATCCAGCCATCTCATCCTCTGTTGTCCCTTTCTCCTCCTGCCCCCAATCCCTCCCAGCATCAGAGTCTTTTCCAATCAGTCAACTCTTCGCATGAGGTGTCCAAAGCACTGGAGTTTCAGCTTTAGCATCATTCCTTCCAAAGAAATCCCAGGGCTGATCTCCTTCAGAATGGACTGGTTGTATCTCCTTGCAGTCCAAGGAACTCTCAAGAGTCTTCTCCAACATTCCCAATATAACCGTATGTCATAATTAGAAGAAAACTGTATATATTTTATGAGGAAATTAAATGATGGCAGTAATTTGTTGCAGAGAGGAACCTAAAATTCAGGCCTCATGATTTTCAGTCCTATAAATCCTTTGCCATTTTTATCGTACAATGTTTTATCATTGATAGGTCAAAATATACCTACAATACAGTGACATCAAAACTCTCCCATGGCTCAAAAAGTAGTCAAAATTGCATATTTTTATCTGAATATCTACATTATTTCCTTTTGTACACCATTGCTAACTATTAAGATATCACAACACAAATGAAAAAAATTTTCAGCCCTTTTGTCAGTGATTCAGTTCCGTTCAGTTGCTCAGTCGTGTCCGACTCTTTGCGACCCCATAAATCACAGCACACCAGGCCTCCCTGTCCATCAACAACTCCTGGAGTTCACTCAAACTCATGTCCATCAGGTCGGTGATGCCATTCAGACATCTCATCCTCTGTCATCCCCTTCTCCTCCTGCCCACAATCCCTCCCAGCATCAGGGTCTTTTCCAATGAGTCAACTCTTCGCATCAGGTGGCCAAAGTATTGGAGTTTCAGCTTCAGCATCAGTCCTTCCAGTGAACACCCAGGACTGATCTCCTTTAGGATGGACTGGTTGGATCTCCTTGAAGTCCAAGGGACTCTCTAGAGTCTTCTCCAACACTACAGTTCAAAAGCATCAATTCTTTGGCATTCAGCTTTCTTCACAGTCCAACTCTCAGATCCATACATGACCACTGGAAAAACCATAGCCTTGACTAGATGGACCTTTGTTGGCAAAGTAATATCTCTGCTTTTCAATATGCTTTCCAGGTTGGTCATAACTTTCCTTCCAAGGAGTAAGCGTCTTTTCATTTCATGGCTGCAATCACCATCTGCAGTGATTTTGGAGCCCCCCAAAATAAAGTTTGTCACTGTTTCCACTGTTTCCCCATCTATTTCCCATGAAGTGATGGGACCAGATACCATGATCTTCGTTTTCTGAATGTTGAGCTTTAAGCCAACTTTTCCACTCTCCTCTTTCACTTTCATCAAGAGGCTCTTTTGTTCCTCTTCACTTTCTGCTATAAGGGTGGTGTCATCTACACATCTGAGATTATTGATATTTCACCTGGCAATCTTGATTCCAGCCTGTACTTCTTCCAGCCCAGCGCTTCTCATGATGTACTCTGCATATAAGTTAAATAAGCAGGGTGAACAATATACAGCCTAGATGTACTCCTTTTCCTATTTGGAACCAGTCTGTTGTTCCATGTCCAGTTCTAACTGTTGCTTCCTGACCTGCATACAGGTTTCTCAAGAGGCAGGTCAGGTGTTCTGGTATTCCCATCTTTTTCAGAATTTTCCACAGTTTGTTGTGATCCACACAGTCAAAGGCTTTGGCATAGTCAATAAAGGAGAAACAGATGTTTTTCTGGAACTCTCTTGCTTTTTTCCATGATCCAGCAGATGTTGGCAGTTTGATCTCTGGTTCCTCTGCCTTTCCTAAAACCAGCTTGAACATCTGGAAGTTCATGGTTCACATGTTGCTGAAGCCTGGCTTGGAGAATTTTGAGCATTACTTTACTAGCATGTGAGATGAGTGAAACTGTGCAGTAGTTTGAGCATTCTTTGGCATTACCTTTCTTTGGGATTGGAATGAAAACTGACATTTTCCAGTCCTGTGGCCACTGCGGAGTTTTCCAAATTTGCTGGCATATTGAGTGCAGCACTTTCACAGCGTCATCTTTCAGGATTTGAAATAGCTCAACTGGAATTCCATCACCTCCACTACTACTTTGTTAGTAGTGATGCTTTCTAAGGCCCACTTGACTTCACATTCCAGGATGTCTGGCTCTAGGTCAGTGATCACACCATCATGATTATCTGGGTCATGAAGCTCTTATACAGTTCTTCTGTGTATTCTTGCCACCTCTTCTTAATATCTTCTGCTTCTGTTAGGTCCATACCATTTCTGTTCTTTATTGAGCCCATCTTTGCATGAAATGTTCCCTTGGTATCTCTAATTTTCTTGAAGAGATCTCTAGTCTTTCCCATTCTGTTGTTTTCCTCTATTTCTTTGCATTGATCGCCAAGGAAGGCTTTCTTACCTCTCCTTGCTATTCTTTGGAACTCTGCATTCAGATGCTTATATCTTTCCTTTTCTCCTTTGCTTTTTACTTCTCTTCTTTTCAGTGATTAAGTGTCATTTAAAAAGCCTGGTGTTTGTGAGATTATGATTGTTACCATGGTAATGAACTGTAATATCAACCTCTATTCAAAAATCATTCCTAAATAAAGAAACAAAGGAATGAGACTAAACATTGAGACTTTCTTTCATTTAAAGCAGAACACATATTTAATTAAGAAGAATACATTTTAAAAATTAAGTTCAACACTTACTGCATGTCTATTATATACCAAGCTTTGTGTCAGTATATAGTGATACAGAAACAAATGCTATCAGTTTAAAGCCATTGACACAATTACATTTTTAGCAATTTATCCTTTCAACTCAGATTGTGATTTGGTTTGCTACTATCTTGTTGAGACATTTAACTAAAAATACAGGATATATATGGAATATACAAGATATAAACAGTCCTTCATCTAAAAGGAAGCCAAGAAAGAAAGGGCTCTTGCTTTAATTAAGAAAGAAATAGAAAAATAATTTTAAGTGATACTAACCAATGATAAGAATGTAGAAAAAACCTAGCTCTTCTAGAGAGAAACTGGCAATTAATAATTTCCCATCTATTAATAATTTGCAAGAGAGTTCCAGAAAAACATCTACTTTTTCTTTATTGATTACACCAAAGCCTTTGATTGTGTGGATCACAATGAACTGTGTAAAATTCTTAAAGAGATGGGAATACCAGACTACCTGACCTACCTCTTGAGAAATCTGTATGTAGATCAAGAAACAAAAGTTAGAACTGGACGTGAAACAACAGACTGGTTCCAAATTGGGAAAGGAATATGTCAAGGCTGTATATTGTCACCCTGCTTATTTAACTTCTATGCAGAGTACATCATGCAAGATGCCAGGCTGGATGAAGCACAAGCTGGAATCAAGATTGTCTGGAGAAATATCAATAACCTCAGGTACACAGATGACACCACCCTTATGGCAGAAAGTGAAGAAGAATTAAAAAGCCTCTTGATAAAAGTGAAATAGGACAGTGAAAAAGTTGGCTTAAAACTCAACATTCAGAAAACTAAGATCATAGCATTTGGTCCCATCACTTCATGGCAAATAGATGGGGAAACAATGGAAACAGTGACAGGCTTTATTTTGGGGGGCTCCAAAATTACTGCAGATGGTGATTGCAGCCATGAAATTAAAAGATGCTTGCTCCTTGGAAGAAAAGCTATGACAAACCAAGACAGCATATTAAAAAGCAGAAACATTACTTTGCCAATGAAGGTCCGCCTAGTCCAATCTATCGTTTTTCCAGTAGTCACGTATGGATGTGAGAGTTGGGCTATAAAGAAAGCTGAGCGCCAAAAATTTATGTTTTTTGAATTGTGGTGTTGGAGAAGACTCTAGAGAGTCCCTTGGACTGCAAGGAGATCCAAACAGTCCATCCTAAAGGAAATCAGTCCTGAGTATTCATTGGAAAGACTGATGCTGAAGCTCCAATATTGAAACTCCAATACTTTGGCCATCTGATGTGAAGAATCGACTCATTGGAAAAGACCCTGATGCTGGGAAAGATGGAAGGTGGGAGGGGAAGTGGATGACAGAGAATGAGATGGTTGGGTGGCAACACTGATGCGATGGACACGAGTTTGAGTAGGCTCCGGGAGTTGGTGATGGACAGGGAAGCCTGGTTCTGCAGTCCATGGGGTTGCAAAGAGTTGGTGATGGACAGGGAAGCCTGGCTCTGCAGTCCATGGGGTTGCAAAGAGACACAACTGAGCAACTGAATTGAACTGAATAATTTCATTTCTAGAACTTTGCTTCATGATACAGTAATAACATGCACAAACCTATAATAAAAGGATTTTCAACTATACATGATTTATAATTTGTAATAACAAAAAAAGAATCTAATAGACCAAAAAAGAGATGATTGATTAAGACAGTTCTAATACATGTGCATAAAGAAATAACATGTAAGCTTCAGAATGAGAAGTTTTATCTATTTTGTTTACTACCTTACCCTCATCACCTGATACACCATGGATGTTCAAAAATATTTTTGAATAAATTAATGAAGAAGGGAAAATGTTAATGTGGCCATTAAAATAATGCTATTAATACTAAATATTTAAATCCATGAAAAAATTTTCACAATGTGTTTTTACATTTAAAAAAGTGAGCTACAAAGTAATGATTATAGTATGATCCAATTTTCTCCTCTCAAGTTTTCTTATGTTCTTCACTTAAAAGGAAACAATTCATAATTGAAGAATGCGCTTGTTTTTTTTAAAAAAAACAGTAAAAATTAGTGGCTGGTAGAATTATATAACTGGAAGTCTTCAAATGTGGCAGTAGAAAGAGTGGGGCATGCTACTTGTTGAAAAGATTTCACCTTGAGCAGTTTTCCATTCTAGAAATCACTTATTTTAGGAAGTCTCTTCAAAAGTCCCAGTTAATTAAAAACAAATACGAAGAAAAAACTCCCAAACACTTTCAGTTCAAATCTGAAAACATTCCCCCAAAGAATCAACCTGCCATTGTAAAGGCAAGGCTGGCTCCAAACAGCTCCCTGGGTGCCTTCCATTCATAATAACAGAGCTGAGAAATGTTTCCTCCAGGATCACAGTACTGAGTAGGAGATCCCACTCTGCCTCTTCTGCTCTCCTCAAGTTTCTTTTCCAATGGTTGAAGATAAGCAGAAAAAATATGGATTCATTAAGAGTCCAAAAGAGCCATGGCAGAAATTTGACTTCATCTTCTAAGTTCTCAGATCCTCTAAAAGACTGTAAAACATCATTACTCATGTGCCCCAAATAAACAAAGACTATATACTTTCATTTCACAGGTAGGTATTGAACTGACTGCTGAACCTAATATTAGTTCAAATAAAACAACTATGCACTAAGTTTCAACAACACATAAAGAGTTAGAGAAAAATCTAAATAGAACAATGTACGTATCTATTATATAAGAGGAGGGATATTTCTTTTTAAAAGGAAATGGAAATTGAAGGTATGTAGAATATTTTTTAATTGAGAAAGACAAAACAATGTATGTTGTTAAATACTCTATGAATTAGGAGATAATTATCTGCTAAGAGTGAGAAGGCAGGGCTGAAATTGAGGTTAAGGATTTTAGGAGAGAGCAAAAAGTTTAGAATAACAAGAAATATACCAGAATCCAAAGGGAATTAATACAGGAATTGTCAAGTAGCAAAGATCCATTTGAGATTGAATAGGAGAAATCTAAAGAGCCCAATCAGCATGGTTTACTTCTATCTCAACCAATGTTCAGGAGCCCAGAAGAGCAAACAAAGACTATATTTTGGGCAAGTTAATAAGTTCTAAGCTTTTGCAAGTAGCTCTTGGAAGACTATCAAGCAGGGAAAAGACTAGGAATTTCTAGGGGGATAGCATCAACCTTATACTATACTAAAAGCCCACTGAAGTTTTAACAAAATGGGTAATTAGGAGACCATCCCTGGTAGTTCAGATGGAAAAGAATCTTCGTGCAATGTGGGAGACCTGGGTTCGATCCCTGGTTTGGAAAGATCCCCTAGAGAAAGGAATGGCAATCCACTCCAGTATTCTTGCCTGGAGAATCCCATAGACAGAGGAACCTGGTGGGCTATAGTCCATAGGGTCACAAAGAGTCAGACATGACTGAAGCGACTTAGCACACATGCACACACTATAAACCTAGTAGGTCCCTCTGGAGTCAGAGTGTACCCGGCAGGCAAATATATTCTTCCCCTGCCATATCTCCTCTCCCCTAGTCTTAAAGAAACTGATGCTAAAGCCTAGACTGTGAAGACTGGTGAGTCACATAGCTAATAAAAAAGCTTACTGGGTGATGTTTAAGCTAGGATGAATGAAAAGTAGGTGCTGAAAAGGAGGTAACGGAAATATTTTGTAGAGACACTTCTTGAATTAGTAAATCATCACTAAGTAGATAGTTCTGACTTGAGCAATTCAACAAATTGAGCGATTCAAAATTCAAAAATTCAGGACACACAAAGCACCTGACTCCTGCTATTGTTTTAACTGGTTGTGATCTTCAAATTATTTAATTGGGTCAGGTTGCCATAAGCCCAAAGGTAAATACATTTTTATGTATGCAAAGGGAGGTTTAAAGAAAATTATCTAAATTACACTAATCACTTAGCAATCTAATGTCTTCCCATTTGTCTCTATAGCAGTTTACTAAATAAGGTCTTATGGGAATTTAGAATGCTAAGTTCTGAGTTAAATTTTGAATTAATACTTTGTTTGGCTTTAAAATACCACTCCAAATTTAACTAAGTTAATTACATCTGTTTATTTAGTTAGAAGTTAATCAGACTATTAAACTATTTCTCCACTGCTGACATTTGAATCTACTTTTTCATAAGCACTTTGATTAAGAATAGCCAGTGATAATATTTAATTAAGTTACAAGCCTTGATAATATGAACTGAAAATTCTTTAGCCCAAATGAGATTCATCAGGCTCACTAGTATTGTGCTCAATGTTGGCATTATAGTGGCTTCATTATTTTTTTTTAATCATTTAACTTAATTTCATGGTGGTCAGGGAATACAATGAAAGATTTCAATGCTTTGAAATTTGTTCAACTTATGAC
>NW_011494903.1:891767-898458 GCF_000754665.1 Bison bison bison
AACTTATGACACATCATATGGTCTATTTTGCTAAACATTCATGGGCTTTAGAAGGAATATAAATCCTGTCATTGGTGGTTTAGTGTTCCACATAGCTCTGTTAAGTCAAATAGTTAATTTTGTTATTCATATCTTCTATATCTATTTTTTTTTGTCTGCTGGATAAATATGTTTTAAAACTAGAACCAATTTCTAAGAAATCAGTGCCGTGCATGCTAAGTCACTTCAGTCATGTCTGACTCTTTGCAACCCCATGGACTGTAGCCTGCCAGGCTCCTCTGTCCATGGGATTTTCCAGGAAAGAATACTGGAGTGGGTTTCCATGCCCTCCTCCAGGGGATCTTCTCGACCCATGGACTGAACCCACATCTCTTATGTCTCCCACATTGGCAGACAGGTTCTTTACCACTAGTGCCACCTGGGAAGCGTGTATTCAGGTTTTTTCTAAGATTTTTGGCCTGAGCAGTAGGGGAAGTGGTAATTAAATGAGGAGGAAAAAGAAAGGAGAAAGAGTATTTGCACATGACTTACATGCTCCTGCACATCAGTCATCACTGTCTCTTCCTCAATCCCCACCTCTCCTCCCCACATCCTCAAGGATTTGAGGATGCCTCCTTGAGGATCATCTCTGCCAGATGAACATGCAGAGACAGTATTTAGGTATGTTACATGATAAGCTAATACACAAGAAGATCCCCAATTTCCCTTTTGCCCTTCTCAGTGTTTTCCCATGTTGTGTCCCATCAAAGAAGCTCGTCTTTTATCAGGTGCCGGAGAAGAAAGAGAATGTTGTACGATGGTGAATCATGATCTTCTGACAGAAACATAATTCATTTTTATATGAAGATTATAAAATTGCACATAAGCAAATATTTCATTAGTTTATCTGAATGCTCAATCCTAAAGGAAATCAGTCCTGAATATTCATTGGAAGGACTGATGCTGAAGCTGAAGCTCCAATACTTTGGCCACCTGATGCAAAGAACTGACATTGGAAAAGACCTTGATGCTGGAAAAGATTGAAGGCAGGAGGAGAAGGGGACGACAGAGAATGAGATGGTTGGATGGCATCACCGACTCAATGGACATGAGTTTGAGCAAACTCCGGGAGTTGGTGATGGACAGGGAAGCCTGGCATGCTGCAGTCCATGAGGTCGCAAAGAGTTGGACATGACTGAACAACTGAATTGAACTATCTGAATGCTATGTATACCACACATTTCAATCCACAGATGCTACAAAAGACATTACAATAAGATGTCACTCAGGCTTGTATAAATGTCAAAAAAGTTCAAGGTCATTCCTTTACAACAATAGCACTCACAAGGAGCTTATTCACACATGTGTATAGTTTTTTTTTTCCATTTCTATAGTATTTCAGTGCTTAAACTGGACTCAGAAATGGGAAGACCCTCCAACTATATATATATATATATATATATATATATATATAAGTATGCATAGACAGATATTTGATAAAGTCCTTTGAAAAAAGTAGTTTGACTCCCCAGGTCAGGAAAGGCCAGGATATTACTGGTAATTTAAAGAATTTGTGATGTGCTGCAAACAAACTGAGGTTGGGAGAAATAATGGTTGCTTTGTTTTGAGATAGAGCTGATATTTATGATTTCCATTCTATTAAAAAAAAGAAAAAACCTTTCTAAACTACCATAGCTACTAATCTCAAATAACAACCAGCCTAATTGCTTCCATTAAGGTTAAAATCATAGAGGTCTGGTTTTTCTATGAAAAACTCCTCATTCTTAGATTACAGCACATTCATAAACAAACTCCTGTGTGCTATGTTTCATTTATTTTTAGTTAGAGAGAATATAGCTTTTACTTGTATGAAACTGAAATCAGGCATTAAAGCTAAATGGATTTAAACTGGGAGAGTTTTTTTCTCTATAAAGAGCAGGAAGACTTTAACATCTCCATATTAAGGCAAAGAGAAATGAAAATAAAAAATAAATCACAACAATTTACATAAATACTAGAATTTTATTATTTTGCCCACCCAAAAGCTATCTGTGGCGGATTCATTTTGATATATGGCAAAACCAATACAATATTGTAAAGTTAAAAAAAAAAAGTTATATTATTTACTTGCTTGAGAAAATCAATAACAGAAGGATTTAAGGACTCAAAACCCTCCACCTTATGTTCAGAACAAATGCATTTTTGCAGTATTAGGCCTTCTGAGAGCTTATAATAACATCACAATTTGGGATCTGTGGACTATCTTGCCCAGGGTTAATACTTGAGTGAAAGAGTAAAGTTCAAAAAGTTCACACAAATATCCCAAACAAACCAGTTCTGAGAAACGGATCATTCCACTGTAGCACCCAATGAATTTAATACATGAATATAAGTGGTAGCATCACATTTTGTTCCCTGGACCTAAGCTCATCAAAGTTCAATTTTATTACAGAATGAAAGAAAATAATTAGTAGGCTACATTTGTCCTTAACTCAAGAAAACTCCCTGAAAATGACTGTCTTTCCTTGTTTTTATATCTTCCTTTTTCTCTCTCCCAACTCCACATACACATCCCCCTAAATGAAAGTAATCTTACAGCCAATAGATTTTTTTTATGCTTTTACTCAAAAATAGTAAAATTTGTTCTTGAGTGGTTATGCCCAAAACGGAGCCAAGATAAAAGAAATTGACAGGAGGACAAGAAAATCATTTCAAACTAAATGAGGGCTTTTATATCACAATTTAACCTGAACATACTCTAAAATTGTCTCAAGGATTGTTCTCACCCAACCTCATTCAATGCTTTCTAAATTTACCCAAAAAAGTTATAATTTCAAGGATTATTACAACCATAACTGAATGCTGAGTTTGAAATACATGTATGAATCAAATGTGTAACCTTTTATTCTCAAAGAAAAAAAGAAGAATCATAAATTTTAAATAGAATATTTGAAATAATTGAGTAGCAGAAGGAGGAAACAATGTGTTCTACCTTTTAAATTAAGAACCAGGTGGTAACATATTTATTTTCCTTATTTACATTTTAATAATTGGAGTTTTCCTGTAGTCCAGGAAGTAGTTGATGGCTTCTGTCATCTAACTCTCTATATCTAGTTAACAAAAGTCTCTATTTTCTCTTTTTAGGTAAATATGGTAAATACAATAATATAAACAATGATAGCTAAGTTTCCTTAAAAGTTTACTTTGTCAAGCTCTTTACGTGAATCAACTAGGTTCTCTCAATGAGCTTAAAAGAAATACACTAGTATTATCCATTTGGCCAAAGAAACCAAATTACAAAGAAGTCAGGTAGTTATCCCCAGTTAGTAAACAGAAGAACTAGAATTATAATCCAGCCTGACTTTCTGAAGAGCACTCTTAACCTCCCTTCTGCATAGCTCATAACATTAAGCCTATTTTCTTCTTTTTTAGTACCTATCAAGCCTAGAGTTTTTCTCCTGCCATTCTTTAAACTTCATTTTAAATATGTATCGTCCTTTAGTAATTGTATAAAATCCAATAAATAAATTGAAGGATAGATTTTGACTTTGCTGCTTTTTTATTACTGACTTTGCTTGCCTTTGCCTCCCAGAACTATTTCTTTCAATGCTACACCCACCGTCATCATTGGCAACATCCATAAAGATTTATTCCTACTATCTGAAAACTTTTATGTATCAAATATAAAGTTATAGGCTCTATTAAATAAATTAATAAATAAATATAGAGGTGTCTCAGTACTAGATTGTAAAGGAAATTACATGTCTTGCCAAACTCTTTTTGAAGGCAATGAGAGGCATTTGGATTATTTAGAACAGTAATGACATACTCTGATTTGATGATTTAAAAAAATCTCAAAAAAAAAAATCTCAAAGATGGAAGTTTGGGAAAGAGTTTAGGAAAGAATGAGACTGGATGCATGGAAATCAGTTAAGAGAATTTTGCTGTTCAATCTAGGCAGGAAATAATGAAGACTGGTCTAAATCATAGTAAGAGGAATTGAGAAGGGTAGACAGAAAATCTATTGAAGAGAACAAAACTTGGAGAAAATTAGATTGGTGTCGCACATTGATAATGTAGAGGAAAGATACAAAACACATCATTAGAACAGAAGTCTTTCCATACAACTTAGGAATGTTTCCCATTTGGGGTTTTCATGCATGGAAGAAAGCTGAACAAGAAAGATGAAGTGAATGCAATCACTCAGAGCTGTTTTCCTACATGAACTAAAATTTAGCAGATTATAACATAAAGTAAAAATAATAGCCATTTGTCATCCTCTTACCTGAATTTCAACCTAGCAACATGGGTTTCGTTTATCTTTATACTCCCCTAGCCAAAACAGAAATGAAAACCTCTGCTTTATAGTGGAGGAAAACAGGAGAAGAAAAACATGGGGCTAACTGTGTCTGCCCTTAAGGAAGTTTCCATCTTAGAAAAGATGATCCAAAGCCAAGAATAAGGATAATGAACCTTAATGTCCTTGTAATACAAGATCAGACACCTGTCCAACTACTACAAATAACCAGAAACCTAACTGAGCTATTCCTCAAATTCTTGTCACATTTAACATTATTCTTTGAGCTCTAATGAGTTAATTTAAAGTAGCTGTGATGATTTATTTAGTCTGAATAAAAGGTAAATTAAAATGTTTCACTTTTTCTCTGGATAACATTATCAGTTCAGTTCAGTTGAGTCGCTCAGTCGTATCCGACTCTTTGTGACGCCATGAACTGCAGCACACCAGGCCTCCCTGTCCATCACCAACTCCCGGAGTTCACTCAAACTCATGTCCAGCGAGTCGGTGATGCCATCCAGCCATCTCATCCTCTGTCGCCCCCTTCTCCTCCTGCCCTCAATCCCTCCCAGCATTAGGGTCTTTTCCAATGAGTCACCTCTTCGCATCAGGTGGCCAACGTACTGGAGTTTCAGCTTTAGCGTCAGTGCTTCCAATGACCACCCAGGACTGATCTCCTTTAGGATGGACTGGTTGGATCTCCTTGCAGTCCAAGGGACTCTCAAGAGTCTTCTCCAATACCACAGTTCAAAAGCATCAATTCTTTGGCACTCAGCTTTCTTCACAGTCCAACTCTCACATCCATACATGACCACTGGAAAAGCCATAGCCTTGACTACACAGACCTTTGTTGGCAAAGTAATATCTCTGCTTTTGAATATGCTATCTAGGTTGGTCATAACTTTCCTTCCAAGGAGTAAGCATCTTTTAATTTCATGGCTGCAGTCACCATCTAGAGTGATTTTGGAGCCCCAAAAAATAAAGTCTGACACTGTTTCCACTGTTTCCCCATCTATTTCCCATGAAGTGATGGGACCAGATGCCATGATCTTAGTTTTCTGAATGTTGAGCTTTAAGTCAACTTTCCCAGTCTCCTCTTTCACTTTCATCAAGAGGCTTTTTAGTTCCTCTTCACTTTCTGCCATAAGGGTGGTGTCATCTGCATATCTGAGGTTATTGATATTTCTCCTGGTAATCTTGATTCCAGCTTGTGCTTCTTCAAGCCCAGCATTTCTCATGATGTCCTCTGCATGTAAGTTAAATAAGCAGGGTGACAATATACAGCCTAGATGTACTCCTTTTCCTATCTGGAACCAGTCTGTTGTTCCATATCTAGTTCTAACTGTTGCTTCCCAACTTGCATATAGGTTTCTCAAGAGGCAGGTCAGGTGGTCTTGTATTCCCATCTCTTTCAGAATTTTCCACAGTTTATTGTGATCCACACAGTCAAAGGCTTTGGCATAGTCATAAAATTGACTAAATCAGTTTTAAATTCTTACATTTTCCAAAATAAATACTTTTATAAACACAAAATATAAAATTATAACAACATTAAAAACTAAAATTGATGGACAGCTCATTGTTAGAATCTATTACACATCCCATGAATAAGATTTGAGACCCACAAATAGGTGGCAATTCCATATCATCTATTTTATTGTGGCTGTTTGCTAGCTCTCACCTGCTAGACTAGATTATCAAAATAATAAATTATATTAACAATTATAGAGGCATGATAGAGAGAAGGAAAAGAAAGTAAGTGGATTTAAATCCTGGGGACTAAAATGATAATGTTTAATTATCTGACAATTTGATACAGACTAAAGAAGTTTAATTTAAGTGTAATATATATACTGATGAAATTTTCAAATAGGGCATTTATCATTGCAAATTTTGGAGAAATATATATCTAAAAAGACATAGAAAAGAAGTTATCCAAAAATTAACAAATGAAATCAGAGAAATACAATAGAACAAATATACAGATTGCAGCAGTAAATTTAAATGGCTTAAATTCTCCAGCATAAAATGAGTTTAGACAGAGTACATCATGAGAAATGCTGGGCTGGAAGAAGCACAAACTGGAATCAAGACTGCTGGGAGAAATATCAATAACCTCAGATATGCAGATAACACCACCCTTATGGCAGAAAGTGAAGAAGAACTAAAGAGCCTCTTGATGAAAGTGAAAGAGGAGAGTGAGAAAGTCAGCTTAAAACTCAACATTCAGAAAACTAAGACCATGGCATTTGGTCCCATCACTTCATGGCAAATAGATGGGGAAACAATGGAAACAGTGACAGATTTTTATCTTTTTGGGGGGGCTCCAAAATCACTGCAGATGGTGACTACAGCCATGAAATTAAAAGACACTTGCTCCTTGGAAGAAAAGCTATGACCAAACTAGACATCATA
>NW_011494903.1:898558-907639 GCF_000754665.1 Bison bison bison
GGGAGAAATATCAATAACCTCAGATATGCAGATGACACCACCCTTATGGCAGAAAGTGAAGAGGAACTAAAAAGCCTCTTGATGAAAGTGAAAGAGGAGAGTGGAATAGTTGGCTTAAAGCTCAGCATTCCGAAATCTAAGATCACGGCATCTGGTCCCATCACTTCATGGGAAATAGATGGGGAAACAGTGGAAACAGTGTCAGACTTTATTTTTTGGGGCTCCAAAATCACTCTAGATGGTGATTGCAGCCATGACATTAAAAGATGCTTACTCCTTGGAAGGAAAGTTATGACCAACCTAGATAGCATATTCAAAAGCAGAGATACTACTTTGCCAACAAAGGTCCATCTAGTCAAGGCTATGGTTTTTCCAGTGGTCACGTATGGATGTGAAAGTTGTCGGACTGTGAAGAATGCTGAGCACCGAAGAATTGATGCTTTTGAACTGTGGTATTGGAGAAGACTCTTGAGAGTCCCTTGGACTGCAAGGAGATCCAACCAGTCCATCCTAAAGGAGATCAGTCCTGGGTGGTCATTGGAAGCACTGACGCTAAAGCTGAAACTCCAGTACATTGGCCACTTGATGTGAAGAGTTGACTCATTGGAAAAGACCCTGATGCTGGGAGGGATTGGGGGCAGGAGGAGAAGGGGACGACAGAGGATGAGATGGCTGGATGGCATCACTGACTCGATGGACGTGAGTTTGAGTGAACTCCGGGAGTTAGTGATGGACAGGGAGGCCTGGCGTGCTGCGATTCATGGTTTCGCAAAGAGTAGTTCATGACTGAGTGACTGAACTGAACTGAAAGAAATTAAACAAAATGGTACAAATATGTAAAAAAAAAAATTATGGGCCAAGATATGTAGAAAAAGGCAAATTTAAAAAATGAAAAAGAGGTAATAATAAAACTGGACAAAGAAAAATCATGATACATAAATTATATTAGAGGATTAAATTATAATGATAAGCATTTCAATTCATAATAAGACGATGGCTATCATTAAGAGACTTTCAGTACTAGATGTGTGTATATGCTCAGTTGCCCAGTCATATTCAACTCTTTGCGACCGCATGGACTTTAGCCTGCCAGGCTCATCTGTCCGTGGAAATTTCTAGGCAAGAATACTGGACTGGATTGCCTTTTCCTTCTCAAGGGGATAGTCCCAACCCAGGGAACGAACTTGTGTCTCTTGCATCTCTGTTTGCTTTCTTGCAATCTTTCTTTTGTCTCTCAGTTGTGTCTGACTCTTTGTGACCCCCATGAACTGTAGCCCGCTAGGCTCCTCCATCTATGGGATTTTCCAGGCAAGAATACTGGAGTGGCTTGCCATTCCCTGCTCCAGGAGATCTTCCCAAACCAGAGATCGAACCCAATCTCCCGCATTGCAGGCAGACTCTTTACCATCCTCCTGCATTGGCAGGTGGATTCTTTACCACTGCACCACCTGGGCAGCCCTTCAGTACTAGATAGTTTTAATATCAAATATGAAAATTATAATACATTGAAGAAATTCACTGAAATGGTAGCATTAGAGTCTATACCATCTCCATTTTTGGATTTTGGCAAATTTAGTAGACAAAATCAAGCATTAGAAAATATTAATTACATATTTACTTAAGTTAATTCATGTTCTATGGAAAATACACAATATGCTCTATACTGTGAGAATCAGAATGGATATATGTATCTGAGTCCCTTTATTGTTCACCTGAAACTATCACAACATTGTTAATCAGCCATGAATTGAAAGTGAAAGTCACTCAGTTGTGTCTGACTCTTTATGATCCCATGGACTATACAGTCCATGGAATTCTCCAGGCCAGAATACTGGAGTGGGTAGCCTTTCCCTTTGCCAGGGCATCTTCCCAACCCAGGGATCTAACTCAGGTCTCTCACATTGCAGGCAGATTCTTTACCTGCTGAGCCACAAGGGAAACCCAAGACTGGAGTGGGTAGCCAATCTGTTTTCCAGCAGATCTTCCTAACCCAGGAATCGAACTGGGGTCTCCTGCATTTTAGGCATCTTCATTACCAGCTGAGCTATTAGGAAAGTCCTTACTTCAATATAAATGTTAAAAAATAAAATTAAATTTAAAAACTAAAAATAAATAAATAAAATACATAACTGCAAAATCAATAAATTTGACTATATGACATATCAGAAAAAAAACTAATTTTAAAATTAGAGTAACATTTGGCATAAATAATATAAAAAATGAATTACTTTTATAAAAAGCATAAAAATTATTACAAAAACCACTAGTAACCCAAAAGAAATGAGCAAAAGAACTGATCATTCACAGAAGTAATACAATTTATATAAAAATATAAAAGAAATTTTAAACTTGCTATTAATCAAAGACATTGAATTAAATTGAATCATCAGTAAAATTGGGAGGTACCTACTGAATAAATTTCAAGGACAGAGGAGCTTGGTAGGCTACAGTCCATGAGGTCACAAAGAGTCAGACAGGACTGAACAACTAATGTTTTCACTTACTTTTCATCGAATAAATACAATTTTAAATCACTAAGCCAAGTGAAGATGTCATTGGCATATGAGCAGTCTCATATATGGCTAGTGGTTAAGTTTTCAAACTTCCATAAGCCTTTTATCCTTATCCATTATAAGGCAGACAGAATGAAAACCACAATCACAGAAAACTAAACAAACTGATCACATGGATCACAGCCTTGTCTAACTCAATGAAACTATGAGCCAATCTGTGTAGGGCCACCCAAGACAGATGGGTCATGTTGGAGAGTTCTGACAAAATGTGGTCCACTGGAAAAAGCAATGGCAAACCACTTCAGAATTTTTGCCTTGAGAACCCCAAGAACAGTATAAAAAGGCAAAAAGATATGACACTGAAAATGGACTCCCTAGGTTGGTAGGTGCCCAAATGCTACCGGAGAAGAGTGGAGGAATAACTCCAGAAAGGATGAAGAGATGGAGCCAAAGCAAAAACTATGCCCAGTTGTGGATGTAACTGGTGATGGAAGTAAAGTCTAATGCTGTAAAGAGCAATATTGCATAGGAACCTGGCACGTTAGGTCCATGAATCAAGGTAAATTGGAAGTGATCAAACAGGATATGGCAAGAGTGAACATCGACATTTTAGGAATCAGCGAACTAAAATGGACTGAACTGGGTGAATTTAACTCAGATGACCATTATATCTACTATTGTGGGTCAGAATCCCTTGAAGAAATGGAGTAGCCATCATAGTCAACAAGAGTCTGAAATGCAATACTTGGATGCCATCTCAAAAACGACAGAATGATCTCTGTTAGTTTCCAAGGCAAACCATTCAATATCACAGTAATCTAAGTCTATACCCCAATCACTAATGCCAAAGAAGCTGAAGTTGAACAGTTCTATGAAGACTTACAAGATCTTCTAGAACTAACACCCAAAAAAGATGTCCTTTTCATTATAGGTGACTGTAATGCAAAAGTAGGAAGTCAAGAGACACCTGGAGTAACAGGGATATTTGGCCTTGGAGTACCAGATAAAGCAGGTCAAAGGGTAACAGAGTTTTGGCAAGAAAATGCACTGGTCATACCAAATACTCTCTTCCAACAAAACATGACTCTACACATGGACATCACCAGATGGTCAATACCAAAATCAGATTGAATATTCTTTGCAGCCAAAGATGGAGATGCTGTATATAGTCAACAAAAACAAGACTGGGAGCTTACTTGTGGTCAGATCATAAACTCCTTATTGCCAAATTCAGACTTAAATTGAAGAATGTAGGGAAAACCACTAGACCATTCAGGTATGACCTAAATCAAATCCCTTATGATTATACAGTGGAAGTGACAAGTAGATTCAAAGGATTAGATCTGATATACAGAGTGCCTGAAGAACTATGGATGGAGGTTCCTGACATTGTACAGGAGGCAGTGATCAAGACCATCCCCAAGAAAAAGAAATGTAAAAAGGCAAAATGGTTGTCTAAAGAGGCCTTACAAATAGCTAAGAAAAGAATAGAAGTGAAAGGCAAAGGAGGAAAGGGAAAATACACCCATTTGAATACCAAAGAGTTCCAAAGAATAGCATGGAGAGATAAGAAAGTCTTCCTCAGTGATCAATACAAAGAAATAAAGGAAAACAATAGAATGGGAAAGACTAGAGATCTCTTCAAGAAAATCAGAGATACCCAGGGAATATTTCATGCAAAGATGGACACAATAGAGGACAGAAATGTTATGGACCTAACAGAAGCCAAAGATATTAAGAAGAGGTGGCAAGAATATATAGAAGAACTATACAAAAAAGATCTTCATGACCTAGATAACCACGATGGTGTGATCACTCACCTAGAGCCATTCTGGAATGCAAAGTCAAGTGGGTCTTAGGAAGTATCACTACAAAAAGCTAATGGAGGTGATGGAATTCCCGTTGAGCTATTTCAAATCCTGAAAGATGATGCTGTGAAAGTGCTGTACTCAATATGCCAGCAAATTTGGAAAACTCACCAGTGGCCACAGGATTCATTCCAATCCCAAAGAAAGGCGATGCCAAAGAATGTTCAAACTATTGCCCAGTTGCACTCATCTCACACGCTAGTAAAGTAATGCTCAAAATTCTCCAAGCCAGGCTTCAACACTACGTGAACCGGAACATCCAGATGTTCAAGCTGAATTTAGAAAAGGCAGAGGAACCAGGAATCAAATTGCCAACATCTGTTGGATCATCAAAAAAATAAGACAGTTCCAGAAAAACATACTTCTGCTTTATCGATTACACCAAAGCCTTTGACTGTTGGATCATAACAAACTGTGGAAAATTCTTCAAGAGATGGGAATACCAGACCATCTGACCTACCTCCTGAGAAATCTATATTCAGATCAAGAAGCAATAGTTAGAACTGGACATGGAACAACAGACTGGTTCCAAATTGAGAAAGGCGTACATCAAGGCTGTATATTGTCACCCTGCTTATTTAGCTTATATGCAGAGGACATCATGCAAAATACCAGGCTGGATGAAGCACAAGCTGGAATCAAGATTGCTGGGAGAAATATCAATAAGCTCATATATGCAGATAACACCACCCTTATGGCAAAAAGCAAAACACTAAAGAGCCTCTTGATGAAAGTGAAAGAGGAGAGTGAGAAAGTCAGCTTAAAACTCAACATTCAGAAAACTAAGACCATGGCATTTGGTCCCATCACTTCATGGCAAATAGATGGGGAAACAATGGAAACAGTGACAGATTTTATCTTTTGGGGGGCTCCAAAATCACTGCAGATGGTGACTACAGCCATGAAATTAAAAGACACTTGCTCCTTGGAAGAAAAGCTATGACCAACCTAGACATCATATTAAAAAACAGAGACATTACTTTTCCAACAAAGGTCCATCTAGTCAAAGCTATGATTTTTCCAGTAGTCATGAATGGATGGACTATAAAGAAATCTGAGCACCAAAGAATTGATGCTTTTGAACTGTGGTGTTGGAGAAGACTCTTGAGAGTCCCTTGGACTGCAAGGAGATCAAACCAGTCCATCCTAAAGGAAATCAGTCCTGAATATTCATTGGAAGGACTGATGTTGAAGCCGAAACTTCAATACTTTGGCCACCTGGTGTGAAGAGCTGATTCATTTGAAAAGACCCTGATGCTGGGAAAGATTGAAGGCGGGAGGAGAAGGGATGACAGAGGATGAGATAGTTGGATGGCATCACTGATGTGATTGACATGAGTTTGGGTAGGCTCCAGGAGTTGGTGATGGACAGGGAAGCCTGGCATGCTGCAGTCCATGGGGTCACAAAGAGTCTGACACAACTGAGCAACTGAACTGAAAGTTTTCAAGGAAATAATTGAAAAACTTGAGACAAATGCTCACACTTTTCTTTTTATTTAGTAAAAGATGCATGCTCATGTGTGCTCAGTTCTGTCTGACTCTCAGTGACTATATGGACTGTAGCCTGCCAGGCTCCTCTGTCCATGAGATTTTCCCAGCAATAATACTGGAGTAGGCTGCCATTTCCTACTCCAGAGTATCTTACCAGGAACTCAGGGATCAAACGCACATAGCATTGCAGACAGATTCCTTACCTGCTGAGCCACTGGGAAGCCAGAAGCATTCAATATGATTTAGCAAATGAAATATAGAACAGGAAAATGCTCTCATATATTCTTGGTGGAAATATTTGTATTTGAAACTGTACAGTATGATGGTTTGCCTTGGAAATGAATAGAGATCATTCTGTCACTTTAGAGACTGCATTTCGGACCCTTCTGTTGACTGTGAGGGTTACTCCATTTCTTCTACAGGATTCTTGCCCACAGTAGTAGATATAATGGTCATCTGAGTTAAATTCACCCAATGCAGTACATTTTAGTTCACTGATTCCTAAAATGTTGATATTCACTCTTGCCATATCCTGTTTGATCACTTCCATTTACCTTGATTCATGGACCTAACGTGCCAGGTTCCTATGCAATATGCTCTTTACAGCATTGGACTTTACTTCCATCACCAGTCACATCCACAACTGGGTGTTTTTGCTTTGGCTCCATCTCTTCATCCTTTCTGGAGTTATTTCTCCACTCTTCTCCAGTAGTGTATTGGGCACCTACCAACCTAGGGAGTCCATTTTCAGTGTCATATCTTTTTGCCTTTTCATACTGTTCATGGGGTTCTCAAGGCAATAATGCTGAAGTGGTTTGCCATTCCCTTCTCCAGTGGACCACATTTTGTCAGAACTCTCCATTATGACCTGTCCATCTTGGGTGGCCCTACATGGCATGGCTCATAGTTTCATTGAGTTAGACAAGGCTGTGGTTCATGTGATCAGTTTGGTTAGTTTTCTGTGGCTGTGGTTTTCATTCTGTCTGCCCTCTGATGGATAAGGATAAGAGGCTTGTGGAGAAGTTTCCTGATTGGATAGACTGACTGTGGGGGAACTGGGTCTTGTTCTGATGGGCAGGGCCACACTCAGTAAATCTTTGATCCAATTTTCTGTTGATGGGCAGGACTGTGTTTTGGCCTGAGGCCAAACTATGGTAGGGGTAATGATGGTAATGGGGGCTCCTTCAAAAGGGCTTAAGCCGCCACTTTTGTATTCAGTGTCCCAAATGCTGCAACAGGCCACTGTCGACCCATACCTCTGCCAGACATAACAAGCAAGTCTGATTCAGTTTCCTGTGGGACACTGCTCCTTTCTCCTGGCTCCTGGTGTGCCAAGGTTTTGTTTGTGCCCTCCAAGAGTCTGTTTCCCCAGTCCTGTGGAAGTTTTGTAATCAAAGCCCACTGGCCTCCAAAGTCAAATTCCCTGGGGGTTCTTAGTCCCTTTGCTGGATCCTCAAGTTGGGAAATCTGTTGTGTGTCCTAGAACTTTCCTAACAGTGCAAGAATTTATTTAGTATAATTGCTCTGCAGTTTGTGGGTCATCTGCTCAGTGGCTTTATGGTGGGGCTAATGGTGACCTCCTCCAAGAGGGCTTACGCAACACACTGTGTGTCCAAGGTCTGCTGCAACCAGAGAGCCTGTCCCTGTGGCAGGCTACTGCTGATCCATGCCTCCACAGGAGACACTCAAACACTCAAAGGCAGGTGTGGCTCAGTCTCTGTGGAGTTTCTGGGTCCTGGTGCATGCAAGGTTTTGTTTAAGCCCTTTGAGCATCTCTGGCTGGTATGGGGTTTGACTCTAAACGTGATTTCACCCCTCCTACTGTCTTCTTGGGGTTTCTCCTTTGCCCTTGGAGGTGGAGTAGCTTTTTTTGGTGGAATTGAACATTCTCTTGTCGATGATCTCTGTTCATTTCCAAGGCAAACCACTCAATATCACAGTAATCCAAGTCTATACCCCATCCACTAATGCCAAAGAAGCTGAAGTTGAAAATTCTATGATGACCTACAAGACCTTCTAGAACTAACACCCAAAAAAGATTTCCTTTTCATCATAGGGGACTGGAATGCAAAAATAGGAAGACAGGAGATACTTGGAGTAACAGGCCTTTGAGTACAAAATGAAGCAGGACAAATGCTAACAGAGTTTTGCCAAGAAAATGCACTGGTCATAGCAAATACCCACTTCCAACAACATATGAAAAGACTCTACACATGGACATCACCAGATGGTTAATACCAAAAGCAGATTGATTATATTCTTTGCCACCAAAGTTGGAGAAACTCTATACAGTCAGCAAAAATAAGACTTAGAGCTGACTGTGGCTCAGACCATAAACTCCTTATTGCCAAATTCAGACTTAAATTGAAGAAAGTAGGGAAAACCACTAGACCATTCAGGTATGACCTAAATCAAATCCCTTACGATTATACAGTAGAAGTGACAAATAGATTCAAGGGATTAGATCTGATGTACAGAATGCCTGAAGAACTATGGATGGAGGTTCCTGACATTGTACAGGAGGCAGTGATCAAGACCATCCCCCCAAAAAGAAATGCAAAGCAGAGGCCTCACAAACATTTGAGAAAAGAAGAGAAGTGAAAGGCAAAGGAAAAAAGGAAAGATATACCCATCTGAATGCAGAGTTCCAAAGAATAGCACAAAGAGATAAGAAAGTCTTCCTCAGTGATCAATGCAAAGAAATAAAGGAAAACAACAGAATGGGAAAGATTAGAGATCTCAAAGAGGACACTAATAGATGGAGAAATATACCATGTTCATGGATTGGAAGAATCAATATAGTGAAAATGAGTATACTACCCAAAGCAATTTATAGATTCAATGCAATCCCTATCAAGCTACCAACAGTATTCTTCACAGAGCTAGAACAAATAATTTCACAATTTGTATGGAAATACAAAAAACCTCAAATAGCCCAAGCGATCTTGGGAAAGAAGAATGGAACTGGAGGAATCAACCTACCTGACTTCAGGCTCTACTACAAAGCCACAGTTATCAAGACAGTATGGTACTGGCACAAAGACAGAAATATAGATCAATGGAACAAAATAGAAAGCCCAGAGATAAATCCATGCACATATGGACACCTTATCTTTGACAAAGGAGGCAAGAATATACAATGGATTAACAAGTGGTGCTGGGAAATCTGGTCAACCACTTGTAAAAGAATGAAACTAGAACACTTTCTA
>NW_011494903.1:908523-908771 GCF_000754665.1 Bison bison bison
GAGGAACTAAAGAGCCTCTTGATGAAAGTGAAAGAGGAGAGTGAAAAAGCTGGCTTAAAACTCAACTTTCAAAAAATGAAGATCATGGCATCTATTCCCATCACTTCATGGCAAATAGATGCGGAAACAGTGGAAACAGTGACAAACTTTATTTTCTTGGGCTCCAAAATCACTGCAGATGGTGACTACAGCCATGAAATTAAAAGATGCTTGTTCCTTGGAAGGAAAGTTATGACCAACCTAGATAG
>NW_011494903.1:908871-918977 GCF_000754665.1 Bison bison bison
ACATGTAAAATATCATGTATGAAATGAGATGCCAGTCCAGGTTCAATGCACGATACTGGATGCTTGGGGCTAGAGCACTGGGACGACCCAGAGGGATGGTATGGGGAGGGAGGAGGGAGGAGGGTTCAGGATGGGGAACACATGTATACCTGTGGCGGATTCATTTTGATATTTGGCAAAACTAATACAATTATGTAAAGTTTAAAAATAAAAATAAAACAAAATAATTAAAAAAAAAAAGAAAGATTAGAGATCTCTTCAAGAAAATCAAAGATACCAAGGGAACATTTCATGCAAAGATGAGCACAATAAAGGACAGAAATGCTATGGGCCTAACAGAAGCATAATATATTATTAAGAAGAGGTGACAAGAATATACAGAAGAACTATACAAAAAAGATCTTCATGACCCAGATAACCACGATGATCACTCACCTAGAGCCAGACATCCTGGAATGCAAAATCAAGTGGGTCTTAGGAAGCATCACTATGGATAAAGCTAATGGAGGTGATGGAATTCCAGTTGAGCTATTTCAAACCCTAAAAGATGATGCTCTGAAAGTGCTGCACTCAATATGCCAGCAAATTTGGAAAACTCAGCAGTGGCCACAGGCCTGGAAAAGGTCAGTTTTCATTCCCATCCCTAAGAAAGGCAATGCCAAAGAATGTTCAAACTACCACACAATTGCACTCATCTCACACACTAGCAAAGTAATGTTCAAAATTCTCCAAGTGAGGCTTCAACACTACGTGAACCATGAAATTCCAGATGTTCAAGCTGGATTTAGAAAAGGCAGAGGAACCAGAGATCAAATTGCCAATTCAATTGGATCTTCAAAAAAGCAAGAGAGTTCCAGAAAAACATCTACTTCTGCTTTATTCACTATGCCAAAGCCTTTGACTGTGAGATCACAACAAACTGTGGAAAATTCTTTAAAAAATGGGAATATAGACTGCCTTACCTGCCTCCTGACAAATCTATATGCATTTCAAGAAGCAACAGTTAAAACTGGAAATGGAACAATGTACTGGTTCCAAATTGGGAAAGGAGTATGTCAAAGCCATATATTGCCACCCTGCTTATTTAACTTCTATGAAGAGTACATCTTATGAAATGCTGGACTGGGTGAACACAAGCTGGAATCAAGATTGCCAGGAGAAATATCAATAACCTCAGATATGCAGATGACACCACCCTTATGGCAGAAAGTGAAGAGGAACTAAAGAGCCTCTTGATGAAAGTGAAAGAGGAGAGTGAAAAAGCTGGCTTAAAACTCAACTTTCAAAAAATGAAGATCATGGCATCTATTCCCATCACTTCATGGCAAATAGATGCGGAAACAGTGGAAACAGTGACAAACTTTATTTTCTTGGGCTCCAAAATCACTGCAGATGGTGACTACAGCCATGAAATTAAAAGATGCTTGTTCCTTGGAAGGAAAGTTATGACCAACCTAGATAGCATATTAAAAAGCAGAGACATTATTTTACCAACAAAGGTCCATCTAGTCAAAGCTATGGTTTTTCCAGTAGTCATGTAAGGGTATGAGAGTTGGATTATAAAGAAAGCTGAGTGCAGAAGAATTGATGCTTTTGAACTGTGGTGTTGGAGAAGACACTTGAGAGTCCCTTGGACTGCAAGGAGATCAAGCCAGTCAATCCTAAGGGAAATCAGTCCTGAATATTCATTGGAAGGACTGATGCTGAAGCTGAAGCTCCAATACTTTGGCCACCTGATGCGAAGAGCTGATTCATTGGAAAAGACCCTGATGCTGGGAAAGACTGAAGGCAGGAGGAGCAGGGGACAACAAAGGATGAGATGGTTTTATGGCATCATGGGTCGATGGACATGAATTTGAGCAAGATCTCGGAGTTGGTAATCGACTAGAAGGGCTGGTGCTGCAGTCCATGGGGTCGCAACTAGTCGGACATGACTGAGCATCTGAACTGAACTCATACAGTATAATTCCAAATTTTAAAAATATGTCATAAAAGTATATAGATGAAATTCTATGAATATTAATAGGTTTTTCTCTGCATGTTCATGTTATGGTTGATTTTTCTGTTTTATTTATAAGTATCATCTATATTTTCCAATTTTTAAAATAATGAGTATTTATTCCTCTTATTGTAGAAAAAATACATGGTTTTAAAAAACAAACAAACAAAAAAAGCAGAAGTAGCCATAGTCTAACAAAATGGTTCTTATGTATTTAAAATGTTATTATTAGGACAAATTTATGTAAATATTCTTTAATTCACAGAAAAGGAAAACCATACATTTGGAGAAAAATCTGAATTTCTTGGCTATAAAGGTGATTAATACCAATAATAGTTCACTAAGTAATGTTTTGGAATCACTATACCAAAGAAAATTTAAATGATTTACAACTCCTGTCTACATGCTTTTATTTATCATAAAGATGTGTTTTATGTTCCAACTTCCTCCTTTAGAAGAAAGTTGATATATTGGTGATGATTGTTATGCAAAAATTTTAAAAAAAGGAGTAAGAAATGAGAAATGAGATTTAAGACTCTTCAACCCTTTTTTACCATTTTCATCCTGGAATGTGAAGAAACAACAACACAAGAAATATTAATCTAATTGTTTTTGTAGTGAACTTCACTATTATTCAAAATGTTTTCTTGAATATATACTAATAGTCTGTGATGACCTTTCCCAGTCTCTTAGCATTTGAGTTCTCAAATATGTTGAGCTTCTATAATTTTTCTCTTCAGCACATACCCACCCCCTCCCCCAAAATCTTTATTTAAACATTTACTATGAGGCAATGGCACCCCACTCCAGTACTCTTGCCTGGAAAATCCCATGGACGGGGGAGCCTGGTGCGCTGCAGTCCATGGGGTTGCTAAGAACCAGGCATGACTGAGCGACTTCACTTTCACTTTTCACTTTCATGCATTGGAGAAGGAAATGGCAACCCACTCCAGTGTTCTTGCCTGGAGAATCCCAGGGACGGTGGAGCCTGGTGGGCTGCTGTCTATGGGGTCGCACAGAGTTGGACACGACTGAAGCAACTTAGCAGTAGTAGTATAAGTGACTCAGATTCTCTCTTCTATAAAGACATTGGAAATGAAACACTTTTAAGGCTGTCTTGCAGCAGACTCTCCCAGGAGGTTCCAAATATTCAACAGTTGTTCCATTTCCCCAGTTCCATTGTAAATAAGATCTCATCTTGTTAGGCCAGAGTCACCACTTGATTCACACTGGGAGAGTTAGTAGCTGACTATGAGTGAACACCAAGGCAGTCATTTTAGGTCTTCAAAACGCAGACCTTTGGGCTAACATATATCAATCCAATGAATCACATTCTCTTGGGAAGAAAACATGCAAACCTGCTCTCTAACCCTCCCACATCCTTTCCAAATTAAATCTGCTATAAGCTCCAATGCTAGTGCAGCCAACTCCTGGGTAACCGTCACAAATAACTTTCAACTACAGAATGGCCTGATGCATCTACTTGTTTTGTTTTGTCTTTAGATTGATTTCAGACACGGTTAATAGAAATAGGTATATGGGAGACACTGGTAGGTTTTTTTTGAAGGTAGAAAGAAATTCTTTGGAAGGGATAGATCATTTTTAATGAACCTGAAGTCTTTAACATTACGAGAAGATAAACCTGCAAGAGGATGAAAGGTAATTGCAGACTTCTTAGATATTGAAAGTTAAATTTGTAGGTCTGAGAATTGAAAGCTTTAGGCCCAATAAATATGAATAGTAACCAAGAACCAAGGACATGTCTTAGCAATACCAGGGGAGCTTATGGACTCAAAATCACGTACTAGAGCCAGCTTGTACTGGCTCAGTGCAGTGATTGTCTCCTTTCTTTCTAAATCTACATTTAGTGATAGCACAATAGTAGCTAGCAACAGGCCATGGTTGGAGACGTTATATCACAGAAATTATCAAACACTATAAATCAGGACTTTTTCTTCCTGATAGGCAGTTATTGAACATTTGCTAGACATAGACTAAGGAATATAGATTTCAGAATTTTTAATAATGTAATTTAGTGGTAAGCATGACTGTATACTCTTTTGAAGTCAGTGGTATATAAGGAAAAAAAAAAACTCTACACATGAAGCAGAATGTTTTAAAGGCAGACTGATTAGCTGAAGAAATACATCATAATCTCTAGGGAAAGTACTAAAGTTTTTTAAGAAGTATAGACAGTAAATTAATAGTGAAAATAAAATGGAATCATAAGGAAAATGTTTGAGTAACCAGAGAGTTTGATCCAACCATATCAATAGTGACAAAATGTGAATGATCTAAATGTGCCAATTAAAAACAGAGACTGTCAGATTGGAATTTTTTAAATGATATGCTATTTATAGGAAATCTCCTTAATACAAAAACATAGTTAGATTAAAAGTAAAATGATGGGAAAAGATATACCATGCAACACCAACACAAGAAAGCTTGGGTGGCTATAATAATATCATACAGTTACATCAGAACAAGGAATATTATCAATATTTAAGAGAAAAATTAGATAATAATAAATGATCAATTCTCCAAGAATACTTAGGAATTCTAAACGTGTAGATCCCTATTAACAAAATCTCAAAATATATAAAACAAAAATTAATAGTGCTAAAAAGAGAAATAGATAAACCCACAATTAACAGTTTGACACTTCCTCTCTCAGTAATTGCTAGAACAAAGACAAGAAATTAGTAAAGATGTAAGAGAGAAGCAACACTATTGACCAATCTATCACTATAATGTCATATTTTTTACATTTATGGAATGCTCAATCTAACATTTGAATAAGCATTTCTTTCTTTTCTTTTCTTTCAACTTTTTATTTTTTAATTGAAGGATCATTGCTTTACAGAATTGTGTTGGTTTCTGCCAAACATCAACATGAATCAGCCATAGGTCCGTCTGAGCCACCGGGAAGCCCAACATATGCATGTCCCTTCCCTCTTGATGAATAACTGTTTCTTTCAAGTGTATATGGAACATTCAGCAAGATAAATAGTATTCTTGGCCATAAAACAAACTTATCCAAATTTATAAGGATAGAGATCAATGTCTTTAGCTCATAATAGAATTAAACTAGAAATCAATAAAATAGATATATCTGGAAAATTCCCAAATATTTGGAAATTAAACCTGCAATAAATATTCTTATATATTCATTGCAACCAAGTTCTATTACTTTCTTAAATATGATGTAATCTCTAAAATATGATGATCCCCTTATGGTACAAATAAGTTATTATTGGCATATGCAATTTTTTTGTTATTTTACAGGATTTAAAGGCACCACTTCTCAAGATGACACTTGGCAGAATTATAAACTTCAATCTGAAACTGAAATTTGAGAACTTTTCCAACACCATCCCCCATATGCCTATGTCCTCACCTAGTCATTCTTTTAAACATGACTCAAACATCCCCTAGAGAAGGAAATGGCAACCTACTCCAGTATTCTTGGCTGGAGAATCCCATGAACAGAGGAGCCTGGCAGGCTACAGTCCATGGGGTCGCAAGAGTCAGAAACGACTTAGTGACTAAACCATCAAATATTCCCAAGAAGCCTTCTTTGACAGTTGTCTATACATGCCCACTCCTCATCATTCTCCTAAATTAGACTTTCCTTCTTGTATGTTCCCATGGCACTCTTCACTTACCTTGCTGACACCCTCTGCCTGGTGACCTCCACTTGTCTTTCAAACTTCAGCTCCAGACTCTATAAAAACATTCCATCCCTTCTCCCCTACTTATCTTTACTGGATTAGACACTTCTCTTACATAAACCAAAAACACTCAATGATTAGTGTAACGTTTATCAAGAGCATTGCTATTGATGTTGTTGACCTAATAACTGTTGTGCAGGGCTGTTCTCTTCATCATAGGATATTTAGTAGTATCTTTATTTTAGTACCAGATGCCAGCAGCATACACATGCCAAATGTGACAATCAAAGATGTCTGCAGATATTGCCAACTGTCCTCTGGGAAGCAAAATATTCCCTATTTGAGAACCACTGATTAAGTGCTACTAATCATACTGATCGTAGTTAGTCTGTTTATCTCTTTATTAGTCTACTATCCTAGACTATTGCTAACTCAAAGGGAGAAACAATATATTTTCTTTCTGAAGCCTAGTTTCTAGCATAGAACCTGGAGCCTAATAAATACTTATAAATATTTGCTGAATAAAATAAGTGAAATTCTATTGGTTTGGAAATTATTTTGTTCATAGATCTATTTAGCACATTTCTTCTTCCTCTCTTTTCTGAATTGGGATCTCCTTGAGGACAAAGAACCTTACTTATTCACTTATGTGTTCACTTATGCACTAAAATCATTGTAATGCACTAAAATGCATTGATCATTGTTTTATGATCGCATCAATCAATAAAAGAATTTCTCATGTAGAATAAAAATGTACTAAAACTGACAGATTATAATCCAAGCTTTCAAGAGTCACAGGGAGAAAGAAGAGGTGCATTTAAAAAATACATATATGTAAATGAAGTAAATGCGAGTATAATACTCTGTATATAACTACAGACAGCTATCTGCAAACTCCTCATAATTTATTTTAATCAATTTATTTCTTCTTTAATAAACTAAATATGACACAACAGGGTTGAAAATGATGGAACTTCAAATATAAAGTGCTAGAAGAATAGAGGAAGACATGTTCTACCTATTTTAAGACCCACATTAAAGTGCACATAATCAGGAGGGAAGACACTAGGTGACTTATGATCTATAAAGTGAAAGTGGAAGAAAGTTAAAGTTGCTCAGTCCTGTCCGACTCTTTGCAGCCCCTGCCAGACTCCTCCGTTCATGGAATTCTCCAGGCCAGAATACTGGAGTGGGTAGCCATTCCTTTCTCCAGGGGATTTTCCCAGTCCAGGGATCAAACCCAGGTCTCCCACATTGCAGGCAGATTCTTTACCGTCTGAGCCACTAAGGAAGCTACGAGCCTATGGAGTGGTGTTTTTAATAATTATCAAGGTAATTGTTATTTCCAGGAAGATTATCTAGCATATAAGATGCTAGTCATGCATAGAATTAGAATTATTATTAGGCAGAAAATATTTAGCTGTCTTTTATATCTCAATTTTTACCAGGAATTATGCTCCATTAAAATTAATCAGTTAAAAAAAAAAAACTAATCTATTACAGGACTGACTTTTTACTATCTAATTTATTACCTAATATTTAAGAAATTATTATCATGTGTAGTTACGGATGGCAACCAAACTTACTGTGGTGATTATTTCATAATGTATAAAAATAATGAATCATTATTTTGTATACCTGAAACTAATATATCGTGTGTTAAGTATAACTTGATTAAAAATTATTACAAAAGCAGCACATGAACATTGTAGAAAAGTATAATTAAATCAATCCTTCACCACCAGAGAACATCACTACTACTTATCTTAATGTCTATATTTCCAGACACACACACACAATATACACACCTTTGTAGTGTCACATCAATATAAAATCGTATTGTACATACTCTTTGTCAAACTACTTTTTAAGTAAATAATCTTTACTTTCTATTTCAGTACCTTTTGTCTCTTCTAATACGCTATATTCAAAATTCCCCATTTGATTAAAAATATGCTAATTGAATCCATTTCTCAATATTTTAAATAAGGAAAATTATAATGTTTTTGTATTGATCTAAAACCTCAACTAATTTCCTAAAACATAAGTCAGAGTAAAATGTCTATATATATGTATATATGTAGCAAGCTGTCATGTTAAGATATAAAATGAATAAAGTTTTCATTAAATGACTAATGTGGTTACTTCAAACAGTTTCATTGTATGCATCAACATGCTGTATTAGTCTGGCTTCTCCAGAGAAGCAGAGCCAATTGCAGATATAGATACAGCTATATAGATTTATGATATCCAATTGATGTAATATACCATATATAATTTATTATAAGGGATTGGCTCACGTGATTATGGAGAATGAGAAGTTCCAAGATCTGCAGTTGAACCCAGAAATCTGGTGAGGACACAGGAAACCCAATGGTGTAGTTCCTATCCAAGTCCAAGTCTAAAAGCAGGAGATCAATATTCTAGCTAGAAGATAGGCAGAGAGAGAAAATTCTCCTTTATTCAGCCTTTTGTTCTATTCAAGCCTTCAATGAAATGGATGAGGCTCACTTACATTAGAAACGGGCCTCTATTTAACTTACTCTTTCTATTCAAATCTTAATCTCATCCAGAAACTCTTTCAAAGATACATCCAGAATCATGTTTAACCAAATATCTGAGCAACCCTTTCAGTCAAGTTGACACATAAAATTAACCATCACACATGCCCTTTGGTGATTCTAGCTGCACCTTTCAAAACATTAATACTCAACAATTCTATCTGGATATAACCCAGATTTCCCCTCCCACATGTATACTGTTTTGTTTAAAATGTAGTATTGAGTTTGTGAGACATAAATACAATTTTTTAAGTATAAATCAGCTGACAAGTATATTGCAAAGACATCTATATTCTGAAGTTTGGATATCAAAGTCCAAGAGGTATTTCACCAGGGAAATGTTAAAGTATGCTAATACCACCCTAAAAATATGTAAATATATACACTAGCATACATTTGTAAGAATATTTATGGCAACAAAAAACCTGTAAACACCTTAAACTCTACTTACAATAGTATGAATGAGTTCTGAAATATGTATACAATGGAACAATAAGTTACTAAGAAAATTATATAGCCAAATGGTATAGTAGGGATGATCTTGCAAACACAATATTGAACAAAAGAAGAAAGATAAAAATAAGTTCAAAAGTATGAGTCTTACTATTCATATTAAGTTCAAAGCAGGCTAAACCACACCAATGTTTATAGATGCACATATAGGTTTAAAAGCATAAAAGAAAACAAAGGTATGATTATCACAAAGCCAGAAGAGTGTACACTTCCAGGGTGCGGGACAGAATTATAATCAGGGAGAAGCCATGAACAAAGTGGGTGTTCTTGGATGCTGCCAAAGTTCTATTTTTTGACTTGGGTTATACCAGTATTTCTTTTTTAAGTATTCATTTGACAGTACATGTATATTTTATGAACTTTTCTGTAAGTATATATATTTCATAATAAGAAAAGAGTAAGGGATGAATGGGAAAAGTTAGGCATTATACAGGATATACAATTGCAGGATACTGCTGGCAGGCACCAACCTTTGCTTTCTGTATCTGACCATGTGTCGATACACGTGTAACTGAACTGCAGAAGATAAAATAAGGACAACCAAAATAAGCCAAGACAAAAGCATTTGCAAAGGAACTTGCACTTAGAAAATGACAAAAACAACACTAAATGGAAAAAAAAAAAACTTCCATATAAATAAAAGGCTTAAAAACCAGTCTAGAGGATAAAAGAAAATGATGTCTCATGCAGATATAATCGACATTCATAAAATATAAGAACACTGCATTTAATAAATACTGCAATTGTCAAGACATGAGTATACCAATGAAATTCAAAATAAGTCATTTTCAATAATTAGAAGAAATTATATCTTACACAGAAAGCAGTAATAAGTAAATATACAATACAATAAATTATTATATGTGCTTAAACTATGGAAAAAGCAAGAGAATTCCAGAAAAACATCTATTTCTGCTTTATTGACTATGCCAAAACCTTTGACTGTGTGGATCACAATAAACTGTGAAAAATTCTGAAAGAGATGGGAATACCAGACCACCTGACCTGCCTTTTGAGAAACCTATATGCAGGTCAGGAAGCAACAGTTAGAACTGGACATGGAACAACAGAGTGATTCCAAATAGGAAAAGGAGTACGTCAAGGCTGTATATTGTCACCCTGCTTATTTAACTTATATGCAGAGTACATCATGAGAAACGCTGGGCTGGAAGAAGCACAAGCTGGAATCAAGATTGCTGGGAGAACTATCAATAACCTCAGATATGCAGATGACACCACCCTTATGGCAGAAAGTGAAGAGGAACTAAAAAGCCTCTTGATGAAGGTGAAAGAGGAGAGTGAAAAAGTTGGCTTATATTCAGAAAACGAAGATCATGGTATCTGGTCCCATCACTTCATGGG
>NW_011494903.1:919077-933056 GCF_000754665.1 Bison bison bison
ACAGCAGATGGTGACTGCAGCCATGAAATTAAAAGACGCTTACTCCTTGGAAGGAAAGTTATGACCAACCTAGATAGCATATTGAAAAGCAGAGACATTACTTTGCCAACAAAGGTCCATCTAGTCAAGGCTATGGTTTTTCCTGTGGTCACGTATGGATGTGAGAGTTGGACTGTGAAGAAAGCTGAGTGCCAAAGAATTGATGCTTTTAAACTGTGGTGTTGGAGAAGACTGTTGAGAGCCCCTTGGACTGGAAGGAGACCCAACCAGTCCATTCTGAAGGAGATCAGCCCTGGGATTTCTTTGGAAGGAATGATGCTAAAGCTGAAACTCCAGTACTTTGGCCACCTCATGCGAAGAGTTGACTCATTGGAAAAGACCCTGATTGCTGGGAGGGATTGGGGGCAAGATAAGGGGACGACAAAGGATGAGATGGCTGGATGGCATCACTGACTCGATGGACGTGAGTCTGAGTGAACTCCGGGAGTTGGTGATGGACAGGGAGGCCTGGCGTGCTGCGATTCATGGGGTCGCAAAGAGTCGGACACGACTGAGAGACTGAACTGAACTGAACTGAAACTATGGTATTGACAGAAAAAAACACCCGTAAGTAAATACCTAGCCAAAATATTAAGCCTCTAAAGAAAGTGTAGTCATTTTATGACTCTTTAAAATTCAGTTAAAATAATGTTTCTCGATATTTAAAATAAATGTTAAAATAATGTTTCTTGATGCTTTGACCAGGCTCTGGTACATAATGCAAAGTTCAGAAGTGTTCTCCTGTGACATTTGATTTCCCATTGAGTGCTGCCCTCTGCCGGGAGAGTTGTGTCACGTCTGGTCCCACTTTTCTGTGCTTCTCAATTTTTGTAAAAGTTTCCGACTTTTGTTTTTGTGAATGAAATGTATTTATCTTCCTCCGAAAATGCTTCATATGAAATTAAAGCAGTTGTAAATAAGGTAAAGATGGCTATGACATATTTTCAATTAAACTAAGAAAAAAAATCTATTTTTGCATTTACAAAGAAAATCATAAAATGGAAAAAATATGTATTATCGATTGCATTGCATTATTAAGAAGAACTAAAATCAAATATTTTAAAGAATTTTAAAAGCAGGTATTTGAAGCAGGTATATGAGCACTTAAAATCATCTTAAATTTTTTCTATTTTATAGTGGAGTATATTTAACAATGTTGTGTTAGTATCAGATGTACGGCAAAGTGATTCAGTTATACACATACATATATCTATTCTTTCCAAATTCTTTTTCCATTTAGGTTATTACAGAATCCTGAGCAGAGTTCCCTGCACCATACAGGAGGATCTTGTTGGCTATCTAATTTAAATATAGCCGTGTATACATGTCAATCCCAAACACCCAATCTATCCCTCCCCCTTCATTCTTCCTCCCTGGCAACCATAAATTCATTCTCTAAGTCTATGAGTCTGTTTCTGTTTTGTAAATAAGCTCATTTGTATAATTTTTTTTAGATTCTGCATAAGTGATATCATATGATATTTGTCTTTGTTTGACTTACTTCACTTAGTTAAGTATGATAATCTCCAGGTCCATTCCTGTTACTGCTAATGGCATTATTTCAATATTTTTAATAACTAACAGTCTATTGTGTATTAGTACCAAATCTTATTTATCCATTCGTCTGTTGATGGACATTTAGATTGCCTTCATATCTTGGCTATTGTAAACAGTGCTGCAGTGAACACTGGGGAGCAAGTATCCTCTCAAAACGTGTTTTTCTCCAAATACATGCCCTAGAATGGGATTGCTGGATCATCTGATGGCTCTTTTTAGTTTCTTAAGGAAACTCCATACTGTTCTCCCCAGTGGCTGCACCAGTTTACACTCCGACCAATAGTGTAGAAGGATTCCCTTTTTTCCACACCCTTTCCAGGATTTCTTGATTGTAGACTTTGATGATGATCATTCTGATAGTGTGAGGTGATAGCTCATGAGCAATGAAAATGGATTTTAAAATTGCATCTTCCTAACTATTTGGTTTAAATTGCTATCACATAATTAAACATAAGAAAGAGTTTTCTTATTTTAATGATGCTGTCATCACTCAAAACCAGTTTTGAACTGTTTATATAAAATTTTCTTCAAAAGATGTTTAAAAGAAATATAAGGAAATCAGCCTAATTATTTTACATTTTTGCTAATAATACTGCTAAATTTCATCAGCAGCATTACTTAGAAACTTAATTTTGATTGCTATTCTTATTTTAGAGCAGATATGATTTTTGGAACTAAAGATTTTCCACCACCCAGGGTATTTGAAAGAATATGATGAATGATTCTAACAAATCAATTCCAAAACATATATATGTTGAAAGGTTAAACAATCATTTATATGTAAACTGTCAGATGTCAGCTTCTGCCTAGAATATAGAAAGTTGCAAGAAAAATGTCCTTTCTACCCTAACAATAGTACAAGCCAGATAACCCATGAAATCATGGTTTATTATAAATCTGTCAAGAGAGCTAATGATGGAGAAAAATATCTCATGAATTAAAATCCAGAAAGTCACAAACCTCTCTTTGGAGGGAAGCAATGCAACAGTTTCTTTCATTCTTGCTGAAGCAGTAGAAAAGGACAAAGCCATCAGAGCAAGAAGAAAGATAAGAAGATAACTGGGGAAACTTAAGAAGAAAACTACTGAAATTTTAAGAATTTTTTGTAGACTAAGTGCGAGCTGATATGATAGCTTAGAATCTTTAGAACACAGAGTACACCCACCTACCAATACTTCACAGAGTAGTCATGAAAAATGTTGGGGCTGGAGTAGAAATGTTAGAAGAAACTTTTGAGCACTCAGGCTTTACAGATACAAGGCACCAGGCACCTAACTTTGGTGAAGAGGTGCAGAAATACTGAGAGAGAGCTGCCCTACCAAGGACCTTAAATTCTCCCGGTTGTACACAGAGTAAGAGCAGTGATAATCTATGACTGAGGGAGGGGCAGGGAAGCTGAAAGGGATTCTTCCTGAGGTGTAAGCATAGAAGGTTTCTTGAAGTCTGAAGGCAGCATAGGAAAAACTGAACTGAAATCTTTAGGTCAGTCAGTTCAGTCGCTCAGTCGTGTCTGACTCTTTGCGACCCCATGAACCGCAGCACGCCAGGCCTCCCTGTCCATCACCAACTCCCAGAGTCCACCCAAACTCATGTCCATTGAGTCGATGATGCCATCCAGCCATCTCATCCTCCGTCGTCCTCTTCTCCTCCTGCCCTCAATCTTTCCCAGCATCAGTGTATTTTCCAATGAGTCAGCTCTTCACATCAGGTGGCCAAAGTATTGGAGCTTCAGCTTCAGCTTCAGCATCAGTCCTTCCAATGAATTTTCAGGACTGATTTCCCTTAGGATTGACTGGCTTGATCTCCTTGCAGTCCAAGGAACTCTCAAGAGTCTTCTCCAACACCACAGTTCAAAAGCATCAATTATTCTGCCCTCATCTTTCTTTAGAGTCCAACTCTCACATCCATACATGACCAATGGAAAAACCATAGCCTTGACTAGATGGACCTTTGTTGGCAAAGTAATGTCTCTGCTTTTTAATATGCTGTCTAGGTTGGTCATAACTTTCCTTCTTCCCTGGGTACAAAACAATGACTGATTTTTGGCTGGGAGAGAAGCCAGAGAACCTAGAGACATTCCTCTGAGATGTAGACAAGCAGGGTCCCAGGAAGGCTGCGAGCAAAGCAGGAGAATGGAAACAAATCCTTCAGGTACTCAGGTCCCTTGTCTGACTGAAATGAAAATTCTGATCCCTTGCACTAATTATCTGAAGCCTGTGGTAAAGATAAACCTAACTAAAGAAACAGCTAAGCCCAGATCCAACTAAATCTTAAATGAGATTAACTCAATTCTTCATGTTACTGGCTTGACAGAATGAATGTGCCCTTCTCTGGGTATAAATATTATTTATTTCAGTTTCTATTGTTCTATTGTCAATATCCAAATATTTAAAAAACTGTGACATGAAAAAAGGAAAAAAAACATGTGACTCACACTCAAGAGAACAAACAGTTCATTAACATCTGGTCCAAACATGGTCTAAGTGTTAGAATTACCAGAGGGACTTTAGAGAATAACACTGAAATATATACATTACCATATATAAAATAGATGGTCAGTGCAAGTTTGATGCATAAAGCAGGGCACCCAAAGCCAGTGCTCTGGGACAATCTAGAGGGATAGGGTGGGGAGAGAGGTTCAGGATGGGGGGGACACATGTATATCTATGGCCAATTCATGCTCATGTATGGCAAAAACCCATCATAATATTGTAAAGTAATTATCTTCTAATTAAAATTAATTAATCAAAAATAAAATAACAATGATTAAATATATTAAGGAATTGCATGGAAAAGATGAATAGCATGGTGAACAGATGGGGAATTTGTTCCCTATGTAGATGAAAACTACAAAAAGGAGCCATATGGTAATCCTAAAAATAAAAAATAAAATATAAGATGAGGAATTATTGTGATGGCCTCATTCACATTCTGAACACATCAAAGAATCTGTGCATTTGAAGACAAGAGAAATTAGTCAAACTCAAATATAAAGTGAAAAAAATTAAAGAGGAAGGGATCAAAACATTCAATAACTGTGAAACAAAATCTAATGGGCTATCATTTATGTAACTGGAGACCCAAAACAAGAAAAAGGAACAGAGCAGAAGAAATATTGGAAAAGATAATGACCAACAATTTTCCAAAACTGAGAAAAGACTTCAACCCATAGACCTAAGAAGTTCAGTGAAACCCAAGAACAGTAAATTAAAAAAAAAATTACACCTAGGAATATCATAGTTGTACTGCTGAAATCAAAAGCATAAAGATAAAATCTTGAAATGAAAAAAGATATTATTACAGACAATGAACAATGATGAGAATGACAGCTGATTTTTTATCAGAAAACACAATGAAAGTTAAGCAATTAAATAGCATCTTTAAAGTACTGATATGTAAAAAAAAGTTAATCTATAATTTTGTATCCAGTAAAAATGTCCTTTTAACATGAAGTCAAAATAGAGCCATTTGAAAGCAGGCAAAAGCTAAGAGGATTCATCAAATCTCTGGCACATCTGTACTATTAAATACTCACTAATGCTGGGTTTGTTTTTTTTTTTTTCAGTCATTCTTATGTTCGTCATTTGTATAGTTTCATTACTATGTCTTCAAGTTCCATAATAATTTCTTCCCCAGTGTCTAAAGTGTCTAATTCGTCATTAATCCCAATAGTATGTTTTTCATTTGCAGTTTTCATCCCTGGAAGTCTAACTTGAGGGTCTTTTTAACACTTTCTGTCTTTACTTAACATGTGCAATATTTACTCCAGATTCTTAAACTTAGAAATATAGCAATTGTTTACTGTTCTTGTTTACTAATTCTATCTTCTGTGTCCCATTTAGATTGGTTTTGATTATTTTTCTCCTTATGGATCATATACCTTGCTCTGTGCATACTGATAATTTTGATTGGACATTATTGATTTGGTCTTGTTGGATGCTGTGTATTTTTGAATTCTTTTAAATATTCTTGAGCTTTATTCTGTGATGTTATTATTTAGGAACAGTTTGAGCCATCCAGGTCTAGTTTATAAGCACTGTTAGAAGGAAAGAGCAGCATTTAATTTAGGAATGATTCTGCTACTGCTGGGGCAAAACACTTCTGAATCCTCTATCCAAATCCCATAAATTATGAAGTTTTCCATTTGGCTGGCACCCTCTGTAAATACTGAGTATTACTTCCTCTAATCCCTTCTACATCAAGCAGTTTCTCACCTTCATGCAGTGACCAGTAGTCAACCGAAGACACACAGGATTTGCAGATCCCCAGAGAGCTCTTTCCCTGTCTCTGAACAGCTTTTTCCTGTTATATTCTTCCCTATGAACTCTCAGTTCTTGGTGTACCCAGATTCCTAGCTTCATCTTCTCAGTTTAGGAAGACCACTACACTTTATCTGGACTCTTTCTCCCTTGTGGCTTGGGAAATCTGCGGGTAATAAGCTGGACAATTTAGGTCATCTCATCCATTCAAATAGTGAATGGAATTGCTACCCTTTATTGCTTAATGTTCAACACCTTCAAAAACTTTTTCATATATTTTATTCAGTTTCTTGTTGTTTATTCAGGAATATAAACTTTGTTTCTCTGAATCTACTATCTTGATTAGAAATTCCTGTATCATGCTTTTTAAAACCAGTTTAAATCTATATAGTCTGCATATTATCACTGAAATGCTGGTTTTTTCCTTTCAGATTCACCCAAGTAGGATCCTCTAGGTGTTGTACAATATCAAATTTAGATACAACATAGGGTCTTCCCTGGTGGTCCAATGATTGAAAATCCATATTCCAATGCATGCAATGAGGGTTCAATCCCTGGTCTGGGAACTAAGATCACATATGACATGGAGCAACTAAGTCCTTGCACCACAACTAGAGAAGTCCATGTGATGCAACTACTGAATCTGTGCACTCTATGGCCCATATTCTGCAACAAGAAGCCTGCACCATAACTAGAGAAAGCCCACCTGCCACAACGAAGACCCAGTGCAGAAAAAAAACAAAACAAAACAGTATTCCCTATGATCACTTTCTGCTCCACAGAGGGAGTAACATAGGATGTATAAAAACCCTTTTAGTTGTCAAAAACTTTGCAAGTTTGCAAACTCTGCTTTATCTAGGTAATGTAGCTTAGTCAATTTACTCTGGAATTTCTCTAGAAGTGAAGAAACATAAACACATACAACTCACACCACACATTTGTCCATTTTATCATGTTGTTCAGTTGCTAAGTCGTGTCCAACTCTTTGTGATCCCATGAACTGCAGCACACCAGGCTCCCGTCCTCCACTATCTCCCAGAGTTGGTTCAAATTCATGTTCACTGAGTCATGAGTGATGCCATCCAATTATCTCACCCTCTGTCACCCCCTTCTCCTCTTGCCCTCAATCTTTCCCAGCATCAGGGTCTTTTTCAGTGAGGCAGCTCTTTGTAGCAGGTGGCCAAAGTCATGGAGTTTCAGCTTCAGCATCAGTTCTCCCAATGAATATTCAGTGTTGATTCCTTTAGGATTGACAGGTATGATCTCCTTGCTGTCCAAAGTACTCTCAAGAGTCTTCCCTAGCACCGTTATTTGAAAGCACCAATTCTTTGAGCTTAGTCTCCTTTATGGTCCAACTCTCACATCTATATATGACTACTGGAAAAATCATAGCTTTGACTGTACGGATCTTTGTCAGAAAAGTGATGTCTCTGCCTTTTAATACACTGTCTAGGTTTGTCATAGCTTTTCATCCAAGGAGCAAGTGTCTTTTAATTTTGTGATTGCAGCCACCGCATGCAGTGATTTTGGAGCCCAAGAAAATAAAATCTGCCACTATTTCCACATTTTACCCATCCATTTGCCATGAAGTGATGGGACCAGAAGCGATCTTAGTTTTTTGAATGTTGAGTTTTAAGCCAGCTTTTTCACTCTTCTCTTTTACCTTCATCAAGAGGCTCTTCAGTTCCTCTTTGTTTTCTGCCATTAGAGTGGTATCTGCATATTTGAAGTTGCTGGCATTTCTCCCAGCAATCTTGATTCCAGCTTGAGATTCATACAGCCCAGCATGTTGCATGATATATTCTGCATAAAAATGAAATAAGCAGGTGACAACATACAACCTTGACCTACTCCTTTCCCAATATGGAACCAGTCTGTTGTTCCATGTCTAGCTCTAACTGTTGCTTCTTGACCTGCAAACAGGTTTCTCAGGAGGCAGAAGGTGGTCTGGTATTCCTATCTCTAAAAATTTTGCAGTTTATTCTGACTGACACAGTCAAAGCCTTTAGTGTAGTCAATGAAGCAGAAGTAGATTTTTTTTTTAAATTTTCTTGCTTTTTCTATGATCCAGTGGATGTTGGCAATTTAATCTCCAGTTCTTCTGCCTTTTCTCTTTTCTAAATTCAACTTGTACATCTGGAAGTACTCAGTTCATGTACTCTTGAAGCCTAGCCTGAAGGATTTTGATCATTACCTTGTTAGCAGGTGAAATGAGGGCAATTTAATGGTTGTTAGAACATTTTTGGCATTGCCTTTCTTTGGGATTGGAATGTAAACTGACCTTTTCCAGTCCTGTGGCCACTGCTGAGTTTTCCAAATTTGCTGGCATATTAAGTGCAGCACTTTCACAGCATCACCTTTTAGGATTCAAAATAGCTCAGCTGGAATTCCATTACCTTCACTAGCTTTGTTCATAGTAAGGCTTCCTAAGGCCCACTTGACTTCACACTCTAGGATGTCTGTCTAGGTGAGTAACTACACCATTCTGGTTATCTGTGTCATTAAGAATTTTTTGTATAGTTCTTCTGTGTATTCTTGCCACCTTTCTTAATCTCTTCTACTTCTGTTAGGTTCTCACTATTTTTGTCCTTTATCATGACCATCTTTGCATGAAATTTTCCCCTGGTATCTCCAATTTTCTTGAAGAAATAATGATCTGAGATAAATTTTATACCATTAGTGTCTATGCTTTAGTTTTCATTCCAAAATGTAATTTAAGAATTTAATTGATTAGCCCCTGATGTCTCTCTTTTGCATGTTCCTCAGATTTCAGACAAACTGTTGCAATCAATGATTATGAAGTGATTAAAATAAAAATTAACATCCTGTCTTCCTAAGTACATAGAAAAAGACAACATGAGTAGTTTACAAATGCTTCTATTATATGCAATATTGAGAACAGAGCAACAGCTGGTGTTCAAATAACTAAATCCTTTTACTGAAAATTCAGAATAGAGAGATTGGCTAGATGTGGATGATGCATCATAATTGTATGAATCAGTGCTTTGCTCAGAGGTTTCTGCTTTAAGGAGAGTGTTTATATGGCCTTAATTACATAATTTGGAATTCATATATGAGAGAGGAGAAGGAGAGAGAGAGAGAGGTGGAGAGCGAAGAAGGAGGGAGAGGAAAGAAGAGAAGGTAAGGGAGGAGTGGGGAGAGGGATAGAAAGAGGACGTAGGAACATGTGTAACACAGGATTCAGGTGGCATAGTAACTTAATCCTGCTTGAACACTACCCTGAGTATATTAACCTACCTCACTTCTTTCCCTTTGCTCCTTGTTGTATGCTTTCAATTGATTCAACTAACAACATGATTAAATTATCTTGATTTGGTCTGTGAGCCCTTCTGTTCTATTATGTCTGAGAGAGCCTGATTAGTAGAATATTTGGAGACTATCATGTTTTTGTCCAGTCACTCAGTCATGTTGGACTGAGACTATTATATATCAAGCTATTTATAACCATGATGATGATTTCATTTCAGTTCAGTCACTGTTGTGTCTGACTCTCTGTGACTCCATGGACTGCAGCACGCTAGGCTTCCCTGTCCATCACCAACTCCCAGAGCTTGATCAATGTCCATCCAGTTGGTGACGCCATCCAACCTTCTCATCCTCTGCTGTCCCCTTCTCCTCCCACCTTCAATCTTTCCCGGCATCAGGGTCTTTTCTAGTGAGTTGGCTCTTTGCATCAGGTGGCCAAAGAATTGGAGCTTCAGCTTCAGCATCAGTCCTTTCAATGAATATTCAGGACTGACTTCCTTTAGGAATGACTGGTTGGATCTCCTTGCAATCCAAGGGACTCTCAAGAGTCTTCTCCAACACCACAGTTCAAAAGCATCAGTTCTTTGGCACTCAGCCTTCTTTATGATCCAACTCTCACATCCATACATGACTACTGGAAAAATCATAGCTTTGACGATATGGACCTTTGTTGGCAAAATAATGTTTCTGCTTTCTAATATGCTGTCTAGGTTGGTCATAGCTTTTCTTCCAAGGAGCAAGTGTCTTTTAATTTCATGGCTGCAGTCACAATCAGCAGTGATTTTGGAGCCCAAGAAAATAAAGTCTCTCACTGTTTTCATTGTTTCCCCATCTATTTGCCATGAAGTCATGGGACCAGATGCCATGATTTTCATTTTTTGAATGTTTAATTTTAAGCCAGCTTTTTCACTCTCCTCTTTCACCTTCATCAAGATGCTCTTTAGTTCTTCTTCACTTTCTGCCATAAGTGTGATGTCATCTGCCTATCTGATATTATTGATGTCTCTCCCAGCAATCTTGATTCCAGCTTGGGCTTCATCCAGCCTGTCATTTCACATGATACACTCTGCATATAAGTTAAATAAGCAGGGTGACAATATGCAGCCTTGATGTACTCTTTTCCCAATTTGGAACCAGTCCATTGTTCCATGTCCACTTCTGTTGCTTCTTGACCTACATACAAGTTTCTCAGGAGACAGGTAAGGTGGTTTGGTATTCCCATCTCTTTAAGAATTTTCCACAGTTTGTTGTGATCCACACAGTCAAAGGCTTTAGCTTAGTCAATAAAACAGAAGTATATGTTTTTCTGGAACTCTCTTGATTTTTCTGTGACCCAATGGATGTTGGCAATTTGATCTCTGGTTCCTCTGCCTTTTCTAAATCCAGCTTGAACATCTGGAGGTTCTCGGTTCACGTACTGATGAAGCCTAGCTTGGAGAATTTTGAGCATTACTTTGCTAGCATGTGAGATGAGTGCAATTGTGCAGTAGTTTGAACATTCTTTGGCATTGCCTTTCTTTGGGATTGGAATGAAAACTGATCTTTTCCAGTACTGTGGCCACTGCTGAGTTTTCCAAATTTGCTGGCATATTAAGTGTAGCACTTAAACAGCATCATCTTTTAGGAAGACTTACTTTAAAATAAATTTGATAAGATTCAAGTTTAATCCCATATTAAAGTCACTTTATTTCACTTGCCTCCCAATATTTCCAAAGAGAAAGGGAGATAGAATTACAGAGGGCAAGTCTAGATAATGCAAATGCCTTGTGTAATGCATGGGAACATCATCCTTCATGTGTCAAAGCTGAACAGAAGTTGAACACTTCTGAACTACAAAACTAGTACTCCCGGTGCAAAGTTCCCATATCCTCTAGACTTAAACTGATACTTCTTTCTGAATCCAAATCTTCAGATTTATTTCTCTGCCCTTTAATAGAGGTATGAAATCACATTGAAAGTGGAGGTAGGGAAGTCACATAGAGAAAATGCCTCATTTAACTTCATATACTTCCATTTTCAACAAGAGCCACCCCCAAAGTTGGTAAGAAAATCCTATGCTCACGTTTCTTTTTCAACTCCCACTTGCCCCATCCAATTTCCCCACATTTTCCTATCATCTTCCTATCTGAACCCTCTAAGTATACTGTGCAATGTGTTGAAACTTTCAGCAACCTAGGATCTGCTTGCATCATTACCTAAAAAGTGTAACTGCCAGTGCTACATAAAATGAGAACAAGCAAAGCAGTACTCTTTTATTTCATTAGCACTAAGTTTGCAGCTTTAGACTCCTAGTTAAAAGATTCACAAATATTCATATTCATTCAGGCTATTCTACTTTTTATTTGCTATATTTGGTTAGAAACATTTAGACATGTGAACTGTTCTTCTAGTCAAAACAAATACTTGCTGTGTTTGTAGATCAGTCAACTGATGATTGTCTTTTGTTGAAAGCAAAATATAAAAACATGCTTTTTCCCATTTTCAATTTTCCTTTATTTCTTTACATAAATAATTATATTTGCATGAAAGAAAGTTACTGTTCTAAGAGTGAACTTTTCAATTGCTACTGTTAGCATCTTCCAGTAGCAACAGTGTTTTCAAGTTATGCTGGTAAATACAGTATAGGAAACTATGAACTGGAGAAGTTAATATCTTTGATAAAGACAGTGATCAGATGCAGGGAGGGGTGACTTGAAGTTTTATCACCTGAAGAGTGGTTGAAGGATCAAAGGGTAATTATTCCAGAGAAAAGAAGGTTTTATGGGCTGTATATATGATTTATTCTTTCTTGTTTCAGAAGACACAACTAGAATTGATAGATAAAAACTATAAGGAGGAAATTGCAGTTCAAGGAAAGAAGACTTGCCTAACAATTACATTTGTTCAAAAATAAAGTGATTTGATTTTAGACTACCATAGGATAAATGGGGTCACCTAAATTAGAATCTCCATACACCTTCTGAATATCATACAGATCTGAAAGAATAAGTAAAACCACTGATAACTCATGTCTACAGCATGAATAAAACAGAAAAAGACTTCAATTTATAAATAACTAGGGAAATAAACATTAGAGGCACTACTGGAGCCCACATTAAAGCAGCAAATAAGCATTTAAGGTATGGAATATTGATATTTTCCAAAAGAAGTAGAGTCCTACCCTTTGGGCATAAATGCTGAGAATAAGTTTGATATTCAGATGTTCAGAGTTCTGGTTATGGGGAATCAGGGGGGAAAGCCTTGAAAATGTTTGCAATCAGAAGTGGGAGTTGTACCCCTTCTCGAAGAGTGGAAAAGAATTGGAAAGGGAATAACTTTAGGGAGAAGGATTTATATGAGTTTGAGGGTGAGGGGAAAGAAGGAAATAAGCAATAAAAAATATCTCTTCTACACAAAAATAAAACAAATTTCAGAAGACTTCATTATCCTCTCATGACACTCAAAGAATGTATACATTAATCAAAGAACCTGAATTTCATCATTAACAACAGAAGAGGACACTCATGAGCTAAGAAATTTAATACACTACCAAACTCCTCCTTTTCTACACACAACTGTTAATGCTGGCCTAGAAAAATGTAAGCCATTCCTAAAATTAACGAAAGATAGAAGACAATATCTATATTAAAAGTATTGTATAGAAAATAAAAACAGTGAAAATCAAAACATTTCAGATGATGAAAACGATTACCCCGAAACAAATACAAAACAAAGAAAAATGAAAACAAAACATGCCAATCAAAATTAAATACCTTTAAACGAGCATTTATGTGAAAAAAAAAACTTAAAGAATATATTTAAAAGTTAAAATAGAAATGAACATAAAAATAAGAAGATGTAAAATGAAAGTTAGCAACACAGGGGAAAAAATGAAGATAAATTCATCATACCTTGTATGATGACCAAGGAAGAACAGCACACATTGGGACTATAAAGAGGGCCATAATCAAAAATCAAAGCAAATAACATAGTGAAAATGAAATACAGAAAGAGGTAAAAAGGGTCACTAAAAGAGAAATCTAAGAAAATAGGCATTCAAGTACTTGTAAAAAGACAACCATAAAAATATACAACATACGAAATACAAAATATTTTCATATGACATATAATATTAACAATATTTAAGAACCTATCAAAATAAAAGAAAAAGAAATATACAGTTTAGTTCAGTCACCCAGTTGAGTCCGACCCTTTGCGACCCCATGAACTGCAACATGCCCGGCCTCCCTGTCCATCACCATCTCCCACAGTTTACCCAAACTCATGTCCATTGAGTTGGTGATGCCATCCAACCATCTCATCTTCTGTTGTCCCCTTCTCCTCCTGCTCTCAATCTTTTCCAGCATCAGGATATTTTCAAATGAGTCAGCTCTTTGCATTAGGTGGCCAAAATATTGAGTTTCAGCTTCAACATCAGTCCTTCCAATGAACACTCAGGGCTGATCTCCTTAAGGATGGACTGGTTGGATCTCCTGGCAGTCCAAGGGACTCTCAAGAGTCTTCTCCAACACCATAGTTCAAAAGCATCAATTCTTCAGTGCTCAGCTTTCATTACAGTCCAACTCTCACATCCATTCATGACTACTGGAAAAACCATAGCCTTGACGAGATGGACCTTTGTTGACAAAGTAATATCTTTGTTTTTTAATACGCTGTCTCAGTTGGTCATAACTTTCCTTCCAAGGAGTAAATGTCTTTTTATTTCATGGTTGCAGTCACTATCTGCAGTGCTTTTGGAGCCCCCAAAAATAAAGTAAGCCACTGTTTCCACTGTTTCCCCATCTATTTGCCATGAAGTGATAGGACCGGATGCCATGATCTTAGTTTTCTGAATGTTGAGCTTTAAGCCAACTTTTT
>NW_011494903.1:933566-954788 GCF_000754665.1 Bison bison bison
AGTGGTCACAGGACTGGAAAAGGTCAGTTTTCATTTCAATCCCAAAGAAAGGCAATGCCAAAGAATGTTCAAACTACCGCACAATTGCACTCATCTCAACCCACTCCAGTGTTCTTGCCTGGAGAATCCCAGGGATAGAGGAGCCTGGTGGGCTGCTGTCTACGGAGTTGCACAGAGTCGGACAGGACTGAAGCGAATTAGAAGCAGCAGCAGCAGCATGCGCTAGTAAAGTAATGCTCAAAATTCTCCAAGCCAGGCTTTAGCAATACATGAACTGTGAACTTCCAGATGTTCAGGCTGCTTTTAGAAAAGGCAGAGGAACCAGAGATCAAATTGCCAACATCTGCTGGATCATCAAAAAAGCAAGAGAGTTTCAGAAAAACATCTACTTCTGCTTCTTTGACTACACTAAAGCCTTTGACTGTGTGGATCACAATAAACTGTGGAAAATTCTGAAAGAGATGGGAATACCAGAACACCTGACCTGCCTCTTGAGAAACCTGTATGCAGGTCAGGAAGCAACAGTTAGAACTGGACATGGAACAACAGACTGGTGCCAAATAGGAAAAGGAGTACGTCAAGGCTGTATATTGTCACCCTGCTTATTTCACTCATATGCAGAGTACATCATGAAAGAAATACACAAAGACATCACAAAAATAGGAAACTAGAGTTTCAAATTTTCAGTATCTGCAGTCAATGTGATACACCATATATCAACAAACTGAAAAATAAAAATCATATGATCATCCCAATAGATGCATAAAAAGTTTTTTTAAAAATTCAACATTCATTTTTGATAGAAACTCTCCAGAGAGTGGGAACAGAAGGAATACATAATAAAGACTGTAGGTGACAAACCCATAACTAACATCAAACCCAAGAGGGAAAAGCTGAAAGCATTCCCTCTAAGATCAGGTACAAGACAAGGATGTCCAGTCTTGCCACTTTTATTCAACAGAGTATTGGAAGTCCTAGCCACAGCAATCAGACCAAAAAAAAAAAAAAGAATCCTATTTGAAAAGAAGGAACTAAAACTGTCATTTGCAGATGACTTGAAACAAGATAGAAAATCCTAAAGATGCTACCAAAAAACTACTAGAGCTCATCAATGAATTCAGTAAATTGCAGGTACAAAATTAACACAGAGAAAATCTGCTGCATTTCCATACAATAACAACAAACTACCAGAAAGAGAAATAATCCCATTCATCATCACATCTAAAACTATAAAACACCCAGGAATAAACCTACCTAGAGTAAATGAGGTATTCAAAAATCTATAAGACTATAAGACTCTGGTGAAAGAAATCAAAGACACACAGAAAGATATACTGTGTTCTTAATTGGAAGAATTAATATTGTTAAAATGACTATACTACTCAAGGTAATATACAAATTCAATGCAATTCCTATCAAAGTACATTTTGGGATTTTTCAAAATACAATGGCATTTTTCAAGAAACTAGAACGAATAATTTTTAAATTTGTATGGAAATACCAATGGCATCACCAACTAGATAGACATGAGTTTGGGAAAGCTCAAGGAGTTGGTTGATGGATAGGGAAGCCTGGCATGCTGCAGTCCATGGGATCACAAAGAGTTGGACACAACTGAGCAACTGAACTGAACTGATGCAAACATTAAGACCCCAAACAGCCAAAGCAAACTTGAGAAAGAATGGAGCTGGAGGAATCACACTCCTTGTCTTCAGGCTACGTTATGAAGCTACAGTAATCAAAACAGCATTTGTTGCTGGCACAAAAAAAGACACATAAATCAATGGAATAGAACAGAGAGCCCCCAAATAAACACGTACACCTGTGTTCAATTAATCCGTGATAAATGAGGCAAGAATATACAATGGGGAAAAGACAATCTTGTCAATAAGTGGTGCAGGGAAAATTGGACAGCTATATGTAAAAGAATGGAACTGAACATTCTCTAATGCCATATACAAAAATAAACCCAACATGGATTAAAGACATAAACGTAAGACCAGAAACCATAAAGCTTTTAGAAGAAAACATAGGCAGAACACTCTTCAATATACATTATTAAAATCCAGAGGCATCACTTGGCCGACAAAGGTCTGTATAGTCAAAGCTATGGTTTTTTCAGTAGTCATATATGGATATGAGAGTTGGACCATGAAGAAGGCTGAGTGCTGAAGAACTGATGCTTTTGAATTGTGGTGCTGGAGAAGACTCGTGAGAGTCCCTTGGACAGCAAGGAGGAGACCAAACCAGTCAATCCTAAAGGAAACCAGTCCTGAATATTCATTGGAAGGACTGAGGCTGAAGCTGAAGCTCCAATACCTTGGCCACCTGATGCAAAGAGCCACCTCACTGGAAAAGACCCTGATATTGTGAAAGACTGAAAGCAAAAGGAGAAGGGGGAAACAGAGGATAAGATGTTTAGATACCATCACTGACTCAGTGGACATGCATCTGAGCAAACTCCGGGATATAGTGAGGGACAGGGGAGCCTGGGGTGCTACAGTCCATGGGGTGGTAAAGAATCAGTCACGACTTAGCAACTGAACAACGGCAAAGAAAGTATTAATAAATTAGACTACATTTTAAAAAGCTTTACACATTCAAAATACTGTCTGTTAAGTCAGAAGACAAATTGATAAATTGGGAAAAAATACTTTTTCAACATACACCATAGACAAGATTAGTCTCCCTGATACACAAAGGCCTTTAAATTTTGAGGTGCAAAAAAGAACAACTGAATAGAAAAATCGCAAAAGGCATAAACAGAAAGCTCAAAGAAGAAAAAATTCAAATGGTTCTTGAACATAATAATGTTCATAAAAACAACCTCAAAAATTAGGTTAAAGTAATAAGTCTATGCTGCTGCTGCTGCTAAGTCGCTTCAGTCATGTCCGACTCTGAGCAACCCCATAGACGGCAGCCCACCAGGCGCCCCCATCCCTGGGATTCTCCAGGCAAGAACACTGGAGTGGGTTGCCATTTCCTTCTCCAATGCATGAAAGTGAAAAGTGAAAGTGAAGTCGCTCAGTCGTGTCCGACTCTTAGTGACCCCATGGACTGCAGCCCACCAGGCTCCTCCATCCATGGGATTTTCCAGGCAAGAGTACTGGAATGGGGTGCCAAGTCTATACAAGGTAACAAATGATTTATTACCAGTTACTACCTTCTACTTTATTAGTGAATTATTCATCTAGATTTCTGACTTAAAAGTATATCATTTTTTTTTCTAATTTTATTTTTAAACTTAACATAATTGTATTAGTTTTGCCAAATATCAAAATGAATCCGCCACAGGTATACATGTGTTCCCCATCCTGAACCCTCCTCCCTCCTCCCTCCCCATACCATCCCTCTGGGTCGTCCCAGTGCACTAGCCCCAAGCATCCAGTATCGTGCATTTTTAAAAGAAGCAGATGCACAGACACAGAGAACAAATTAGGGTTACCAATGAGGACAGGAAAGGGGGAGGGGTATAATAAGGATAGGACCTTAAGAGGGGTTTAAGAGATACAAACTATTAGCTGTAAAACATAAATTTTAGTTAAAATAGTAATTTGGCAAAGGAATGTTTAATTTATTTAAAACTTTTAAGATCCTTATAAGGTAGATACTACTGTTATCTTCATTTTAAATTAGGGAAACTCAGGCTCTTGCCCAAGATCATGAAGTAATACAGTTAAGATTTGAATCTGTACCAATCTGATTTTAGGGTCCTCACACATGATAATTTAGTTATACCACCTTTAACAACTTCTTATACAGTATGTAGAAAAATAAGCAACTAGAAATTTTTAAATACAGGAAATTTAATTTGATGAGATTGGTATCAAGAATAAGATCTCATATGTTATACAAATTTGCTTAGGACTTATTCCAAGGATCAAAGAATACAAAGGTAAACAAAATTCCACCAAAAAATAGTAAAATGTCATCATACTGTATAGTATAAATGAGATAATGATGAAAATCATGAGGAAATGAGACTATGTGAGAACTTCTCACAATATATAATAATAGTAAGTTAGTATAGTTCAGATAATACATGGACATAACACAAAAAATGTTTTAACAAATGAACATTGTAATCTAGGACATCGTAGGTGATAAGGTGTTTAAAAGACAGTGTAAAAACCACTAACAGTTGTTTTCAGATAGAATGTAGAAGGTCACAAAAGATTATTATTGCAATAATAAAATACAGGATAAAATGAAAATCATACTTTAAGTCATCAAAGAATAGTATATAAAAGAAATCTGAATAAACTAAATTCCAAAGAGAATCAGGCCATTTCAGTGATCAAAGAGCTACACTGCTTTTATGGAACCAATTTCCTATTTTGGGTATCTTTGGATGGAATAGCAGCCCCATCATAGAAAGCAAGATTTTGCTGAGATGAGAAAAATACCACTGAAGTCTTTAATGACAAAATGACTAGCACAACATATTGTATTGAACAGATGAAAGAACTCCAGATGTGAAGACAACTCGTTGAACCTCCCAAGTCATCCCTGCAGGAATTTTAGCAAGAGACAAAGAAGGCAGAAAAATCTCTTACATTTTTATTCAGTGCTTAGGTTTCAAGACTGCTAGAATTACATCTAGAGATGAACTGAAACTGACTATACAGGCAACCCAATCCCTTTCTAGATGGTATCAATGAGACCAGTTCTTTGGTGGTAGCATAACGTATTGGGGATTGGCATCAATGGAAAGATATGATCTGATTTGCAAAAGAGTTAAGTTAAATAAAGACATGGTCTAGCTCCAAGTCAACCAAGCCTGACTGATGAAAATAGGAAGGATGAATGAAATTGCCTAAAAAACAAAAGACAAAATAAAAAGTATTACCTATTTCACAATCTACTATTCTCTTAAGGAAAAATTCTCTGCATATAATTTTTTTTAAATAGGAAATATATAATGAAAAAGGAAAAATGTGGCCCCAAGTCAAGAGAAAGTATAGTGAATAGAGAGATAGGCTCCCAAATGACCTAGATGATGAAATTAATTTAAAATTATTTTTAAAATAAGTATTTAAATATGTTAAAGAATGTAGTAGAAAAGAAAGAATGAATGAAAAGGTAATTTTAGCAGAAAAAGAGAAGCTCTAAGAGAATGAAAATTTTAGAATTAAAAAGTATGACTCAATTTTTAAAAAATGAATTATATATAAGAAACTAGGTAGAATAGAAAAAAAAATAAGCTGCATGGTGTGGCAAATAAATAAATAATAAAAAATAATATTATCAGAGACCTGTGGGACAAAATGTCAAATGATCTAATATATTTGTAACTGGGAGTTCCAGAAGCTGTAAAGAGAAAGAACTGGACAAAGGAAATATTTAAATATATTGGCTAAAGATTTTACAAAACTGATGGTCAGCCAGAGATCCAAGAGGTTCAGTTCTTTAGTTCAAAACTAAGAAATCACACTGAGACAGATCAAACCACTGAAAATTAAAAATTTAAAAAAAAAAAAAATTAGGGCTTCCTTGGTGGTCCAGTGATCCATGTGGTCCAGGAAGATCACATGTGCCATGGAGCAACTAAGCCTATGCCCTACCACTACTGAGCCCAGCTCTAGAGCCTGAGAACCGCAACTACTGAGCCCATGTGCTGCAACTACTGAAGCCCTCGCACCTACAGCCTGTGCTGCACTAGAGAAGCCACTGCAATGAGAAGCATGCGCACCACAACAAAGAGTAGCCTCCATTCACTGCAACTAGAGAAAGCCCATGCACTGTAACAAAGACTCACTACAGTGAAAAAATAAAATAAATGTCTTCAAAAAAAAAAGAGAGAGAGAGAAAGTTAAAGTAGCCAGGGAAGTATAACTCAATCAATTCAGGGAACAAAAATAGCATAGATGGCTGACACTTATCAAAAACAATGGAAGCCAAAGGTAGTTAATTATATCTTTAAAGTGCTGAAAGAAAAATGTCAACCCAAGAGTCTATTTCCAAATGTATATTATAATTCCTAGAGCAATCTTGAACATTCATTGGAAGGACAGATGTTGAAGTTCTAATACTTTGGCCACCTGACGCGAAGAGCTGCCTCACTGAAAAAGACCCTGATATTGGGAAAGACTAAAGGCAAAAGGAGAAGAGGGTAGCAGAGGATGAGATGATTAGATAGCATCACCAACTCAATGGACATGAATTTGAGCAAACTCCAGGAGATAGTGGAGGACAGAGGAGCCTGCTGCCCATGGGGTCCCAGAGAGTCAGACACAACTTAGCAACTGAACAACAAAAGAGCAACTACTAAAAAATAATATAAAGTGACATAGCTATAGTGTCAAAATGATTTTTGGCCCAACAATTTACTACTGGGCTAACTCTTCCACAGAGAATATAATATAAAAAAGCAGTTACCTGATACAACTAAACAGTCAAGAGAAGCAGGCAAATTTTGGTAGAAAATATACACTCTCTGGGAAGTTTGACAGAGTGATTTCCCACTTTTTTTTTTAACTTGTAGATTGTGGGTAGGTATTGGTATATATACATTGTAGCATGGGGAACTGGTAGAATAATCACAGCCTCTGGGGCATGAGGAATGAGCCTACCAACGCAGGCCAATTGCAGTCATTAGAGAGACAAGGGGAAATCTTAGAAAAGAAAAATCTAGGAAGGGAATCCCCTAATTCTCTGTCTATATCTTTGTCTGAATCTTGTGTTCAAAACCACTTATGCTGCTCACTTAAACAAAGATATGAACTGAGAGTACAGCTATTGCCCAAACTGGATAGAACCTGCAATTTATATCTAAACATGTTAACTGTTCAAATGAAAACAACATGAACTATTGGAGAAAAATAACAGATTCCAGAGTCTCCACAACTTAGTATATTTATTTTTCAGGATACAATAAAAAATTCTTCAATATAATAAAGAAAAATGAGAATGACACTCTTTTCCTTAATAAGAGAATATCAACTGAAATCCATTCTTTCAGATTTTGAAATTAACAGACAAGGATTTTAAAGTAGCCATCACAATCATTCTCAGTGATGTAAAGGAACGTATCCTCTCAATGAAAAAAATCTAAGAAAAATAAACTTAAAAAAAAGGAAATTGTAGAACATGACATCTAATTGAAAAATTCTTGGGGTTTATTTAACAAGAGGATAGAGACAAAAGAGGAGTTTGAGGGACATTAATCAATTGCAACTGCCCAAATTACAGAACAAAGATTGAAAAAAAAAATGAGCAAAGAGTCAGGGATAGGTTAAATAAGAACATATTTTATGGTGTTACACAATGGAGACCTAAAAGGGAAGAAAAGAAGAGAGAAAGGAGAAGAAAATATATTTGAAGAAATAATGACCCCAAATTTCCTAACTTGGTTAATGAGATGAATTTCTATATTCAATATGTTCATTAACAACCTCCAAGTTGGATAAATATAAAGACACCATACCTGGATGCACTATAACAAAAGTGTTGAAAACAAAGATAAAAAGTAAACTTGAAAGCAGTAAAAAAAAAAAAAAAATTATATTCAAAGGACTGAAGATGCAATTAGTGAATGACTTATTGGAAATTAGAGTGTAGAAGAGAAAAAAAGAACATCTTGAAGGGCTGAGAGAATAAAATTGTCAACCAATGATTTTATATATATTGGCATACCTTGGCATACCAGTACTGGTATTGGCATACCAGTGCAATACAGCAAATTATCACAATAGAGTCACACAAATTGTTCAGTTCCCAAATAATGGATTGGCCAAAAAGTTTCTTTGGTTTTTAAATAAATATAAAAGACAAATTTTTCATTGGCACCAAGAACTTTACTGAATAACAGTTTCACCTTTTGTTCCACTCCCTTTTGCCATTCTTCAGGCAACTTCATAATTGTGTCTTCCAAAACTTTTTATCATTTTGAGCCAAGAACTCTTCCTGGTGCCTTTTACAGTCTTCGAGGAAACTGAAACTTTTTCTATTAAGATAATTTTATAAAGACTGAAATAAATCAAAATCCAAAGTTACAATGTTTGATGAATACAGAGGATGAATCAGAACATCTCAACTAAGCTGTAACAGTTTTTGCCTATTCATCAAAGAAACATGCAGTTGTGCATAACCCTGATGGAAGATAATGCATTTTCTGTTGACTCACTCTTGACACTTTTTGTCAAGTACTGCTTTCAGTTGGTCTAACTGGGAGCACTCAGTCAGTTCAGTCACTCAGTTGTGTCTGACTCTCTGTGACTGCATGGGCTACAGCACGCCAGGCCTCCCAGTCCATCACCAAGTCCCAAAGTTTACCCAAACTCATGTCCATTGAGTTGGTGATGCCTTCCAACTATCTCATCTTCTGTCATCCCCTTCTCCTCCCGCCCTCAATCTTTCCCAGCATCAGGGTCTTTTCAAATGAGTCAGCTCTTCGCATCAGGTGGCCAAAGTATTGGAGCTTCAGCTTTATCATCAGTCCCTCCAGTGAACACTCAGGACTGATCTCCTTTGGAATGGACTGGTTGGATCTCCTTGTGCTCCAAGGGACTCTCAAAAGTCTTCTTCAACACCATGGTTCAAAAGCATCAATTCTTTGGCGCTCAGATTTCTTTATAGTCCAACTCTCATATCCATACATGACTACTGGAAAAACCATAGCCTTGACGAGATGGACCTTTGTTGACAAAGTAATGTCTCTGCTTTTTAATATGCTGTCTAGGTTGGTCAAAGGAGCAAGCATCTTTTAATTTCATGCCTGCGGTCACCATGTGCAGCGATTTTTGGAGCCCCCAAAAATAAAGTCTGCCATTGTTTCTACTGTTTCCCCATCTATTTGCCATGAAGTGATGGGACCAGATGCCATGATCTTCGTTTTCGGAATGATGAACAGTAAGCCAGCTTTTTCACTCTCCTCTTTCATCCTCATCAAGAGGCTCTTTAGTTCTTCTTCACTTTCTGCCATAAGCGTGGTGTCATCTGCATATCTGAGGTTATTGATATTTCTCCCGGCAATCTTGATTCCAGCTTGTGCTTCTAGCCCAGCATTTCTCATGATGTACTCTGTATAGACGTTAAATAAGCAGGGTGACAATATACAGCCTTGACGTACTCCTTTTCCTATTTGGACCAGTCTGTTGTTCCATGTCCAGTTCTAACTGTTGCTTCCTGACCTGCATACAAATTTCTCAATAGACAGGTCAGGTGGCCTGGTATTCCCATCTCTTTCAGAATTTTCCACAGTTTATTGTGATCCACACAGTCAAAGGCTTTGGCATAGTCAATAAAGCAGAAATAGATGTTTTTCTGGAACGCTCTTGCTTTTTTGATGATCCAACGGATGCTGGCGATTTGATCTCTGGTTCCTTTTTCTAAATCCAGCTTGAACATCTGGAAGCTCACAGTTTACATACTGTTGAAGCCTGGCTTGGAGAATTTTGAGCATTACTTTAGTAGCATGTGAGATGAGTGGAATTGTGCAGTAGTTTAAACATTATTTGGCATTGCCTTTCTTAGGGACTGGAATGAAAACTGACCTTTTCCAGTCCTGTAGCCACTGCTGAGTTTTCCCTAACCCTAACCCAAATATGCTGGCATATTGAGTGCAACACTTTCACAGCATCATCTTTTAGGATTTGAAATAGCTCAACTGGAATTCCATCACCTCTATTAGGTTTGTTCATAGTGATACTTCCTAAGGCCCACTTTACATTGTATTCCAGGATGTCTGGCTGTAGGTGAATGATCACACCATCGTGATTATCTGGGTTGTGAAGATCTTTTTTATACAATTGTTCTGTGTAATCTTGCCACCTCTTCTTAATATCTTCTCTTTCTGTTAGGTCCATATTATTTCTCTCCTTTATTGAGTCCATCTTTGCATGAAATGTTCCCTTGGTATCTCTAATTTTCTTGAAGAGATCTCTAGTCTTTCCCATTCTATTGTTTTCCTAGTAGTACTAGGAGCACTACTTGTTGGAATTAATCATTTGATTTTCCAGAAGATGCTAATAGAGTACTCCCTTCCAATCCCACAATATACATAGCCTCACCTTTTCTGGATGAAGATTGGCGTTTGGTGTGGTTAGTGATTGTTCAAGCACAATCTCTTCCATTCCACATTATGGTACAGTATACAGTTTTCATCACCCATAACAATTTGTTCTAAAAATGGAAGGCTTTTGTCACATTCAGTAGAGAATTGCATGTGGAAATATAGTCAAGAAGTTTTTCAATTGACTTACATGGAACCCAAACATCAAAGCAATTAACATAATCAAGCTGGTGCAAATGATTTTCAATGCTTGATTTGGATATTTTGAGAATGTCAGCTAACTCTTGCATGGTATAACATTGATTGTTGTCAATTATGTCTTGATTTGATCACTATCAACTTCAGCTGGTCTGAACATCATCCAGAGAGAAATCTCCAGCATGAAACTTTGCAAACCACTTTTGACATGTTTGATCAGGGTCAGCACCTTCTAAATACACGGGACAAATCTTTGCTTTCAGTTATGTTTTTACCATTCTTTAAATAATACAGCATAACATGCCAAAAATGAGGTTTTTATCTTCCATCTTCAACATTAAAATGGCTACACAAAAATTCACCAATGCTGGTAAGTTTTTTAATGCATGCTGATATGAGAACTGTTACAATACAATCTAACAAAATTGCTTTGAATGAAATTAAAGGCAACTAAGCACTACTAGAGTCAGCCTACAGAAAAAACGAATGATTTTTTTGGCTAACACAATACATACAAAGTTATGTTCACGGTATACTGTAGGCTTCCCAGGTGGTGTGGTGGTGAAGAATTCGCCTGCCAATGCAGGAGACACAAGAGACATGCATTTGATCCTGGTTGGGAAGATCCCCTGGAGTGGAAACCCACTTCAGAATTCTTGCCTGGGAAATCCCATGGACAGAGGAGCCTTGAAAGCTACAGTCCATGGGGTCACAAAGAGTTGCACACGACTGAGTGACTGAGCATGCACAAACTCATGTAGTCTATTAAGTGTGCAACAGTATTATGTTTAAAAATACAATGTAAGGGGGGCAGTTCCAAGATGGTGGAGGAATAGGACAGGGAGACCACTTTCTCCCCCACAAATTCGTCAAAAGATCATTTGAATGCTGACCAACTTCCACAAAACAACTTCTGTATGCTGGCAGAGAACACCAGGCACTCAGAAAGGTAGCCCATTCTCTTTGAAAGGAGGTAGAACAAAATATAGAAGACAAAAAGAGACAAAAAAATTAGGGACGGAAATCCGTCCTGAGGAGGGAGTTGTGAAAGAGAAGTTTCCAAACAGTAGGAAACCCTCTCACAGGCGGGTCTGTGGGGAGTTCTGAAATCTCAGAGGGCAACATAACTGGGAGGAAAAAAAAAAAAACAAAAACAAAACCCACAGAACAGGCACCTAACCGCAACTGCCAGCAAAGTAGTAGCCCAGAGGCTGGTATCCACCAGCAGCGAGGGGGATCTGGACAGGGAGGTGTGGGTGGCGTCATCGGTCCTTAGTGTAAGGACTGGGCCTGAATGCCCTGAGGACAATCTGAAGGGGATAATGTGAGATAGCAACCCAAACTGTGAGATTGCCAGAAAGGGAAAAAAAAAAAGAGAGAGAACTTTCCTGCAAAAGGCTCTAACTCACAGCCTGGCTCATTCACAGAACAAAAGGATTGAGTGAATACCAAAGGAGAGCTACCAGGCTGCATACAGGCCCCTCCCTACCACCACCGGAGGCAGAGAGGAAGGTGTGCAACAGCCAGAGCCGGAAGGCAAGGGGCTGCTCTAATCTCGGCGCCAGAGACCAGCATCCTCCAGCAAACTGTGAGCAGGCTCCCAGTTGCTAATCGTGTCTTCCTAGGATCCTGGATGGTTGACATCTGCCAGGAGGGCCGCAGCCTGAGATCAGCTCCCCAAAAGAGACATATGGCACACCTGAGATGGTGCTCTCACAGTGCACCTGGGAAGCCGAGCAGCCAGGACCAGGGAGGTGATTAAGACACACGGCCCACCTGGAACAGTGTGCTCACCAAGCACCTGGTCACCTGAGCTGGTCAGACCCGGGAGGGCACAAAATGCAAGCCCAACTGAGTCTGTGCCCTTGAGGAGAACCCGAGAACCTGAACCTGAGCGGCTTAGACCTGGGAAGTGCATGAAACATAGGGCCTGCTTTGGACAGTGCCCTGCAGAGCACCCTGGAGCCAGAGCAGTGAAGACCCGGAAAGCACATGCTGCTGTGAGCTGGGGCAAAGCCAATGCAGTCCATACACTGCGAGCACTCCCCATACACGTCAGCGATATTTGTTTGCAGTGTTCCTCCCTCCCCGTGACACAACTGAACAAGTGAGCCTAAATAAGTGACCACCTTCACCCCTTTGTGTCAGGGCAGAAATTAGACACCAAAGAGACTTGCAAATAGAGGAAGTCAAAATAAACAAAGAATAGGGACTCGCTCTGGAAGTGACAGGTGCAATAGATTAAAACCCTGTAGTTAACACTGACTAAGTATTGGAGGCGGCCTTCAGACTTTGAGAACAAGTACAAGCTGGAACAAGGAACTATCTGAAACTGAACTGACCCCACACTGCCCACAACAGCTCCAGAGACATTCCTAAATATATTTTTACAATTATCACTTTTTAATTTTTGTAATTCAAGTTCATTTCTCCTTTAATTTTCATTTTTATAACCTCCTGTTACCTTGCCAAAAAAAGACCCTAATTTTAAAGCAAACTTCATATATATTTTTCACAATTTTTGTGATTTTGTTTTGTATTTTTAATATTGTATTTTTGAGAGTCTAGCCTCTACACTAGATTTTTAATCTTTGCTTTTTGGTATTTGCTATCAGTTATGTACCTTTAAGAATCTAATCTTCAGTATCCACTTTCACTTAGCGGTGCGATTACTGACTTGATTGCTCTCTCCCGTTTTGACACTCCCTTTTCTCCCCCAGGCCACCTCTATCTCCTCCCTTCCCCTTCTCTTCTCTACTTTGTGAATCTCTCTGGGTATTCTAGGCTGTGGAGAACACTTAGGGAACTGATTACTGGCTAGATTGGTCTCTCCCTTTTTGACTCCCCCCTCTTGTCCTCTTGGTTACCTCTATCTCCCTCCTCCCTCTTCTCTTCTCTAAGTAACTCTGTGAATCTCTCTGGGTGTTACAGACTGTGGAAAGCACATAGGGCATTGATTACTGGCTAGGTTGCTCTCTCCCCTTTGACTCTCCCTCTTCTCCTCCTGGTGACCTCTATCTCCCTCCTCCTCTTCTCTTCCATGTAACTCTGTGAACCTTTTTGGTGTCCCTTGCTGTGGAGAATTGTTTCACCATTAACTTAGATGTTTTATCATCTGTGCTGTATGGATGGAGAAGTCTTGAGGCTACTCTAAGACTAAGACTGAAAGCCAGAGGCAGGAGGCTTAACTCCAAAACTTGAGAACATCAGAGAACTCCTGATTCCAGGGAACATTAATAGACAAGAGCTCATCCAAAAGCCTCCATATCTACACTGAAACCAAGCTCCACCTAAGAGCCAACAAGTTCCGTAACAAGACATACCAGGCTAATTCACCAGCAAAGCAGGAACACAGCCCTGAGCATTAAAAGACAGGCTGCCCAAAGCCATACCAAAACCATAGACACCCCAGAACTCACTACTGGACACTTCATTGCACTCCAGAGAGAAGAGATCCAGCTCCACCCACCAGAACATGGACGCAAGCTCCCCTAACCAGGAAACCTTGACAAGCCACTAGTCCAACCCCATCCGTAGGGAGCAGGCTCCACAATAAAGAGGAACCACAAACTTCCAGCCAACAGAAAGGGCACCCCCAAACACAGCAATCTAAACAAAATGAAAAGGCAGAGAAATATTCAGCAGGTAAAGGAACATGATAAATGCCCACCAAACAAAAAGAGTAGGAGATAGGGAGTCTACCTGAAAAAGAATTCAGAATGATAGTAAAGATGATCCAAAATCTTGAAAACAAAATGGAGTTACAGATAAATAGATTAGAGACAAGGATTGAGAAGATGCAAGAAACATTCAACAAGGACTTAGAATAAATAAAGAAGAGTCAATCAACAATGAATAATGCAATAACTGAGACCAAAAGCACTCTGGAGGGAAACAACAGTAGAATAACTGAGGCAGAAGACAGGAAAAGTGAGATGGAAGACAGAATGGTAGAAATAAATGAAGCAGAGAGGAAAAAAGAATTAAAAGAAATGAGGACAACCTCAGAGAGCTCTGAGACAATGTTAAATGCCCCAACATCTGAACCATAGGAGTCCCAGAAAAAGAAATAAAAAAGAAAGTGCATGAGAAAATACTTCAAGAGATAATAGTTGAAAACTTCCCTAAAATGGGTAAGGAAATAGCCAACAAAGTCCAAGAAACTCAGAGAGTCCCAAACAGGATAAACCCAAGGCGAAGACACACATTAATCAAATTAACAAAGATCAAATACAAAGAACAAATATTAAAAGCAGCAAGGGAAAAGCAACAAATAACACACAAGGGTATCCCCATAAGGACAACAGCTGATCTTTCAATAGAAACTCTTCAGGCTAGAAAGGGATGGCAGGACATACTTAAAGTGATGAAAGAAAAACCTACAACCCAGATTACTACACCCAGGAAGGATTTCATTCAAATATAAAGGAGAAAGCAAAAGCTTTACAGACAAGCAAAAGAATTCAGCACCTCCAAACCAGCTCTTCAACAAATGCTAAAGGATCTTCTCTAGACAGGAAACATGAAAAGGTTTATAAATTCAAACCCAAAATAATAAAGTAAATGGCAACAGGATCATACCTATCATTAATTACCTTAAATGTAAATGGGTTGAATACAGCAACCAAAAGATAAAGACTAGCTGAATGGATACAAAAACAAGACCCCTATATATGCTGTTTACAAGAGACCCACCTCAAACCAAGGGACTGAAAGTGAAGGGCTGGAAAAAGATATTTTATGCAAATAGAGACCAAAAGAAAGCAGGAGTAGCGGTACTCATATCAGATAAAATAGATTTTGAAATAAAGGCCATGAAAAGAGACAAAGGATACTACATAATATCAAAGGATCAATCCAGGAAGAGGCTGTAACAATTATAAATATATATGCACCCAACACAGGAGCACCTCAATACACAAGGCAAATGCTAACAAGTATGAAAGGGGAAATTAACAAGAATAGTGAGAGACTTTAATATCCCACTCACACCTATGGATAGATCAACCAAACAGAAAATTAGCAAGGGAACACAAACTTTAAATGATACAATGGACCAGCTAGACCTAATTGATATCAATAGGACATTTCACCCCATAACAATGAATTTCACCTTTTCCTCAAGTGCACACAGAACATTCTCCAGGATAGATCACATTCTGGGCCATAAATATAGCCTTAGTAAATTCAAAAAAACTGAAATCATTTCAAGCATCTTTTCTGATCACAATGTGGTAAGATTAGATGTCAACTACAGGAAAAAAACTATTAAAAATACAAACATATGGAGGCTAAATAACATGCTTCTGAATAACCAACAAATCATGAAAGAAATAAAAAAGGAAATAAAATATGCATAGAAATGAATGAAAATGAAAACATGACAACCCAAAACCTATGGGATTCAGTAAAAGCAGTGCTAAGGGGAAGGTTCATAGCAATACAAGCCTACCTCAAGAAACAAGAGAAAAATCAGATAAATAACCTAACTTTACACCTAAAGCAACTGGAAAAAGAAGAAATGAAGAACCCCAGGGTTAGTAGAAGGAAAGAAATCATTAAAATTAGGGCAGAAATAAATGAAAGAGAAACAAAGGAGACTATAGCAAAAATCAACATAACTAAAAGCTGGTTCTTTGGGAAGATAAATAAAATACACAAACCATTAGCCAGACTTATCAAGAAAAAAAGGGAGAAGAATCAAATCAACAAAATTAGAAATGAAAATGGAGAAATCACAACAGACACACAGAAATACAAAGCATCATAAGAGACTACTATCAGCAATTATATGCCAATAAAATGGATAACTTGGAAGAAACAGATGAATTCTTAGAAAACCATAACCTTCTAAAACTGAACCAGGAAGAAACAGAAAATCTTAACAGATCCATCCCAAGCACAGAAATAGAAAATGTAATAAAAAATCTTCCAACAAACAAAAGCCCAGGACCAGATGGCTTCACAGGTGAGTTCTACCAAAACTTTAGAGAAGAGCTAACACCTATCCTGCTCAAACTCTTCCAGAAAGTTGCAGAGGAAGGTAAACTCCCAAACTCATCTATGAGGCCACCATCATCCTAATACCAAAACCAGATAAAGATGCTACAAGAAAAGAAAACTACAAGCCAACATCACGATGAACACAGATGCAAAAATCCTCAACAAAATTCTAGTAAACAGAATCCAACAACATATTGAAAAGATCATACATCATGAGCAAGTGGGCTTTATCACAGGGATGCAAGGATTCTTCAATATTTGCAAACCAATCAATGTGATACACCACATTAACAAATTGAAGGATAAAAACCATATGATTATCTCAATAGATGCAGAGAAAGCCTTGGACAAAATTCAACATCCATTTATTATAAAAACTCTCCAGAAATCAGGCATAGAAGGAATATACCTCAACATAATAAAAGCCATATATGATAAACCCACAGCAAACATTATCCTCAATGGTGAAAAATTGAAAGCAGTTCCCCTAAACTCAGGAACAAGAGAAGGGTGCCCACTCTCACCACTACTATTCAACATAGTTTTGGAAGTTTTAGTCACAGCAATTAGAGAAGAAAAAGAAATAAAAGGAATCCAGATTAGAAAAGAAGTAAAACTCTCATTGTTTGCACATGACATGATTCTCTACATAGAAAACCCTAAAGACACCATCAGAAAATTACTAGAGCTAATCAATGAATATAGTAAAGTTGCAGGATATAAAATAATATTCAGAAATCCCTTGCATTCCTATATACTAACAATGAGAAAACAGAAAGAGAAATTAAGGAAACAATCTCATTCACCATTGTGACAAAAAGAATAAAATACTTAGGAATAAATCTACCTAAAGAAACAAAAGACCTATATATAGAAAACTATAAAACACTGATGAAAGAAATCAAAGATGACACAAATACATGGAGAAATATACTATGTTCACGGATTAGAAGAATCAATATAGTGAAAATGAGTATATTACCCAGGGCAATCTATAGATTCAATGCAATCCCTATCAAGCTACCAACAGTATTTTTCAGAGAACTAGAACAAATAATTTCACAATTTGTATGGAAATACAAAAAAACCTCGAAAAGCCAAAGCAATTTTGAGAAAGAAGAATGGAACTAGAGGAATCAACCTGCCTGACTTCAGACTACACTACAAAGCTATATGACAGTATGGTATTGGCAAAAAGACAGAAATACAGAGCAGGAGACAAAACAGAAAGCCCAGAGATAAGTCCACAAACCTATGGACACCTTATCTTTGACAAAGGAGGCAAAAACATACAATGGAGAAAAGACAATCTCTCTAACAGGTGGTGCTGCGAAAACTGGTCAACCACCTGTAAAAGAATGAAACTAGAACACTTTTTAACACCATACACAAAAATAAACTCAAAATGGATTAAAGATCTAAATGTAAGACCAGAAACTATATAACTCCTAGAGAAAAACATAGGCAAAACTCTCTCTGACATAAACCACAGCAAGATCTCTTCCAGAGGATCTTCACAGCAAGACCCACCTCCCAGAGTAATGCAAATAAAAGCAAAAAAAATAAATGGGACCTAATTAAAAGCTTTTGCACAACAAAGGAAACTATAAGCAAGGTGAAAAGACAGCCTTCAGAGTGGGAGAAAATAATAGCAAATGAAGCAACTGACAAAGAATTAATCTCAAAAATATATAAACAGCTCATGTGGCTCAATACCAGAAAAATAAATGACCCAATCAAAAAATGGGCCAAAGAACTAAACAGACATTTCTCCAAAGAAGACATACAGATGGCTAACAAACACATGAAAAGATGCTTAACATCACTCATTATCAGAGAAAGGCAAATCAAAACCATGATGAGGTACCATCTCATACTGATCAGAATGGCTGCTATCAAAAAGTCCAGAAACAATAAATGCTGGAGAGGATGCAGAAAAAAGGGAACCCTCTTACTGTTGGTGGGAATGCAAACAAGTACAGCAACTATGGAGAACAGTGTGGAGGTTCCTTAAAAAACTGAAAATAGAACTGCCTTATGACCCAGCAATCTTAATGCTGGGCATACACACCAAGGAAACCAGAATTGAAAGAGACATGTGTACCCCAGTGTTCACTGAAGCACTGTTTACAATAGCTAGGACATGGAAGCAACCTAGATGTCCATTGCCAGATGAATGGAGAAGAAAGTTGTGATACATATACACAATGGACTATTACTCATATATTAAAAAGAACACATTTGAATCAGTTCTAAAGAGGTGGATGAAACTGGAGCCTGTTATACAGAGTGAAGTAAGTCAGAAAGAAAAACACCAATACAGTATATTAACACATATATATGGAATTTGGGAGAAGGCAGTGGTACCCCACTCCAGTACTCTTGCCTGGAGAATCCCATGGACGGAGGAGCCTGGTAGGCTGCAGTCCATGGGGTCGCGAAGAATCGGACACGACTGAGCGACTTCACTTTCACTTTTCACTTTCATGCATTGGAGAAGGAAATGGCAACCCACTCCAGTGTTCTTGCCTGGAGAATCCCAAGGACGGGGGAGCCTGGTGGGCTGCCGTCTCTGGGGTCACACAGAGTCGGACACGACTGAAGTGACTTAGCATAGCATTAGCATATGGAATTTAGAAAGATGGTAATGACAACCCTATATGCTAGACAGCAAAAGAGACACAGATATAAATAACAGACTTTTGGACTCTGGGGGGGAAGGTAAGGGTGGGATGATTTGAGAGAATGGCATTGAAACATATATATTACCATATGTGAAAGAGATCACCAGTCCAAGTTTGATGCATGAAACAGGGTACTCAAAGCTGGTACACTGGGATGGCCCAGAGGGATGGGATGCAGTGGGAGGTGGGAGGGCAGTTTGAGATAGGGGACACATGTACATCCCTGGCTGATTCATGTCAATGTATGGCAAAAAAACACCATAGTATTGTGAGGTAATTAGCCTCCAATTAAAATAAATTAATTAATTTTAAAAATAAAATGTAAATATCTTAACAAATACTTAACTGCTAAAAAATGCTGATCATCATCTGCTGCTGCTGCTAAGTCGCTTCAGTCATGTCCAACTCTGTGCGACTCCAGAGACGGCAGCCCACCAGGCTCCTCCGTCCATGGGATTTTCCAGGCCAAGAGTACTGGAGTCGGGTGCCACTGCCTTCTCCAGATCATCATCTGAGCTATCAGCAAGTCAGAGTGGTAACATCAAAGACCACTGATCATAGATCACCATAACAAATACAGTAAAAAGAAAAAGCTTGAAATATTGTAAGAATTATCAAAATGTGACAGCGATATTAAGTGAGCAAATGTTGCTGGAAAAATGGTGCTGATAGACATGTTCAGTGCAGGGTTGCCACAAAACTTCAATTTGTAAAATACACAGTTATCTATGAAATGTAATAAAGCAAAGTACAATAAAATGAGGTATGCCTATATCTTGAAAAGAATAAAAGATTACTTTTATTATTTAAAAATTTTTTTCTTCTTTTAATTTCTTTTTAATACATATGACTGTTTCATCAAAAATTGATAACACTGTCTTCTGGAATTTACAATATATGTAAGTGCAATACTTCAATGCATGCATACTCAAAGAACTGCTCAGTCATCTTCAACTCTTTGCAACCCCATGTGTATGTGCGTGCTCAGTCACTCAGTAGTGTCTGACTCTTCACAACCGCATGGACTGTAGCCCGTCAGGCTCCTCTATGGAATTTTCTGGGCAAGAACACTTCAGTGGGTTATCATTTCCTTTTCCCGGGGGTCTTCCCGACCTAGGGATGGAACCTGTCTCTTGCACCTCCTGCACTGGCAGAAGGTTTCTTTACTACTGTGCCTCAAGCATACAATGACCTAAATTTGTACCTTAATAATATAAAAAAAAAAAAATTGAAGTTTTATAATTTAAAAAGCAGAAAAATAGAGATTAGAGCATAAATCAATGAAACAGAATATAGAATAAATTAGTAAGACCAAAAGCTGGCTCTTTGAGAATAATAAAATCAATAAAACTCTAGCCAGATTGATCACGAAGAAAAAAAGAAAATACATTACCAACATCAGCAAAGAATGAGGTAACATGTGCTTAGTCACTCAGTCATGCCCAACTCTCTGCGACCCATGGACTGTAGCCTGCCAGGCTCCTTTGTCTATGGGGATTCTCCACGCAAGAATAACTGAGTGGGTTGCCATGCCCTCCTCTAGGGGATCTTCCCAACACAGGGATTGAATCCAGGTCTCCTGCATTGCAGGCAGATTCTTTACCATCTGAGCCACCTAACTACACATAATTAAAAGTGGAGAGGATGTATTTTTGGCATAATAGCATGAAGAATATCATGTGATGGTTCCCCAGAAAAACTGGAGAAAATTAATTTTAAAAAATCATTAAAATCTAAGGGTACACAGCACACACAAAAAAACAACAACAACCCAGTAAGAACAGTAAGAGTATGTGGGATTTGAACCAAGACATCCCTCCTTCAGCTCAGAAAGACAGAAACTCCATTCTAGATCAAGGCAGTCAAGGAAACAGCACTCTCTCCCCAAGTCAGAGGGCTTCCTTTCTAGGAAAAGCAGGATGTCAGCATTTCTCACTCTTCCCCCAACTACAAATGCTCAAGTTAAGGGATAAGTAAGTGCACCCAAGATGTGAGAGCTCCTTTCTTCAGAATGGCACCCACTTGTAGGACGGAGGCTGTTTCTTGGGTGCAGCACCACTGAGAATATAATGCTCTTTTTAACTGTAATTTTTAAATCCCTCAATTCCACTGAGATAGGAGGATTGTTTCCTCTGCAAAGTGGAAGCAATTAGTGAGTAGGAGGTCATATGATCATGAATGTCTCTGGAATATTTTCTTCATGAGCAAGGAAAAAAATCTGGCTTTAGCACTTCATGAGCTTTCAGGTTATTTGAAAACAGCAAGAATTTCCAGTTATTTTCACTGAATTAGTATTGAATAAGACAAAAGAACACTGGAGTGGGT
>NW_011494903.1:954888-957482 GCF_000754665.1 Bison bison bison
CCGACTATTTCAGAAAAGAAAAAGAAGTTGTATGGCCATACCAGTAAATGAAATTTCAGTGAATATTCAAATCTTTAAGCAGGATATTTATTAAAAATAGATAAAACTTATTTTCTGATAACCAGTTAAGGACCCTTGAAAAGAATCTATTTAAAGCTTAGCAAAGTTGCTATTCCCCATGACGGCAATCTTTGAACTGAACAGAAGAGAAATCACGAAGAATGAGAGAGGCACAAACTTGTTTTTTTTTTCTTTTCAGAATTTAATATTAAAATATATATATATGAAAGTTATTAAAAAATCTTAAAAGGTTCATTTTGGGGCCAAATGCTACCACTGAAACTTTTTTCTTGTAATTGATCTAAGGTAAAAAGTAAAAGTTATGTAAAAATTAGAGTGGTGACAGCTGTCCAACATAAAGCCTACCTGCAAAAAGGCAGGGCAGAATGAGCTGACTTGAGCAAATATCCACATCATGACCTTAGTAACAAGTTTCAAATGCTTTCAGTTGCCAAGGTTGACGAGGAGGATCATCTTGCATGCTTAGATTCTACTTCTTCAAGAATCCACTGAATACCATTCAAAAAACCAGTTAAAGTTTCAGCCTCAGTGTCCTGGACCTATAAGCAAATAAAAAAAGACCATTTGTTACTAAGAAACTTACTAAGAAACTAAGCACAGACACTTATAATTATGTGGGACATTTTTCTGGACACTCAAAAATGAATAGGACTAAAAAAATCCCAGTAAACTGTGGGTAAATAACCAAGTTTTGTCTTCTAGAGAGTTTAGATTAAAAATACCATCTTCTCTTCTGTCTTATAATTACTATCAATATGAGGTTTATTACTTATTTTGGAACTCAGCTTTGATATCAAATATCTCCCACTGATTAAGCTATTAAAACTGACTTTTAGAATGCTATTCTTTCAAAAAGAATGAATAGTAAAGAATAAAGAAAAATAAAATAAATTAGAAATCAGAGTGAAAAATAAAATGAGATTTTTCTCACTAGAGAAAATAGAACCTTACCATCCATGGGTGGTTTAGATGATTCAGGCGCAGCTCATGGGCCAAATAAAAACAGGGCATTCTTTTTACGTTAGCTTGAGAAATACAAGATAAAACCAGCATTGGTCTCCCGGAAGATCCAAAAGCTGGATCAGTCATTGCCATAATACGAGAAAATTCATCTTGCCATTCATGTCCTAAGGAATGTAGTTAAAGTTCTTAATTTTCATTATTTAAAAAATAATAATACAAAATTGAAAACTATAAAAATTACCAGGATCCAAACATAACAAACTGCATCTATCCCTCTATTGCTGTGTTCATTTACTGATCTTTCATAAAACTACATTAATCAGCCTTGCAAGGATCAGGATTTAGATGAAATCAGAGAGAACAAAACAGTACCACTTACATGTTTCTATGGTTTAAAAGCAAAACTACTCTGATAAAAGTATTTTCTTCTCACAAATTCTGTAGCCGTCACTACCCTTTCTTTCAAAGGCCAGAGTTTCTAAAATTTAAACATATGATTGAGTCTAGCTTTTTTATTGAAATCGAAAATCTCTGCCTTTCAGTGGAGTGTAAGTCATTGACATTTGGTGGCGGGCAGAATTCTAAAATAACCCTAATAACTCAAATTCTTTTCTATTCCCTCCTCTGAGTGTGGGAAGAATCTGTGAACACATGGGATATCACCAACATGGTTAGGCTATATTACAAGACACAGCTGACTTCAAGAAAGGGAGACTATAATCAGTGAGCCTAGTCTAGTCAGGTAAGCCCTTAAAACAGATTAGATTCTTCCTAGTCAGAGAGATCCTCCATTGCTGGATTTGAAGACAGAGGGGTCACATGGCAAGAAATGAAGATGGCTTGTGAAGCTGAGAGCAGCCCCTAGCTGACAGCCAGAAAGGAAACAGGGACCTCAGATCTACAAAAGTAAGCTGAATTCAGTCAATAATCTGAGTGAGCTAGGTAGCAGATTTTCCCCCAGAACCTCCAGAAAGGGACGTAACCCATCTCTCACCCTAATTTCAGCCTGTGAGTCACTTGGCTGACAACCCAGCCATACTGTACTCAGACTGCTGACATAAAGAACTCTGAGCTAATAAATAGATGCATTTTTAAGCCACTAGGTTGGCAGTAATTTGTTATATATTAATAGAAAACAAACATTGAATGTAATTATCAACACAGTACATTTAAGTCTATCACATATTTATTGAATTTTGACTTGTCCCATCTATTCTTTGTTCCTTTTGCCCTCTTTTCCTGTGCTCTTTTGAACTGACTTCTTTAATGATTACATTTTATCTTCACTACTGGCTTATTTAATTATATCTCTGTTATACTTTTTTGGTGGTTGGTTGCTCAAAGATTTACAAAGTATATTTTAAACTTACAACAGTCTACCTTTAAAAAGTATTATATAACTTCACATATAGTACCTTACAACATTTCCACTTCTGTCTTTCCATGCTGTGTAATATTGTTACAATATATTTTATTTTAAAAAATATCATGTTTTCCTTTAAATAATGATAAAGAAATTAAACTTAGAAAAAAACATTTTATGTATAGCT
>NW_011494903.1:957582-958776 GCF_000754665.1 Bison bison bison
TAGCTATACTGTTTCTATCCCAAGGCTTTTTCTTCCTTTCTGTAAATGTAGTTTTCCACCTGGTATACTATTTTCCCTGAAGTTTCCTTTAATATTTATTGTAATAAAAATTTGCTGACTGAACTTTCTCAGATTTTGTTTGTCCAAAAAATGTCTTGATTTTGCCTTCATTTTGAAAGATATCTCTGCTGGATTTTATCCCCCCCACCCCACCCTTTGCAATACTATAAAGATTTCCCTTTGCTATTATCTAGCTTACAGCAAAATTCTATCAGAAAGTCTCCGTCCTTATCTTTGGTCCTCTATATGTATGTTTTGTTTTGCCCTGGCTGCCTTCAAGATATTCTCTTTATCTTTTGTTTTCACCAGTTTGGCTACAATGTATCTGTATTTTTTATTTATCACGTCTGGAGTTCTTTGAGAATCTTGGATCTGTGGTTTATTGTCTTTCAGCAATTTTGAAATAGCTTTGGTCATTATTTGTTCAGAAATTTCTTTTTCCCTGTTCTTACTCTCCTCATATTTTGGGACTCCAATCACATATAAATTGAATCAGGGGTCCACATACCACACACTATAGATATTTTTATAAGTAATTATTTTGGTAAAAACCGCCAAGCCCATTCATTCGCAAACTGTCTATGGCTACTTTTGCACTATAGTATCAGAGCTGAGTAACTGTAAGAGATTATATGGCTCACATGCCTAAAATATGTACTACCTAGACCTTTAAGAAAATGTCAACCCTGAGTTAGATCACTTCATTGGTTTTCCCCAGCTCTTGCTCTGCCCTCCACTACCAATTTTTTCCTTTTTAAAATTTTTTATTTTTTAATTAATTTCTGGCTGTGCTGGGTCTTCGTTGCTATGTGGGCTTTTCTCTAGTTGTGGCAAGTGGGGGCTACTCTCTAATTGCAGTGCACAGGCTTATCACTGCAGTGCCTTCTCTTGCTGCAGAGCACAGACTCTAGGGTGCATGGGCTTCAATAACTACAGCACACAGGCTCAGTAGTTGTGATTCCCAGGCTCTATGACAAAGGTTCAGTTACTCTGTAGCATGTGGGATCTTCCTGGAATAGGGATCAAACCCATGTCTCCTGCATTGACAGGCGGATTCTTGACCACTGAGCCACCAGGGAAACCCATCTCTTTAATTTGAGTAATTGCAATTGATCTATCTTCACACTCACAAAA
>NW_011494903.1:958876-968233 GCF_000754665.1 Bison bison bison
TTCACAAAAGGTTTCCTTCGTTGATATGTCCATTGAAGGAATTATTCACCTGTTGTATTTTTGGTATTTAGCACACCCATTTTACTTTTTCATAGCTTCTTTCCCTCCGCTGAAAATCTCTATTTGTTCACATATATTGGTCACTTTTTTTTTTACTAGATTCTTCAACATATTAATCATAGTTCTTTTTATGTCCTTTTCTGAGGGTGCCAATATTGAGGCCATTTCTGAGTCTAGTTCCATTGACTGCTTTATCTCTTAAGAACGGGTCATTTCATTTTTTTTTTTTTTTTTTGGTATCATACTTTTTAATTTAATGCTAGATTTTTATGTGGAAGAACAGAAGAGACTGAGGTAAAAAGGATTTACTTCTACAAATGGGTATGCTTCTTCTCCTGTTAGGCCATTTATGCAGTGAGACAAGTCTAATTAGTCAGTAGTTGAGTTGCATTTGGCTTCTGTTGTTATAATTTCAGTGCACTATAAACTGTAAATTCTTTCAGAAGTGGACTGCTTCTACCTTTTTCCAAGTGAGAATAATATAGTGCATATTTATGCCCTACCTTGTTCACAATGGATTTGGGAAAGAAATTACAATATTGGCTTATGGCCCAATAGTATTCTATTTTCATGCTATTTATCAATGTGAATGGCAATTATTCAGAATATATGGAGAGTGTTCTTAACTAATCCACTTTACTGAACACTCCACCAACTCTACTAACTCACACTCTACTATCTGGATGATTAAAATAACCTAAAATTTTTCATTTACCTGCATAAATTATTTGAATAAGGCCAAAAGCAAACAAAATATCAATAACTAAAAGTACAGAAGCATGAAACAACAAAAAAAATACTATGTAGTTATAGTAGCAAACTTCAGTGTGCATCAGAATTCTGTAAAGTTTGTTTAAAAAAACAGAGCCAAGACACAACCCACATCTATGAGTCATAATCCATCAGGATAGGAATCAGGCTGCCATGTTTTTAACAAGATCCACAGGCGATCCTAACACACATCAAGGTTGGAGAATCCAATATTGATAGTAATATTAACCGAATCACACTGATAAAATTAGCCATGATATTCTTAACAAGCCACAATAAAGCCTATAAAAATACTTTCTTATTTGCTCTGCAAAGAAAGCGCTTTTAAAAAGAAAATAAGATAATGCTTACTTTTATGAGCTTCAGCATTTGCAACATAGATGAACCCATCAACAACTTCACACACCTTCTGAATTTGTGGAATTACACTGTACCGGCTCCCTTGTTGATCGTCCCCTTCATTTTGTACACTGAACATCTTGTTAACTGCACTTGTATGTTCTTCTCTTGCTCTATCTCTTTCCTTTCTATAAGAAAAATGTAAATATAAAACACAAACAGACACTAAACAGGCTTCACCCCCTCTAAAATATTCTATTACTGATGTCTCAGGTAGGCTGCTAAATAGGTAGCCTTACCTTGTAGTTGAATATAGTATTAGGATGTTGAATTTATGTTGATTGTTCAACTGAAAACTAACTCCTGATCCAATACCTAAAGGAGAAAATTACAGTTATCAAAACAAAAAATAAAGATAGCAAAAGATGACAATGCAAAAATTACTTAGTATAAAAAGAACAAAAAACTATGACAAGTTATATATAGCTTTGGAATAAAATGTTTATGTTAAAGAAAAGATGCTATATGCAATTTTTATTCACAAAATAGTAAATCATGGATACAGAATAAAAAACTCTTAGGCTTTAACATTGCTTTTTTTTTTTTTTTACCATCATCACTATCATTATTAACTTTATTATCAACCTATCAGTAGCAGCTGCATAATAACAACTACTTCTACTTATCCTCAAGTCTGACTTAGTTTCACTTTTTTTTTGTTTCTCATTAGTCTCACACTCCATGTATACATTCAACCAAATGGGTTTTTCCCCTGCACTCTGAAAAGGCATTTTTAAATTCATGGTGTCTTAGAAAATTGAAGAAATACGGAAAACACTGAAATTTGGAATTAGATTTGAGCTAGAATTTGTCACATATACTCATGTTTCTGTGAGCCTTGGTTTTGACACTGAAATACAGAAATAATACACATTTTTTAGGGTTATTGTAAGCATTAAATAAGATCACATACATAACTGGTAAGTAACAGGTGCTAAATATTACTTCTTATTATATATCTAAATCATTCAACACTATTATTTGTCCTTCTTTCTTAACTCCTTCCCTCCTTTGTGTTAACACTTAGGGGTTGATTCTCCTCTTGCCTCCTGCAAAGATCCTTCTACTCCTTTTTGGCTTTGTGTCTTTTTGCTATATATTAATAAACATCCTTTTAGATCTGTCTACTCCTCTCCATTCCCACCCCACAGCTTTAATTTAGATATCATCATCTCTCACTTGAACTTCTGTAATCATTTCTAACTATGCTCCTAATCCACTTCTGTTCCCTACTATCCAATCTTCTGACAGCAGCTGGAGAGATTGCTTTAAAATGTCTTTAATTATGTCTCTTCTCTTCAAAGCTGCTGCTCTTCAGATAAATAAAACTTTAACATAATATGGCCTCTACTTACCTCATTGTGTTGTGCTTAGTCGCTCAGTCGTGTCCAACTCTTTGCGACCCCATGGACTGTAGCCCACCAGGCTCCTCAGTCCATGGGGATTCTCCAGGCAAGAATACTTGAGTGGGTTGCCATGCCCTTCTCCAGGGGATCTTCCAGACCCAGGGATTGAACCCAGGTCTCCTGCATTGCAGGTGATTCTTTGCCATCTGAGCCACCAGGGAAGCCCAAGAACAACTCCATCTTTCATATCCTTAATCCCTGCATTATAACCAATCTAGACATTTAAAGAAGCCATGCCATACTATCTTACATCACCATTTCAGGCAACGCATTATATAGAGATCCTAGCGGGGTCTGTAAGCATTTCAGGTAAAGCAGCCCTAGTCTTCCACCACCAGGGGACTTCCCAAAGATATCATAACAACATTCTACCATGTTGGGAAAGATGGAAGTCAGGAGGAGAAGGGGACAACAGAGGACGAGATGGTTGGATGGTGTCACTGACTCAATGGATATGCATTTTGAGCAAGCTCCAGCAGATGGTGAAGGAAGCCTGGCATGCTATAGTCCATGGGATCACAAAGAATTGGACACAACTGAGTAATTGAACAACCACCATGTCTCTGATCTTTGTTTTCATCAGTTTAACTTCCAGAAACTACCTTCTCAACGCATCTAACCTCAGTCCAATAAGATTTGTATGCTGTTTTGCCCCACCTTGCCAATGACTCATCCCTTTACCCTTCCCTGACCTTGCAGGATCTGAAGCAGTTAGACTGGCAATTTCAAACAATCACAATTACTCTGCAGAATGAAATGGCTATTTCATAATCAGCCAATTTCCCCAACCTCTAATTGAAATGGGATCCTTCCACCTCATGACCCGACCAGAAACTGGCCTGTGCCTAGGTGCTGCTTCTCTTGCAGTGGGCTTCCAGTAACTAAACTGCTTATTCTATCACATCTCAGGGTACAGAGATAAGTGTTCTCTTTACTTCTCAACGCCACGTCTTAAACCATTACTCACCAACCCTCTTGAAAAAACTCCACCTCTTTGAGACACACACACCATTTAGCTCTAATACCATCTTCCCATCCTTAACCTGGTCACTTATGAATCTACTTTTGATAATCCCTTTCTCCAAACATTCACTGAAGACTATATCACCTGGCTCACAATTTTCTTTATTTTCAGAAACTTCCAAGTTCACATGGACTTCATATGATTCCCAAATCTTCACTTCTAGCCCAGGTCTTTCTTTTGACACATGAATGCATAAAGTATTCCATAAAATCATTCATTTATTCATCAAATACATATTGAATGTCTACTATGTGCCTAGCACTACAGATACAACTAAGAATAAAGCTGACAAGAGAGACTTCCCTGGTGGTCCAGTGGTTGAGAATCCATCTGCCAATGCAAGGGATACGGTCCGGAATGATCGCACATGTCACAGAGCAACTAAGTCTGTGCACCACAACTACTGAGCCTGCAAGCCGCAACGACTGAGCTTGAATGCTGCAACTATTGATGCCTGCATACCTAAAGCCCATGTTCTGCAACAAGAGAAGCCACCAAAATGAGAAACTGAGCACTGTAATAAAGAGTAGCCCCAGCTCGCCACAACTAGGAAAAGCCCACATGCAGCAGCAAAGACCCAGTGCAGCCAAAAACAGTTTAAAAAACAAAAACAAAAAAACCTCTTAAAAAAAAAGGCTGAGATGTCTCGTCTAATGGGACTCACATTCAAATGGCTAGCTTATAGCAGGCATCTCTGATCTCTGCTTGTATAAAAAGTTTATCTTCCTACTCCTGTGTTTCTTTAACCTAGAGAATGACACCATCATCCAATATGAAAATAAGACCCAGAAACTAGGAATTATTCTTATTACTGCTGATACACATTGAGTCAATTCCATATCCTTCATATTTTATCACAATATTATAGTGGTTTCTTAATGGGTACTCACGCCTTTGGAGCCCATTCTAATCAGTTCTCCACTCAGGAGCCAGAGTGATCTATCTAAAATGCCATCTTGATCATCTTACTTTTCTGCTTCAAATCCTTCAATATAATGCTTAAGTCTGACATATAAGCATCTTCTCACTTGGCCCCACTCTAGACACACAGAGCTACTTCAAGTGTGTCATGCACACCCAAAACTTTGAGAATTTAGAGACGCAGTTCTCACTGCTTAGAATATTTTACCCTTTTTTTGATGGCTTACCCCTGCTTATCAAAATGACTCATATAAGGCATCATGTTCAATGCAGAGCCTTCTATGACCCTTAACTTTCTACAAAGAAGCTCATTACACCATATTCTAATCATCTGTATACATGTCTCTGCCCTCACCTAGACTAACCACCTTTCAGGGCAAAGAGGAGATTTTTGATGTTGTTTGTTTTAAATCACTGCATCTTTAGTATCTAATAGGTACCCTCAACAAATGAAAAAGTAAAGCAGAAGCTAGACCACTATTACACATGTTTATTATAAATCCTACTTACCAAATTAACTACATGGTTGTTGTTCCTGTTGTTTTTCATAGAAATAAAGGTAAGGTGACAATTTAGCTCTTTTTGGAAATTCCAAGACATATCAAAATACTTTGAATATAGTAGATGCTGAACGGTTTTTACTGTAACATTCTTTTAAAATATGGTACAACATTTTAACAACATACAATTTGCTTTCACATAATCTCATATTTTAGACTAAGTAAGAGAAAGCTTACCTCTAATAAAAAAGTAAATTAATTCTTTCCGTCCATAGAGACGTGAGGGCTCCCATCCATCAAATTAGTACATTTCATTACATCAAAGAGTTAAATAATTTAAAAAACTAATTTTTTTCTATGTAATTACTAGAGTCAAGCTCAAAGTGTTTGACTTATTATGAATTGTATATTAACATGAAAATTACCATCAATCTGCCTCTGAGGCAAACCAGCTGTTGGGCAAAGTTCCTCAGAAGACATCAAACTCAACACCAAAGATGTATTTAGTTCTTCCAAACCTGGTCCAAACATGGCAAATCGTGGTTCATTCTGAATGATCAATGAGTGTAAAAATGAGGTGACAGCTCCATACATAGGACGGCTAGATTTTGAGGATCTTCTTGTATGTGGACAGCACATTTTATAGCTGTATAAAATTGTCACAATTAGATAATTAACACAAATACTTAGCCATTTATTCACTCAACAATATATAATGCATCGAAAACTTGCTAGACAAAAGGGATACAATGGTTACCGTCCTAATCCTCAAGGAGGGCAGTGGAGGACAGATACTATTATATTAATAATACATATGTCAAGTGCTATGACAGAAAAAGCACAAGGTGCTATGGTAGTAGTAGTGGTTAAGTAACTGAGGAAGTCTATTCCAGGAAGTGGTTACTTTCTATTTTTTCATTTAGATTCTCTCATGAAACACTTGGTCTAACATGTGTTTTAATGGTTAAAATTCATTACATTGAGCAGTGATTCTCAACCTGGGGAGATTTTGCACCCCCTGGGAATATCTGCTGATGTCTGGAGACATTTTTGTTATTACAACTACAGGGGGAGTAGGGCAGTGCTACTAACATCTAGCAGATCCTGGGATGCTATTAAACATGCGACAATGCACACACAAGACAGTTCCCATAACACCCGGTGCAAAATGTCAATAGTGCCAAGACTGAGAAACCCTGCACTAAACTACATAGATAGCATAAAAATGTCCTTAGAGGTAAAAAAGAAAAAAATTACTAAAAGCTACCAATATAACTGAATTTCTTAGAGTACTTCCATTAACACTAGCAGTTCAATAAGTACTTATTACAGGTTACCCAGCAAACTAAGAATCATGTGAAAGAAACAGCTTTTTCAATAGCCATACATTTCTAAACAAGTGATTCAACATGTCATCAAAAATTAAAACAGAGTTGCTCATATCTAAATAAAACCTAAAGCCCTTTAAATCAAGCTGGCTTTAAATCAAGCCCTTTAAAACAATCACTAACTTTATAAGAAAATCATCTTTACTTAGGAATCTTGTAATTTAAGAAGGAAAAAAAAAAAAGTCAACGTTGCAGCTAGGTAGATTTGGCCAAACCTCACCACTTTAATTAGTCATATAAGCCACTTATAGTCTGAACTTCAGTTTTTTAAATTTGCATTATTTGAGCAATAACAATCAACTCTAGATAACAGGAATCAGAAATAATTTATATGCTCACAAATGGTCATGTTGTTTGCTACTAAATCGTTTCTCTCCAACCCCATGGACTGCAGCACGCCAGGCTCCCCTGTCCTTGACTATCTCCCAGAGTTTGCTCAGATTCATATCCATTGAGTCAGATCACAAATGTTCATTACTACGATTATTACTATCCCTATGAAAACATGCTTCCACAGCACCACAGATACACCTGATGTCTCGGCTGGCTGTGGGACAATGTGGAAGTAACCAGCAAGTGAGACTACAGTGCTATGCTGTTTAGTCACTAAGTCATGTCTGACTTTTGAGTACCCGTGGACTATAGCCTTCCAGGCTTCTCTGTCCATGGGATTTTCCAGGCAAGAATACTGGAGTGGGTTGCCATTTTCTCCTCCAGGGCATCTTGCTGACCCAGGAATTGAACCCACATCTCCCGCACTGCAGGATTCTTAACCACTGAGCCATCACTAGTTAAAATTATACACATGCACATTTTAGTCAACGAGTCTCACAAGACTTGATGTAATGGCATCTGTATTGGAATAAGGATTCTAAATAACTTAAACTATGGGGGGAAAAAAAACCATATGTATTAAGTCTAGCACAGGAAAACAATCCTCACCTAAAGCACAAATATTCTTTTTTTTTAAGGTGCTATCTTCTGTCACAGACATTTTTTTTTTTTTGGCTTTACAGTAGGTCCTGAATGATGTTATTTAACCTAACCCCCAATTCTTACAAAAGGACCCTTAGACCTAAAATTCATGCTACAAATTTGTAGGACCAAGACTAACTTAGGCTACTGACTTGCTATAATCAAATTAATATCTTCTTTTTAATTCATAAAACTAGATACTTACACTGCCATGTAGTCAAAAAATGCACCATTGGTGACCTCAGATATAGGCTTTTTTAAGATTTCTAGATCTGGAAGAGACTTCCAGTCAACAGAAGACCAAGAAGGAAGATCCCGCAACAGAAAATATCTCCACAGAATTGGATCTCGGACAGTTTCATTCCAATAACGACTTGTACTTCCCAACTGACATAGATCATGAGGTGAAAGAAATGACAAAATATATAGCTGTACATCAATCTGAAACAGAGGGAAGCAGCAGGTAGGTAAAGGGGATGAATAATTTACCTTGGCAGATAGGTTTTTTTGAAAAATAAATTACAAATTAACAATTATACTGGGAAAAGTCAACTGAACAATATCGTTTTAATAATTAAATCTATCACAATAAATTACAAAATTAACAATTTTTATACTAAATAGCAAAAGATCAACTTAACAGTTATTATCTTTACTAATGAAATTTACCATGCTGAAGTTAATTTCCTGCCTCAGGGCAGAATCATAATGAACACTTCATTTTGACACACTGAAACATTCCTGAAAAACCACCCATTGTTCTGGTATTTTTCAAACAAAATAATCAGTTTATTTAATTTCTCCTAATGAATATTCTACCACATTATTTGCATTAAATTACTTAATGAAATAATTTATTCTTCAAAATAAAATCTTTTCAAGTGAACAAACTTCTGATTTTATCATTAGATCAAATCAAAGAGTATATCTGTCACCTGTGTTTTTCTGTAAAAATCTGTCATCTCTGCAAGGAGAACCATGGATGAAATTTAAGCCTGCAGTTTTCAATTTCTGATGTACCTCAGAGGGAAGTAACAACAGTCCAGCTAAGATACAGAATTTTAATTTCTAAGATATTCTTCTCTCGCCGTGTTCCCATCTTCCTAAACAGTTTAACAAGGAATGAGATGTGTAATTCTCAAGGCCTGCTGTAACTTGAGGCCCTTGTAACTTAGTTATTTGATTTCACTTGTCGGTTTTGTTACTTGAAATACACGGTAAGAAAACAGCCGCAAAACCCTCAGAGTGTGTTTTGATACGTGAAGCCTAGGATGAAAGATGCTGAGAACACAGACGTTGAATGCTGTCCATGTTTCCAAGAATGTCTGGAATGGTCTCAGCATTTCCTCAACAGGATGTTCAGGGTGTCCCAGTCCCCAGACTCGTTTTGGGGGGAGAAAACCTGAGGATGACCTGGCAGGTTACCAGGGCGCTCCTTGGAGGTGAGTTTCGCAGCAACCTTGGGTCCGGCTGCCAGGCACCAAGCGTCAACGCTAAGGCGTCTCTTTTCAACTGCTGCCCCACAGGTGGCGACAGTGCCCGTAAAGCTGCACGGACCGGGCCAGACATAGGCTGGGCCCAGCGGGCTACCCTCTCCCCGGCCCCCCAAGAGGCCGCCCCAGCGAGCGCCCCTCCCTCGGTTCCTCGCGGGCGGCGACTGATGCTCACCGGCAGCCGCGTCAGAGAACTGGCCTCCTCGTCCACCTCCTCTGCGGAGGCCCTCGGAGCCGCCCTCTCCTTGCCAACCGACTGCCAGAAGTTCCTCCAGCCGCTGAGGAAGGCCGCCTCCAGGCGGCCCCAGTCGCTGTGAGGAGGCTGAGGAGAGCTCCCTCGGCTGCCAGGGTCGCTTCCCGCCATGGCTGCCTACGCCTCTCCGGACGCGCCGCACGGTGACGCGGCACAGCCGCGCCCCG
>NW_011494903.1:968333-972373 GCF_000754665.1 Bison bison bison
CGCCCCGCTCCCTGCGTTCCCCCCAACCCCCAGCCCTCCTACCCCGGTCCCACCGCAGACGAAGAAACCTTCAGAGCCGGGGAGAGAGATGGCCCAATTGAGCGTGGTTCGCAGCGGAGTTTGAAGCTCCCACCAGAAATCACTGCGCCCCTCACTTAAGGCCTCAACCTCAGGCGCGCTGACCTCACCCATTGATTTAAGAGCTCTCGCCCTTTGCCCCTCTATAACTGCGTTACTTCACCCAAGGCCGTCCCTCTCTGTGTGGAACTCATTTCTTTTCCTCTTTGCCTGGGTCTGGGCGACTCTTATGCAATGGATGGCCCTCTTCCACTATTTGGTGCTTAATGCCTGATGCTGGGAAAGAGTGAAGGCAGGAGGAGAAGACAGAGGATGAGATGGTTGGATGGCATCACCAACTGATGGACATGAGTTTGACCAAGCTCCTGGAGTTGGTGATGGACAGGGAAGCCTAGTGTACAGTAGTCCATTGGATCACAAAGAGTCGGACAGGGCTGAGCCACTGAACTGAAACAGAAACCTGGTTTAACTCACTGTCAACCTGCAGTTTCCAGGACATGCAGCTACCCATTCTCTTCGTGAAAATAATCAACTATGGAGATTTATAAATTTCAGAATCAGCCTCTGCCCACCATTCTCTTATCTCAGTTGTTAAAACATTCTCATGTATTACCCAAATCACCCATATAAAAAAATCCTTTTTTGTTGCAAACTTTTTAAAGTATTGATTTATAATGTGTTAATTTCTGGTGTGCAGCAAAGTGATTCAGTTATATGTATATACAATTAACTGTGGGAAATTCTGAAAGAGATGGGAATACCAGACCACCTGACCTGCCTCTTGAGAAATCTGTATGCAGGTCAGGAAGCAACAGTTAGAACTGGACATGGAACAACAGACTGGTTCCAAACAGGGAAAGGAGTACATCAAGGCTGTATACTGTCACCCTGCTTATTTAACTTAAATGCAGAGTACATCATGAGAAACGCTGGACTGGAAGAAACACAAGCTGGAATCAAGATTGCTGGGAGAAATATCAATAACCTCAGATATGCAGATGACACCACTCTTATGGCAGAAAGTGAAGAGGAACTCAAAAGCCTCTTGATGAAAGCTAAAGTGGAGAGTGAAAAAGTTGGCTTAAAGCTTAACATTCAGAAAACGAAGATCATGGTATCTGGTCCCATCACTTCATGGGAAATAGATGGGGAAACAGTGGAAACACTGTCAGACTTTATTTTGGGGGGCTACAAAATCACTGCAGATGGTGACTGCAGCCATGAAATTAAAAGACGCTTACTCCTTGGAAGGAAAGTTATGACCAACCTAGATAGCATATTCAAAAGCAGAGACATTACTTTGCCAACAAAGGTCCGTCTAGTCAAGGCTATGGTTTTTCCAGTGGTCATGTGTGGATGTGAGAGTTGGACTGTGAAGAAGGCTGAGCGCCGAAGAATTGATGCTTTTGAACTGTGGTGTTGGAGAAGACTCTTGAGAGTCCCTTGGACTGCAAGGAGATCCAACCAGTCCATTCTGAAGGAGATCAGCCCTGGGATTTCTTTGGAAGGAATGATGCTAAGGCTGAAACTCCAGTACTTTGGCCACCTCATGCCAAGAGTTGACTCACTGGAAAAGACTCTGATGCTGGGAGGGATTGGGGGCAGGAGGAGAAGGGGACGACAGAGGATGAGATGGCTGGATGGCATCACTGACTCGATGGTCGTAAGTCTGAGTGAACTCCGGGAGCTGGTGATGGACAGGGAGACCTGGCGTGCTGCGATTCATGGGGTCGCAAAGAGTCCGACAGGACTGAGCAACTGAACTGAACTGATACTTTTTTATATTCTTTTCTGCTACAGTTTAACACAGGCTATTGAATATAGTTCCCTGTGCTATTCAGTAGGATCTTGTTGTTTATCCATTCTATATATAATAGTTTGCTTCTGCTAAGCCAGAACTCCCCCTTCATCCCTCCCCCACTCCCTTCCCCTTCCTACCTGTTTAGTCTGTGGTCTATCTCTGTGAGTCCCTTTTGAAGATATGTTCACTTGTGTCATGTTTTAGTTTCCACACATAAGTGATATGGTATTTGTCTTTCTCTGACTTCACTATGTTTACTCTATGTCCAGTCATGTTGCTGCAAATGGCATTATTTTCTTTTTTATGATTCAGTAATATTCCATTGTATGTGTATATACCACATCTTTCTCCATTCATCTGTCCATGGACATTCAGTTGCTTCCATGTCATGGCTAGTGTGAATACTGCTGCTATGAACATGGGGTACATGTATTTTTTGAATTATAGTTTTGTCCAGATATGTGCCCAAGAGTGGGAAATTAATCCCATTTTTTAAATAACCTTCAAAAATAGAAGAGGATCAGCAACTTCACAAAAACATTTAAGCCTGTAAGGATCATGACAAGCTACAGGAAACATAGATAAGTTGTGTGTATTTATACAAATAATTAAATATATAATATGTTTAACATAATATTCATCTCTATCTCTATCTATATCCGTATTTATATTCTACATAGCAGAGTGCGATAATGCTTAATAATGGACACAGTGCTTACGAGCTTGTATTTACACTTCAAAAGTAAATTATCTGGGGATCTAAATGTCAAATAACAGAAATCCAATAAAGCCCCAGAGGTTCTGTGAGATCTGAATATTAAGTTTCATCATTTATCTTGCATGCCATTGCTAGAAGCCAATAACCAATCCAATTTCAGGCTTAGTTCTGCAAGGGATTCCAGACAAGAAAAAGAACCATAAATTAATTGGCACTTCTCTTACCTCTCTAGGAATAACACAAATAAATCAGTTTAAGTATGAAGTACTAAGATGGTTCTCAACTCTTACAAAATGACTTCCCAGGGAAGCCTCAAAGTCAGTCATTCTTCTTTTCTGATATCAAACTGATTAATGGTTTCAAAAGTCTGATCCATTTGTAACTGAATGCTCCATAAACTTCTCACTTCAAAGGATTTAGCAGTTATAATGTTATTTGTTTACAGTTGAAAAATGTTGCTATTCCAATTTTATAATTCCTTTTATTAGATAATTAAAGAAAAATTATCCCTCATCAACCCATTTGAATACCCTCCCCAAGACTGGAATTGGCTTTATCTCCAAGGAGCCCTACTTCATTTTAATGGGAAATGGTATTTGGACATTATTTAGTGGTCTTCATATACATAAAGGGATGAGTTATTACTCCCTATTCAAATTTAGAACTACAAAATTACCTTAATTTCATGTCTCTTCTCTTACACTGAAAATTCTAATTACATACATTTCAATTTTCATACTTAATAACAACGTAAGTATCAAGGAGGTTGATTTCTTTCCAGTTCTTTTTGCCCTTGGGGATATCACACTAAGGGTGTCCAAATTACTGTTTCATGTATGGATGTGAGAGTTGGACTGTGAAGAAAGCTGAGCGCCAAAGAATTGATGTTTTTGAACTGTGGTGTTGGAGAAGACTCTTGAGAGTCCCTTGGACTGCAAGGAAATCCAACCAGTCCATTCTGAAGGAGATCAGCCCTGGGATTTCCTTGGAAGGAATGATGCTAAAGCTGAAACTCCAGTACTTTGGCCACCTCATGCCAAGAGTTGACTCACTGGAAAAGACTCTGATGCTGGGAGGGATTGGGGCAGGAGGAGAAGGGGACGACAGAGGATGAGATGGCTGGATGGCATCACTGACCCGATGGACATGAGTCTAAGTAAACTCCAGGAGTTGGTGATGGACAGGGAGGCCTGCCGTGCTGCGATTCATGGCATCACAAAGAGTCGGACACGACTGAGCGACTGAACTGAACTGAACTGAAAGATAACTGACTCCAACAGGAAAGGAGTATGTCATGGCTGTATACGGTCACCCTGATTATTTAACTTATATGCAGAGTACATCATGTGAAATGCTGGGCTGGAAGAAGCACAAGCTGGAATCAGTATTGCCGAGAGACATCAATAACCTCAGACATGCAGATGACACTACCCTTATGGCAAG
>NW_011494903.1:972473-986910 GCF_000754665.1 Bison bison bison
AAATCACTGCAGATGGTGACTGCAGCCATGAAATTAAAAGATGCTTGCTCCTTAGAAGAAAAGCTATGACCAACCTAGCCAGCATATTAAAAAGCAGAGACATTACTTTACACGACAAAGGTCCATCCATCTAGTAAAAACTATGGTTTTTCTGGTAGTCATGTATGGATGTGAGAGTTGGCCTATAAAGAAAGCTGAGCACCGAAGTATTCATGTCTTTGAACTGTGGTGTTGGAGAAGACTCTTGAAAGTCCCTTGGACTGCAAGGAGATCCAACCAGTCCACCCTAAAGGAAATCAGTCCTGAATATTCATTGAAAGGACTGATGCTGAAGCTGAAACTCCAATACTTTGGCCATCTGGTGTGAATAACTGACTCATTGGAAAAGATCCTGATGTTGGAAAAGATTGAAAGCGGGAGGGGAAGGGGATGACAGAGGATGAAGATAGTTGGATGGCATCACCGACATGATGGACACGAATTTCAGTAGGCTCTGGGAGTTGGACAGGGAGGCCTGGCATGCTGCAGTCCATGGGGTCACAGTCAGACACCACTGAATGACTGAACTGAAAGGTAACTGAAACATTCCTGTATGTTGAAGCCACCAACTGCTACACAATTACAGTTAATTTGCTTCATTTTGTTTTGGATTTTTAGGAGTTTTCTTTTTGATGTTATCTTATTTTTAAAAAACTGCAAAAATGTAGTACGTGATTCCCAAGCCAATGGACAAAATTAACCATATATTCAGACAAGTCTAGTTTATATCCTGATCCCCTACATCTGATTCCGCTCCCCCCATCTCCTCCTTTCACCATAACCATTTGTTTTTTGTTTTGTTTTTTTTTAATATAAACAAGGTTATACAAACACATTTATACTTTCTTAAATAGTACTGTATACCTTTTCCACCTTTTCACTTAATAATACCACTCCATAGCATTTTAAAGAAATATTCCTCTTTGCTTTTTAAAGCTACATGCTACTCAGTCATGTGCATTTACCAGTTTAATCTATTTTGAAACAGGGTATGCATAATGTTTAGATGACTAATATTTATTAAACACATCTGACTTGTGAGTTAAATATGAGACCAAAAGTTAAGTGTGAGACCAGAAGCCCAGTAAATGAAGCTGAATCGTAACTGTAGAAGTTGGTTTATTATAGCAGGTATATACACATTTGGAGACTGGGGCTGAAAAGCTTCTGAAAATTGTAGGTTTTCTTCCAGCCATACTAAATGTAAACATTTAAGATGCCTATACAATCAATAATTTCCTCTCTGAAAACTGCTTCCCACTTAGAATGCCAGCACAACTTGAACTAAGCAAACGTTAGTGAGTGCTCACTAGCCAGAACAAGAACCAGCCATTTGGGAATTCCCAGGCAGCCCAGTGGTTAGGATTCCGTGCTCATTGCTAAAAGCCTACTTTCAATCCTTGGTCGGGGAACTAATATTCCAAAAGGGACAAGGCCAAAAAAACGGGGAGATAATTATTCTGGTTGATGAGTAAGGCAGATAGTCCCTTCAGTTGCTCAGTCATGTCCCACTCTGCAACCCTAGGGACTATAGCACACCAGAACCAACTCCAGGAGCTTGCTCAAACTCACGTCCATCGAGTCCATGATGCCATCCAACCACATCTCATTCTCTACTGCCCCCTTCTCCTCCTGCCCTCAATCTTTTCCAGCTTCAGGGTCTTTTCAAATGAGTCAGTTCTTCGCGTCAAGTGGCCAAAGGATTGGAGTTTCACCTTCAGCATCAGTCCTTCCGATGAATATTCGGGACTGATTTCCTTTAGGATTGACTGGTTGGATCTCCTTGCAGTCCAAGGGACTCTCGAGATTCTTCAACACCACAGTTCAAAAGCATCAATTCTTTGGCGCTCAGCTTTCTTTATAGTCCAACTCTCACACCCATACATGACTACTGGAAAAATCACAGCTTTGACTAGACAGACCTTTGTTCACAAAGTGTCTCTGCTTTTTAATATGCTGTCTAGGTTGGTCATAACTTTTTCTTCCAAGGAGCAAGCATCTTTTTATTTCATGGCTGCAGTCACCATCTGCAGTGATTTTGGAGCCCAAAAATATAAAGTCTCTCACTGTTTCCATTGTTCGCCCATCTATCTGCCATGAAGTGATGGGGCCAGATGCCATGATCTTTGTTTTCTGAATAATTAGTTTCAAGCCACCTTTTTCACTCTCCTTTCACTTTTATCAAGAGACTCTTTAGTTCTTTGCTTTCTATAAGGGTGACGTCATCTGCATATCTTAGGTTATTAATATTTCTCCTGGCAATTTTGATTCCAGCTTGTGCTTCATTCAGCCTGGCATTTTGCATGATGTATTCTGCATATAAGTTAAATAAGCAGGGTGACAATATATAGCCTTGACATACTCCTTTCCTGATTTGGAACCAGTCTGTTGTTACATATCCAGTTCTAACTGTTGCTTCTTGGCGTGCAAACAGATTTCTCAGGAGGCAGGTAAGGTGAATCTAGGTAATTTGGAATCGGTCAAATAGAAGATGACAAGAGTGAACATTGATTGACATTTTAGGAATCAGTGAACTAAAATGGACTGCATTGGGTGAATTTAACTCAGATGACTATTTTATCTACTACTGTGGGCAAAAATCCCTTAGCAGAAATGGAATAGCCCACATAGTCAATAAAAGAGTCCAAAATGCAATTCTTGGATGCAGTCTAAAAAATGACAGGATGATCTCTGTTGTTTCCAAGGCACACCATTCAAAATCACAGTAATCTAAGTCTATGCCCTAACCTGTAATGCTGAAGAAGCTGAAATTGAACAGTTCTATGAAAACCTACACGACCTTCTAGAACTAACACCCCAAAAAAATGTCCTTTTCATTACAGGGGACTGGAATGCAAAAGTAGGAAGTCAAGAGATACCTGGAGTAACTGGCAAATTTGGCCTTTGAAAACAAAATGAAGCAGGTCAAAGGTTAACAGAGTTTTGCCAAGAGAACGCACTGGTCATAGCAAACCCCCTCTTCCAAACAACACAAGAGAAGACTCTACACATGGACATCACCAGATGGTCAACACCAAAATCAGATTGATTATATTCTTTGCAGCCAAAGCAAAAACAAGACCAGGAGCTGACTGTGGTTCAGATCATGAACTCCTCATCGCCAAATTCAGACTTAAATTGAAGAAAGTAGGGAAAACCACTAGACCATCCATTTATGACCTAAATCAAATCCCTTCAGGTTATACAGTGGAAGTGACAAATAGATTCAAGGGATTAGACCTGACAGAGTGCCTGAAGAACTTGGACAAAGGTTCATTACACTGAAAGGAGGCAGTGATCAAGACCATCCCCAAAAAGAAATCCAAAAAGGCAAAACGGTTGTCTGAGGAGGCCTTACAAACAGCTAAGAAAAGAAGAGAAGCTAAAGGCAAAGGAGAAAACGAAAGATATACCTATTTGAACGCAGAGTTCCAAAGAATTAGCATGGAGAGATAAGAAAGCCTTCCTCGGTGATCAATGCAAAGAAATAGAGGAAAACAACAGAATGGGAAAGATCAGAGATCTCTTCAAGAAAATTAAGAGATACCAAGGGAACATTTCATGCAAAGATGGGCACAATAAAGGACAGAAATGGTATGGACCTAACAGAATCAGAAGATATTAAGAGGTGACAAGATTACACAGAAGAATGATACAAAAAAGATCTCCATGACCCAGATAACCATGATGATGTGATCACTCACCTAGAGCCAGACATCCTGGAATGCGAAGTCAAGTGGGCCTTAGGAAGCATCACTATGAACAAAGCTAGTGGTGATGGAATTCCAGCTTAGCTTTTCAAATCCTAAAAGACGATGCTGTGAAACTGCTGCACTCAATATGCCAGCAAATTTGGAAAACTCAGCAGTGGCCACGGGACTGCAAAAGGTCAGTTTTCATTCCAATCCCAAAGAAAGGGAATGCTAAAGAATGTTCAAACTACCGCACAATTGTAGTCATTTCACACGTTAGCAAAGTAATGCTCAAAATTTTCCAAGCCAGGTTTCAACAGTACGTGAATGATGAACTTCCAGATGTTCAAGCTGGATTCAGAAAAGTCAGAGGAGCCAGAGATCAAATTGTCAACATCTGTTGGATCACAGAAAAAGTAAGAGAGTTCCAGAAAAACATCTATTTCTGGTTTATTGAATAACCACTTCGAAGATTAACTCGTTTTTTTCTTCCAACCTGTGAAGTAGGTTATTATTCCTGTGTTAAACAACAGAATGCTAAGGCACAAAAAGGTTAAATAATTTATATGGTGTCACAAAGCTAGGAAACAAGAGAGCTGGGGTTAGGGCCTCTGGCTCTAGAACCCATATTCCTAACAACTAAACTACTCTGTCTGAAGGTTATCAGGACCAGAATAATACTGTCAATACATTATCAAACCAAACTTGAGTCCATTGCCTATATGCATTAAAGGCAATCTACTGACACCCAGATCATGAAGGACAGTGCAGCATCTATTGCAGACACAAAACAAGAGGCATGCACCATTAATGCTCAAAAGAAGACTCCCAGATTTGCTGATGGCTTTCAGAGAAAGTTTTTTAAAGACAGAGTAAGGGAGAGAGTTGCAGGGTACCTGATCGGCCTGTGGACATTCTTCTGATTGGTTGGTGGCAGTCAAGAGCAACATCCTTCTGGTTCATATCAGTCTGGGACCTATGTTCTTCTGGTTGGCCTACAATTTAACTTCTTCCATGTGGTGAAAGTTTGAAATTTGCAAAACAGCTCAAAGGATATGGTTTATAACATTATCTATAAACTCTGAGGAGGAACTAAAGCTCCTTGACTTTGTTTAATGGCTAAATCATTATTTTGTCTTGTTTGACTGTTTCTGCATTTTCTCACTTCTCTGATTAAATTTATATTTTGAACTTGGGGAAGGCCTGGGAAGCTGAAGTTCTTCTGTGAAGAGGCAGGTAGAGGACACAGTGGGCAGAGGAGGCAATCTGTCTCAGAAAGGCCACATAAGGTTGTGCTTGGTTAAAAACACTAAATTAAGATGATGAAAGTTTTCATTCTAATACAATACCCAGATTTAAAGAAAACAAAGAATGAACAAAAAACAAATATGGGATTATGGTTTTATTTTTTTTTTAATTTTATATGCTCCAAAACACTTTACTTGGAAATTTTCACTAGAAGTAGGAAAACAAACAAAAACCAGTAAGGGACAGCAGCACAAATACGTAATGCATACTTTTACTGTGGATACATTAAATGTATGTTCATGTAATACTTTCATAACATGACAGCTCATACTGTGTTAAAAAAAAAATAATACAAGAAAAGTGATGCTAGAGAACTACGGAATCCTGTACTCTGTGCAGAAGGGATATCCTTATGGGAGCCAGAAAAGGAGCCCTGGAAAGTGGAGAAGAAAAAGTGACAAGCGATCTACAACTAGCCTATCAGCCAGCTGTGAGTATTTAAAAAACGGCATTAAAAAGAATCTGAGAAAGCCTTTAAGAGACCATACCCACTTACATTACAGAATTTCCAGTGGAACTTACAGATGGAACTTACTTGCTGTAACAAGGCAAGAAGGGAAATTTTATTGTGGGGTTTTAGCCATGACTCTCACTTCACTCTACTGAACACGAAGAAATAAGAGAAAGTCTTCTGTCATGATGTGCACTTTAATCAGCATCAAGCAATTCACAATAGCAGAAACCCTATAAATGCAGCAAAGCAGACAAGCCTTTAACTAAGTCTCAAAGCCTAGTTAACATGGGAAAATTCATCCTGGAAAAGAACCATACAAATTTAAGGATTATGAAAATTCCTTTATCAGAGTTAAAGTTTTAGTAACCCATCAAGGAGTTCAAAATGGAGAGGAACTCCAAGTGTAATAAATTCTACAAGGCCTTTAGGTTATCACTTACCCAACAGTAAGGCCCACATTGGAGAGAAACCCTTTAAATGTGATCAAAATGAAAAGTTCTTAGGAAGTGATTCATTCTTTAATCCAGCATCAAAACTTTCAAAAGAGAAATTTTATGAATACACTGAATGTGAAACAGCACATTTGATGGTGTTTAAACAGAGGGGAGACACAAATGATGAAGTAGATAGGTGCTTGGAGGTGTCTTCCCAACCACCCTAAATAAAACAGCACCTTTCTTAAGAGTCACACTAGCCTGCTTAATTATTCATAGCACTCAACACTCACCACACTATATTTTTACTTCTTAAAATGCATTAACTTCTTCCACTAGAATATAAACTCTGATGTTTTACAAAGCTATATTCTCAGTGGATAAAGTGGAAATTCTGTGTGAAGTCTGTCCCTGTCCAATGGGAAAGAGACAGATAAATGGCTTATGCTGAGGGCTCTTCTAAACTTGAAGGTGAGATACTTAGAGTGACTCCACTTCGAAGGGCTAAAGGATAAAACAGCATGTAGCAGGCACGTGTTGATAAGTAAATTATAATACTTTGATCAGTGAATTATAGTACCTTCCTTATGTGGAATATTTGGTATTTTGAAGTTAATCCATTCTAAATGAAACAATTCACTTATCAGGCTTTAATATATAAAAATGTACTGTTCATTGCTTCGTGATATATCACAGTAAAAAGCACTGTAAATGTTATGATCTACAAATTATTCTCCAATTGTGTGGGGGATGAAAAAGTTGTACAGAAAGCACCCCAACAGTACCCTCATTAGTATACCAACCAGTGAGAGACCCAAAAGGGCTGTTTCACAGGGGTCATGAGGACAAAATGGAGTCTCTAGCTTCTAAAGACAAAGTTCTCTTTTTTTCTCTGGTTCTAAATCTAAACAATACTTTACTCCTCTGAGGAATAATTCCTTCTTGGCCTTGTCAACCACTGGTACAAGAGGGCATGGCAGTTTGGAATCAGATATCAGAAACCCTTTTGTGGCAGAGTTAAGCACTTAAGAATCATGTCTCTTATTAATTCAAAAAGCATGACTAAGGGCCTATCATTCATTAAGCACTATGCATAAAGATAAATTTTCAAAACATGGAATTTGTCAACTCTTAAGAAAAATGACTATAAAGCAATAAAATAACATGGGAGGGGAAGATTCAGGGAGGCAAAGATTCAGGGAGCAGAAACAAAGAAACTTGTAACTTTGACTGAAAAGGGCTGGAAAAAGCCTTACAGACACAATATCACTGGGGCTGAGTCCTTAAGGAAAAATATTCCCTTAGCCACAAAGAAGGGCAACGCATCCCAGTTAGAAGTAACAAGAATAACAAAGGAAAAAAAACACATAGCACATTGGGAAAGGAACTGGTACACTTGTGACTGATCATGATGCTCCAAAAGGGGTGGAGTGAGGATGGGTAGTCTGTGATTTAAATCTTCATGCTTAGAAAGCATAGAGGCATTTTTCACAGCAAAACTTGTTAAAGACTGAATTAAATAAAAATATTCTTAGCTGTGTGAGGATAAACAAGAGACAGAGATAGGGAGAAAGTCTCCACTTGTCCCAAGAGGTTCTATCAGAACATTTATCAAAAAGGAGCCTAAGGAACACTGTACTAGAATATGATCACACAAGAAGAGCTGCAGAGATGAGACTGGCAATGTAGGCAGAAGAAAGCAGATTACAGCATTCTGTGTTGCCCTGCTTTGTGGAAGATTGAAAAAAAAAAAACATGAACTGGAAAAGATTATAGGTGAAAGATGAAGATTAGTTGTGTGTGAGCATGTTAAATTTAAAATCACTGTGGGATGTCTAAGTGAAGATATTTAATAGGCAATTACAAAGAAGGTTTAGAGAGCAGAAGTTGGGATTCAAAGTGCAGGTTTTGGAGTCAGCCTAATATTACAGGTGGTAGAAGCCATGGCTATGAATAACATCACACAGAAGTACAGTTGATCCTTGAACAATGAGGGGATTAGGGATGAATCCTCCTGGCAGTAAAAAATCAGAATATAACTTATAGTCAGCCATCCATATCTGAGGATATGACCAACTGCTGGTTGTGTAGAAGTGTAGTATTAACGATTTAAAAAAAAATTTATAGGCAGTCCCATGCAGTTCAAAATTCAAACCTGCATTGTTCAAGGGTCAACTATATTTAGAGTAAGTAAAAAAGAAAAAAAAAGAGAAAGGTAGGAAGGAAATAGGGGAGAAGGAGGAAAAAGAGAAAAAGGATAGTACTTTGGGAAATAGTAATACCTACAGGGTACAGACAGAAAAAAAGAGAAGCCCTGGGAGAAAGGAGAAAAGTCGGCAGAAAGGAAAGGTGGGGAAATTGGTGGAGAGGAAAAGAGGTGGAGACCTCTTTTCCTAGAAAAAGCGGGAAAATGAGTAGGGCAAAGCGGGGAAACAAAGACTGACCTCCGCATAGTCTCTATTTTCTGTTAAGACAAGACTAAGAGCCATGTGCTAGGGGAGGGGACAAATGGTCAGAGAACAGTGATGAGGCAAGTCAGAGGTATGTGTGAGTCACAAGGGGAAAGGGACAGATAAATGGCCTACGCTGAGGGCTCTTCTAAACTTGAAGGTGAGATATTTAGAGTGACTCTACTTTGAAGGGCTGCAGGAACTTCACATGGAATTCAGTATCCCAGAAAAGAAGGGGGAATGATAGGATTAATTCAATATAGAGAGAAGGCCTGAAGAATGATTAGGCTGAAGGACAAGGGGAAGATGGGATCTGAAGGGACTGTAGAAAGCTCTTCATGTGATGTCCCAGAAAACCAAGGCTGGACAGGGAAGGAAGAAAACTCTGAAAGGGGCTGATGGTGAGGAAAAAAGTAGTAGTAACAGGAGGCTCTGAAGAAGCAAAAGAGATAGGAGAGCAGTAAGACAGAAAAATCAACAAAAATGAGAAAGTAAAAAGTTGGAAAGATGAAAATGTCATTAGTTACTGAAACTGAAGATTTCAGAAACAGAAACTCAGGATGGTGATATTCATGGAGTGGCCATGGGAGTCAAGTTCCTGGAATGTGATGAAGTCAATGGCCCAGAGATTGAGGATACTGGCAAGGTGTCAGCCAGGTCATCCCTAGACGACAACAGGAACTGAGGTAGACAGAAAGACTGTCAGTGAGATAGCAGGCTGGGCTCTTGGCCTTTAACACTCACCCCTACAATCAAAGACAGAAAATATTAAAATTTCAGAATGTATGAAAAGATGTGCCCTAAGACACAAGACTAATGGCAGAGTAACCTAACGGTTTTATCTTCATTATTTGTTTAATAAACCATGCATATTCTTTTAAACAAAAGAAGAAAAATCATTTTAAAATTTTTATAAAATGCCTAACAGACCAAAAATTTTAAATGCCATTAGTACTATGTAGTGAAACAAAAATTCTTCTGTGGAGTCTTTCATTATTTATCTTACTCTGAAAATGGTACATAGATACAAGTCACAATTTTTCATTTTGCCAATTTTTAAATACACTCATAGCATATATCCAAAACAAAGAGGTGACTTGATTTTAATCTCTGAAGTGTAGCAAACTCCAAGAGAGGGAGACTAAAAAAATATATAAAAACAGTTAAAATGTTCAATTTTATGTTATGTCTATTATACCACAGTAAAAAAAAAAAATCTAAAGAATTAATAACAGAAAAAATCTTTATAGAGATAAATTGGATTCCTTCTTAATATTAGTCACAGGATATCTGTAGTTCAGGCTGAGTTAGAATAATGTAAATGCCATTTCAGAAATTAAAGAATCATTCCTTCACAGGTTTAAGAATATATAGTGAAAGACAGTAATGGCATTTAAAAAAGGGTAACCATGCTGGCTATCTTTATGTAGTGTAATGTTCATAAATTCAGTATCATTATGTCTTCTTTTCTGGAATTTTCATTTCCTGAGTCTTTTTGTTTTTCTGTTTGAAAAGGACTAGAAGAACTTACTAGTTAGTGTGATGCTGAAAGAAGTTTAAAATTTGTTTTGCATTTGTTGTATTCCATTCTTGTTCTTTCAGGGGTCCTTCGCATACAAATACATACTTTTTCAAAATTTTCTCTCCTACTTCTCGGAAATCCAAAGGTTCTTTGTGTGTAGCGTAACTTGCTCCAGAAACGCCAATATCCATTTCATGATTTTCTGGCTGTTGATCTGCACAATGCTTCAATCCCCAATAACACATTTCTCCACTGTACATCATAGCCAGCAAATGAATGTCACTAAATATTCCTAGGAAAGTCATTTAAGTTGAGAGATTAGAATTTAAAAACTTTAAAAGAAACCCTAATGATTAAGACTCTAATAAAATCCTTTTATATTATTAAGCATTTTCCCTTCTCATTTAACAGTTGTACTTAGAAAAGCCAAATATCACTTAACACAATCCTCATTTCATTGACACCTCCATCTCTACTTTATAAAAGAAGCCAAATCCCACCCTCCCCAAAAATTATTTTTAAAGAATCATTTAGGTTTGTGTATTCACCTTTCTGGGATTATCTTTAGGATCTGTTTGAAAATCTAATCTAAATCAATGGAACCTCTCCCAGAAATGTGCACTGCATATTCCCCATACTACTCAAAGATTCCCTTGATCCCATTCATGAACAGAACTTTTATTTAGGGGGTATACTCAAGGATCAGTAATACAGTTCCTATATTTCTACAATAGTGTACAGATACAATCCTGCATAATCATGTCCCTTAGAGGCCATAAAATTTGAAATAACTAAAGGTGTTAAATTGTATCCAAGATGCTTCATCTTCTCAGGAAAAAGGAATACACTGCAGGATTTCCATCAAAAGTTGAAAGCATAATTATAGAAGAAGGCAATTATATGATTAAACATTTATGACACACAGAGTTTATTAATTTGATATAAAAAAAAAACCTAGAATAGTAAAGATTTGGGGATAAATGATCAACTTTGTACAACTCACCAAAGCTCTTTAAACCTCAGTTTGCAAGACTCAGGATTCCACATGCCCTACTTATTTCATGGAATTTTAATGAGCTTTGGTTCTGAGATTTTTTCTCTCTTTTAGCTATGAAGAAATGAAGTGAAAAGAAAAGATTATGGGTAATATGCCTTATACTTATGAAGCTGTTTTGTACATATTACCCATAATCATTTCTTTCTCATTTCATTTCTTCATAGTTAAAAGATCAAAATCTTCAGAGAAAAAGCTAGAATAGTGTTAGACATTATTCAGAATGTAAAAAGAAACAGACCTAGAATCTGAGAGGATCTGGATAAAAATTACTAACTTTGTGCAACTCATCAAAGCTCTTTAGGCCCCAGTTTGCAAAAATCAAGATTCCACATGCTCTCCTTAATTTCATGAAGTTTTCTTAAGGAATAGTTGGTGGGGTTTTCTGCATCCCCAATTAAAGATTTTCACTCCAGAATTATATTTCATATTAGATAGGGCATTTCATCAAATGAGTATCCTTTCTCATTTTTGTGATCTTACACCCTAATTATTCCTAAAAAGACTGGTAAAGTAAGGAGACAGGAGCAAAACTGAATGAAAGGTTGAACTTTTAAGTAGACTAGATCTTTAGAAGGAAGAGCTGAAGTAAGACCCACACAGTGAGGCCACATGGGAAAGATGAGAAGGGTTTGTTTAAGGGAGATCTGGCATCCAGTTTACACCCAACTCTAAGCTAGCCTCATCCTTTATACTAACAAGGAGTTAAGGCTAAGAAAAGTACACAGATATCCTATAGGAAGGTGTCTCTGAGGAGCAAAAGAACAGCTATATACTAAAGAGTGTTTCTCAAACTTCACTAGAATTATTACCTGGAGGACATGATGAAATGCTGGTTGCTGGATTCCCACCTCTAAAACTTGCAGATTCAGATATGGAATTGCATCTATGAATCTGCATTTTTAACAAAGACTTAGAATCTAGGGTGAGGCTGCTGGTCCATAAACTATGCTAAACTATTGTTTCAAAATACCAAGGGAAGAGATGAACAACATAAAAAATACTCTTCCTCCCTCCCTACTCTTCTCAAGGAATCCATTACTCTCTAGTTACACTGTTTTTGGTGCTATAAATTTTCTTTGATATTTTTCTGCTAAGTTTCAGCATGGTTTTCAATAAAACACTTCACTATTTACTGTTCATATGCTTAGTGAACATGTATGTGAGAGTGGGGGATGAAGGGAGGGAGAGGATGAATAATCCATGAAGTAAGAGTGAGGGCAGAGACTTTTATGTTAAAAAAAAAAAAAAAAGGTGGCCATACTGGCATTCTCTAGAAGCAGTGATATCTAAATCTGACTGCATCATAATTACAGGAGGTAATAAAAATAGATTCCTGGACTCCAGATATTGAATCAGAACCTTAAGATGATACACAGAAATCAGTATTTTTCACACGCTACCCAGGCAATTACTGATTTCAATTCAGAGCTCCTCCTTCAAGACATCTGAAATTCAGGTTCTGGGCTAAGCAATGAGCCAAAGGCTGCCAGGATGGGTGGTTCTTAGTGGCATAAAAAGGGCATAAACCAAGGATGCACACAGCTGAACAGTCCTTTAACCTATTTAACTCCAGGGTTATAGTGACAAGGCTATTTTTATAAGGGCCCACAGAATAATGAAACACAGAAATGAAATAAAAAGGTTTACTGAATACATTACTTGATAATTTCTAAAAGCAAAAAATTTAATGGCACACAGGTAATGATCAAAGGACAAAATGATTATCTCACCTTCTAAAAAGACATAAAAATCACTGAAAGCATACACTGCTTTAAGTTTTATCAAAAATCAGGCAAACTATTATTAAGACCTGGTCACAAAAGTTTTGATGATTCTTAAAGAACTTTTAACTCTAATTAGCATTAAAAACTATTCTGGGGCTTCCCTGGTGGCTCAGTGGTAAAGAATTTACCTGCCAATGCAAGAGACACAGGTTTGATCCCTGATCTGGGAAGATCCCACATGCTGCAGAGCAACTAACGCCTATGTGCCACAATCACTGAGCCTGTGCTCTAGAACCCACAGGCCCCAACTACTGAAGCCTGCATGCCCTAGAGCCCTGCTCCACAACAACAAAAGCCATCCTAATGAGAAGCCCGTGCATTCCAACTAGAGAGTAGGCCCCCGTTCACAGCAACTAGAGAAAAGCCTATGCAGCAACGAAGATACAGCACAGTCAAAAAAGAAAAAATAATAATTATTCTGAATTACGTTTTTTATACTGGCTAACAAAATTAAAAAAAAAAAATTAGAACCACTCCACCAGGGTCTTAAGAGTAATTTAGCCTATGAGAAGTAGGCTTCCTGGCTACTAGTCTACATCTCAAGCAATCAAGTAGGGAAGAACAAACTGCTTTAGTTGAGAGCAAGCCAACACCAAGAGGACTGACTCCTGTGGCAAAACTGCTAGGGAGCTGATTTTACTTTCTTGTTTCCTGGAAAAAAAGAGAGACCGTATCTGTGCCTTTGATTCCCCTGTTGAAGAAGCAATGGAAGGTAGAGGCAAGTGTAATCAATTATAATCCAAAAGAAGACCAGTATCACAAGGATGTGAGTCCTGCACTCAATATGCCAGCAAATTTGGAACACTCAGCAGTGGCCACAGGACTGGAAAGGTCAGTTTTCATTCCAATCCCAAAGAATGCTTAAACTACTGCACAATTGCACTCATCTCACACACTAGTAAAGTAATGCTCAAAATTCTCCAAGCCAGGCTTCAGCAATACGTAAACCGTGAACTTCCAGACGTTCAAGCTGGTTTTAGAAAAGGCAGAGGAACCAGAGATCAAATTGCCAACATCTGCTGGATCACGGAAAAAGCAAGAGAGTTCCAGAAAAACATCGATTTCTGCTTTATTGACTATGCCAAAGCCTTTGACTGTGTGGATCACAATAAACTGTGGAAAATTCTGAAAGAGATGGGAATACCAGACCACCTGACTGCCTCTTCAGAAACCTATATGCAGGTCAGGAAGCAACAGTTAGAACTGGACATGGAACAACAGACTGGTTCCAAATAGGAAAAGGAGTACATCAAGGGTGCATATTGTCACCCTGCTTATTTAACTTCTACGCAGAGTACATCATGAGAAATGCTGGGCTGGAAGAAGCACAAGCTGGAATCAAGGTTGCCGGGAGAAATATCAATAACCTCAGATATGCAGATGACACTACCCTTATGGCAGAAAGTGAAGAGGAACTCAAAAGCCTCTTGATGAAAGTGAAAGTGGAGAGTGAAAAAGTTGGCTTAAAGCTCAACATTCAGAAAACGAAGATCATGGCATCTGGTCCCATCACTTCATGGGAAATAGATGGGGAAACAGTGGAAACAGTGTCAGACTTTATTTTTTTGGGCTCCAAAATCACTGCAGATGGTGACTGCAGCCATGAAATTAAAAGACGCTTACTCCTTGGAAGAAAAGTTATGACCAACCTAGATAGCATATTCAAAAGCAGAGACATTACTTTGCCAACAAAGGTC
>NW_011494903.1:987010-1007892 GCF_000754665.1 Bison bison bison
CCAACAAAGGTCCGTCTAGTCAAGGCTATGGTTTTTCCAGCGGTCATGTATGGATGTGAGAGTTGGACTGCGAAGAAAGCTGAGCGCCGAAGAATTTCTGCTTTTGAAGTGTGGTGTTGGAGAAGACTCTTGAGAGTCCCTTGGACTGCAAGGAGATCCAACCAGTCCATTCTGAAGGAGATCAGCCCTGGGATTTCTTTGGAAGGAATGATGCTAAAGCTGAAACTCCAGTACTTTGGCCACCTCATGCCAAGAGTTGACTCATTGGAAAAGACTCTGATGCTGGGAGGGATTGGGGGCAGGAGGAGAAGGGGACGACAGAGGATGAGATGGCTGGATGGCATCACTGACTCGATGGTCATGAGTCTGAGTGAACTCCGGGAGCTGGTGATGGACAGGGAGACCTGGCGTGCTGGGATTCATGGGGTCGCAAAGAGTCAGACAGGACTGAGCAACTGAACTGAACTGAACTGATCATAAGGATAGTGATAAAAAAAATTCCAGGCCATGACAATATATAACTTTATGTCTAGAAATAGGAGAATAAGGGAAATATTTTGCCTCTTTCTTTGAGTTTAAATAGCTTTAATGTCCATCTCTGATTCTTCTTTTAAATCAATCCATGCAGGTGAGGAAATTTTAGAAAGCTCATTTTCAATGCAACTAATCAATTCACGAGTTACCTGGAATAAATACTTCTCACGAATAAATCAAAACACATTTGTCAAAACACCATCTTTGTCAAAACATCATGCTCACTTTATATCTACAACAAGTTGTTTTAAGGACAAGCCACTTGTAGCCAGTCATATATGTTAATGGCACTTAATTCACAGTGTTTTTTTTTTTCCATGCAATGTTTTCTAATAGAAAGGGAAAGTCTACAGCAGTTAACAAAGAAGAATTAAAACACACTTATAAAATTAAGACACAGAATTTTCCCTAAGAAATTTTCTTGTTCTTCTGCATGTTTGATTTTTCTCATCAAGGTTCCCCAGAATTTCACATGAAGCATAAAAGAAAGTTTACATATATAATCTAACATCTTTTGCCAGCTATGTGACCTTACCAGGCTTATCAGGACCTCAGTTCTTCCATTTGTAAAAAGAGACACTAAAACTAAAAGGTTCTTCCCTCTCAAACCTCAGTCTAAAACCCAAATGATGCTCTACTTCCAGTTCCTAACATTTTTAAGTGCACAGATGTTTATGACAGAAACCAGCAGATACCATCCAACATGCACTCTTCCCTTCTTTCTTAGTCAAGAGACTTTACTAGGGATGGCAATGTATAATGTAAAGGGCAATACATCCCAGATTTCCTTCTAGCTATATGAAGCTCTGTGATTAAATTCTGGCCAGTGAAATGTTGGCAGAAGTGTTCTCAGTGTTGTAACAAGCTTCTAATAAGGCTGTAAGACCTGGCTGAAAGAAACTTCCTTTTGCTATTCGTAGAGACTGAAACATAGCTGAAACAGAAGGAGCTCCAGCAGCATCTTGAGACACTGCAAATGGAAGCAATGTCCTCAACAGGTATGCCTGTTGCACAACTCTGGCAAATACTGTTTATATGAATTCTATAAAGCACATCCCTCTGAAGTCGCAGGGCTCTACTTCAAAAGACGATAGAAGAAAAAGACAAGAATCTGATGCCATGAAGCCACCAAAACCAGTTGTGGACCTTTTTTTAAGTGAAAAAGCAGTAAATTTCTTCTTGTTTTGAAGTTACTTCTAGTCCCTGTTATAAGAAGCCATACCAGAGCCTGATCAGGGCCGGGTGGGGATGCAAAGAAAGTAAAAGCAACATGATAAATTAATTTCTTTAAACTATTAAACAGAGATTAGCAGTACTTTTATGTATTACATAAGACTTCCAATTTTTAAAAAAAGCCTTTTATTATTGTTTTGTCTGTAATGTAAACCTTGAAATTTACTTAAATCATTTAAATCTAAGAAACATTTTAAAATCTTAAAATGCTTTGAAACACTTAGAAAACTGAAAAAAGAATCATATTACCTTCACTTAGTAATTTAGCTGTGTCTAGGTCTTGGAAAGAAGCTCCTTCATTTAACTGGATGGGACATCGAAAATTCAGCATTTGTAGTAAGTAACTGATTCCATCAACAAGGTACTAAATGAAAGCCAAAAACAAAGAATCCGGGTTATTAAATGCAGAGCTACAGAAACTTCAAATGTTAATATTTTCACTCAGGAGAATACTGGCTAATAGTTATTACTAGATATGTCTTATGGTTATTACATTACAATGTTGTAAGGACCCACTACCTTGAAATTTTTAAAAGGGTATTTTAAAGTATAACCTGCCAACTAGTAAAAGGGTATGTGGGAAAAAACCTTCAAGGATAACAGCCTTGTTGTGGTGAAGGGGCTTTTGTAACTCATGAACCATGCTGTGCAGGGCCATACAATATGGATGGGTCATAATGAAGATGGATGGGTCAAAATGTGGTCTACTGGAGGAGGAAATGGCAACCCACTCCAGTATTCTTGACTTAAGAACCCTACAAAGAGTATAAAAAGGCAAAAAGATATGACACTGGGAGACAAGACCCTAAGGTTAAAAGGTGTCTAACATGCTACTGGGCAGAGGGCAATTACTAATAGCTCCAGAAAGAATGAAGCAGCTGGGCCAAAGCAGAAATGATGCCAGTAGAGGATGTCGATGCTATAAAGAACAAAACCGCATAGGAACTTGGAATGTAAGGTCCATGAATCAAGGTAAATTGGACGTAGTCAAGCAGGAGGTGGCAAGATTGAACATCAACATCTTAGGAATCAGTGAACTAAAATGGACAGAAATGGGTGGATTTAATTCAGATGACCATTGTATCTACTACTGTGGGCAAGAACTCCTTAGAAGCAATGGAATAGCCCTCACAGAGTCCAAAATGCAGTCCAAAATTCAAAAATGACAGAATGATCTTGGTTCCCTTCCAAGGCAAAACATTCAACATTCACAGTAATCCCAGTGTACACTCCAACCACTGATGCCAAAGAAGCTGAAGTTGAATGGTTCTATGATGACCTACAAGAACTTCTAGAATTATCACCAAAAAAAAAAAAAAGATGTCCTTTCTATCACAAGGGACTAGAATGCAAAAGTAGGAAGTCAAGAGATACTAAGAATAACAAGCAAGTTTGGCCTTGGAGTAGAAAATGAAGCAAGGCAAAAGCTAACAGAATTCTGTCAAGAAAACATGCTGGTCATAGCAAACACCCTTTTCCAACAACACAGGAGGTAACTCTACGCATGGACATACCACCATCACCAGATGGTCAATACCAAAATTAGACTGATTATGTTCTTTGCAGCTGAGGATGGAGAAGCTCTATACAGTCAGCAAAAATAAGACCTGGAGCCGACTGTGGCTCAGATCATGAGCTACTTATTGCAAAATTCAAGCTTAAATTGAAGAAAGTAGGGAAAACCACTACACCATTCAAGTATGACCTAATCAAATTCCTCATGATTATACAGTGGAGGTGACAAACAGATTCAAGGGATTAAATCTGGTAGACAAGAGTGCCTGAAGAACTATGGACAGAAGTTCATAACACTATACAGGAGGCAGTGACCAACACCATCCCAGAGAAAAAGAAATGCAAGAAGACAAAGTGATTGTCTGAGGCAGCTTTACAAATTGCTGTGAAAAGAAGAAAAGTGAAAGCCAAGGGAAAAAGGAAAAGATATACCCAACTGAATGCAGAATTCCAAAAAGAGCAGGGAGAGATAAGAAGGCCCTCTTAAATGAAAAATGCAAAGAAATAGAGGAAAAAATAGAATGGGAAAGACTAAAGATATCGTCAAGAATATGAGAGATATCCAGCAAACATTTCATGCAGGGATGGGCATGATAAAGGACAGAAATGGTATGGACCTAACAGAAGCAGAAGAGATTAAGAAGAGGTGGCAAAAATATACAGAAGAACTATACAAAAAGGTCTTAATGACCCAGATAACGACTATGGTGTGATCATTCACCTAGAACCAGACATCCTGGAGTGTGACGTCAAGTGGCCCTCAGGAAGCATTACTAAGGACAAAGCTAGTGAAGGTGATGGAATTCCAGCTGAGCTATTTCAAATCCTAAAGATGGTGCTGTGAAAGTGCTATACTCAATATGCCAGCAAATTTGGAAAATTCAGCAGTGGCCACAGGACTGGAAGAGATCAGTTTTCATTTCAATCCCAAAGTGCAGCAATGCCAAATAATGTTTCAACAACCACAAAATTGCACTCATTTTACACGCTATTGTAACAAGGCTATACTCAAAATCCTTCAAGCTAGGCTTCAGCAATACCTGAACCAAGAACTTTCTGATGTACAAGCTGGGTTTAGAAAAGGCAAAGAAACCAGAGACTAATTTGCCATCAATTTTCTGGATCATGAAGAAAGCAAAGGAGTTCCAGAAAAACATCTACTTCTGTTTCATTGACTACACTAAAGTCTTTGTGGAGATCACAACAAACCGTGGAAAATTCTTAAAGAGATGGGAATACCAGACCACCTTACCTGCCTCCTGAGAAACCTGTATGCAGATCAAGAAGCAACAGTTAGAACCTTACATGGAACAACTGACTGTTCCATGTAAGGAACAATCAGTTCAAAATAGGAAAAATAGGAAAAGGAATATGTCAAGGCTGTTTATTGTCACCTGTTTATTTAACTTATACGTAGAGTACATGTACATGATGTGAAATGCCAGGTTGGATGAAGTTCAAGCTGAACTCAAGACAGCCAGAAGTATCAACAACCTCAGACGTGACGATCATACCACTCTAATGGCAGAAAGCGAAGAGGAACTAAAGAGCCTCTTAATGAAGGTGAAAGAAGAGAGTGAAAAAGCTGGCTTGAAACTGAGCACTAAAAAAATACCAAGATGAAGGCATCTGGTCCCATCACTTCATGCCAAATAGAAAGTAAAAAAGTGAAAACAGTGACAGATTTTATTTTCTTGAGCTCCAGAATCACTGCAGACAATGACCGCAGCCATGAAATTAAAAGACATCTGCTTCTGGAAGGAAACCTATGGCAAAGCTAGACAGTGTATTAAAAAGCAGAGATATCACTTTGCTGATAAAGGCCCATATGGTCAAAGCTATAGTTTTTCCATAAGTCGTGTATGAATGTGAGAGCTGGACCATAAAGAAAGTTGAACGCCGAAGAATTGATGCTGTTGAGCTATGGTGCTGGCGAAGACTCCTGAGAGTCCCTTGGACTGCAAGATCAAACCAGTCAATCTTAAAGGAAATCAACCCTGAATATTCACTGGAATGACTTATGCTGAAGCTGAAGCTCCAACACTTTGGCCATGTTTTGGGAAGAGTCAACTCACTGGAAAAGACCCTGATGCTGGGAAAGACTGAAGGCAACAGGAGAGGATCAGATAGTTAGATATCATCATCAACTCAATGGACATGAATTTGAGCAAACTCTGGGAGATAGTGGAGGACAGAAGAGCCTCACATGCTACATTCCACGGGTTACACAGAGTCAGACACAACTTAGGGGCTGAACAACAGGGGGAAAAATCACTAATTAAGAACACATGATTCAGTAACATACTTGTCAAAAATGTCATCAGAGGAAGAAATCAGTAAAGATAATAAAGATATGTTCAATATCAACTTGTTAAAAATATGGATACACTTACTATAATTTAGAAACACTATAATCAAATTTTTATATCTGAAACTGTGACCTCTCATTTGCAGGCCCACATAAACTGTGTGTACAACCAACTCAAGATAGGAAGGATCCATAGTTATACAAACATTAAGATAGGATCTTTGCATTTACTGATTTGGTCAGAAGAATCAGGAAAAATCAGAGAGCCACAATTTTCTAAGAGCAGGGTCATGTGGAATCTTTAGGAGTGATCTGCTAATAGAAAGAGGCTCACTACCAAGTTTTGTTTTCTTCAGGCCAAAAAATATGCTTAGAAATTAATACAGATTATCTGTCTTATATCATAAAAAATAAAAATCTGGGACTTAAAAAAAAAAGTGTAAAACTTTCCAGTTTACAAAGGATTTTCACATGTTATTTTATGGTTTTTCTTTTCCATATTATTTAATCTTCACAGTAATTTCAATTTAAGATTACACAGCTGATAAGTACAGGCCTGGAATGAAAACCCAGGCCCTTTGACTCCTTGGTTCTTAATCCTATATTAAAGACAGATTTTAGAAACATTTAAATGTCAATAATCAAATATGTATGAGGAATTTGCTTTTTTACCTTTTTAAGTAAGCTAGATTTTCTTGTGAGCCAGTCTCTCCTTTTGGTCAGAGAATGACAATACATGTAGAGTAGGGCTCCTCGTCTCCAGGAGAGACATTCCAGGAGTTCATCTCCAAGCAAATCACAGTGCTGAAATACAACAAAGACTCAGTTTAAAAAGAGAAACTTCATGTCTATAAAAATAAAAACTAAATTTCAAAATATTGAGAAATTAAAAATATTCATTTCATAAAATCTGCCCTTTACTTTGCGACCTACACAGGAATGATTTACTTTGAATCAATTAGAAATATAGACATCTACTGCTACATAAAAATTACAATAACTACTCTAATTTACAAGTATTTCTACATAATTGATATTCAAGTATTTAAGTAACTAAATCCTCTAATGTATTTCAAATATAAGTATTCCACAGTCTGATGGGAAAAATAAGTTTTCAGAAATATATATATATATATGTTACTTGAAACATTTTCTACTACTACTAAATTAAAACAATGAAAAGATATATACAAAAACAATTTAAATGAATCAAACTTTTATTATGTGGTATCTTTTAAAACTTGGGATTATTTATTTACACAATTAGCATTCCCTGATAAAACAGAGAGCAACAAAGATATCTCAGTAGAGACAGCCAGCAGGTAGCTGAAGATGAGAAATTATTTGCCTGAATGAATGGATTTCCCTGCTGATCCAGGGGTTTAAAGTAGTCAGGGCTAGATAAAAAAATCCTGGGAATCATTGAAATAGAGACAGCAGTAAAAAGTGTATGGACAAACAAAGACAAAATAGAAACTATTAGAGGATTAAGGAGATATTCTTGGGGAGTGCCTATGTTTCCAGAATGGGAGAGAGGTGAGATGCTTAGAAAGAGAAAGAGCAAGGCTTCTCAGAGATGAAGAGAAGCATGAAAGGCCTTTAGGGATGTTATGATCCTTGGAAAGACAGCAAATGTCCAGGAGGAAGAGGACTGTGAAAGAACCAGAGACGTGGTCATTAAGATCACTAGGAACCTTCAAGAAAACATAGCATCTGCAAAAGTAAAGGGAGCAGAAATAGCAAATGTGTATCTTTAGAAAATGACTATGCACTGTGTATAACTTCATCATAGAAAATGTTCTGAAACATATTTATAAAAATGGATACTTTAGTTTTGACATCAGTCTGAAACGTTCAACTCTCATATACCCTTCCTTCAGTCAATTTAAAACAGAGACAAAGACACATTTAAGAAGGAAAAAAACACAGATCCTAAAGGGTAGTCTAGCAGGAATTAGCAGCATTCCACCATAATTCATAGTTGTGCAAAACTTACTTTTGGATGCATATTATTTTCTTTAACCAAAATTTCTGGTTCTGAAAGAAAATTGATCAACTCTTTTACTTTCTGTGAAGAATCTTCAGGAAAATCTTCATCTACTAGCTTGTTCTCCTCAAAATATGTCATGTCCAAAATAGCCTGCAGTAAGAGAGAAAAAAGTGTAATATAAAAGATTTGAATTAGAATGAATAACTCTTACAGTTTAATCTTACATATATTCTTTGCGACCCCATGGACTGTAGTCCTCCAGGCTCCTCTGTCCATGGGGTTTTTCAGGCAAGAACACTAGAACAGGTTGTCATTTCCTTCTCCAGGGGATCTTCCCAGGGATCGAACCTGCATCTGCTGCATTGTGGGTGGATTCTTTACCCACTGAGCCATCAGGGAAGCCCCAGTAGTCAGTCCTAGCTGTAAATATAATCTAAGACGAATTTATAGTAAACTTTGTAAAATTTATAGTAAACACTGATTTAAGATAATCCAGCTTTCCTCAAAAAATAAAATGGATATTTATGTTTTAATTCAGGTAAGTTAATCATATACAATATAAAAAGTTTTTTATATTCTTTGTTATTTCCATATATTACTTTCTGAACATTTTCTAAATGCCTGCTGTATCAAGAAAAGGTCACTACCTCCAGTTTTGTACACTGAATCTTCAAAGGATTACCTGTTTCCCCAAATGAAGAGTCAGCTCTTTCAAACTACTCAATCCTTTGTCTCTGTTTAATCTACTTGATGAAGACTAAGGAAACTGAGTTCTGCTACTAGTTCTATCTAACCAACCAAAGACAAGTCATATTTTACTTCTTTTTTAAAGCCTCAGTTACTTCATTGACAAATTGTCTTTTAAAGTCCCCAGCCTTGAGAATAAAATGAATTAACATATGTAAATCACTTAGAACATGACCTGGCACACAGCACTACTTAAGTGACAGGTGCTGTTGTGTTAGAAGGCCTGAGCCAGGAAGGGAGAGATCATCATCCTAAGGAAAAGGACCTGTTGATTCAGAACAAGTAAGCTCCAGAAAGGTTTGAGGAATTTTAATTATATCTCTAATTCTTTTGCCTTATTCTCAGAAATAAGTTAAAAGTGTTTACAGCTCTCCTATATGAAAGAAGTAAGATAAACAGGGAACCTTCTGAAAGGAAGGAAAGTGAAGGAAATTTCTCCCAAGCTGAAATAGCTCTCTGGGGTTTGTGGGTACTTGTCAGAGGCTCATTCAACCACATCTGAAGGCAGAACTATGCCCATGTATCTCCTAACAGAAAGCAGCATCAGGCAGCTAAGTGCTATGAATGTGTGTTTTGGAAACTCGACTAAGTTTACTCTTATTTCCTATAACAACTGGCAATCAAGTAAGGGCATATGAAGCACTCTGTTAACTATAAAGTGCTATATAAATGATAGATACTATAATAAAATTATGTTTTTTTAAGGTTTTGCTTTTTTGTTGTGCTGCATGAAAACTAAGGAAACTGAGTTCTGCTATTAGTTCTATCTAACCAACCAAAGACAAGTCATATTTGCAGTCAAGTCATATTTGAAGTCATATTTGAAGGTCTTGTTGCAAATGCAAGATCTTGGTTCACTGACGGAACTCCGTCAGGGTGGAGCCTGTGCCCTCTGCAATGGAAGAACAGAGTCTTAACTACTACATCGCCAGGGAAGTCCCTCAAAATTATGTTTATTAATGTGAACTTGCCTCAGCAGTTTGAGAAAACCTAGAAAACAGATTTTGTCTATGGAGCGGTCTGAATTTGAAAGAAAAGGGAAAGAAGGGGGAACAGCTTTCTGTTCTTATGGACTTGCACAACAAAATCACAGGTAGTCAAGCGAAGAATCCAAAGGAAAGGTAAATTTCAGGGGAAAAAAAAAAAATAACCAGAGGCCTTATAGAAATCTCCATTCCCTCTAACATTTCAGAGCTTGGAAATTGCACATATGAGTATTTTTCTTAATTATCTATACAGGGAAGCAATATTGTTATATGTAAGATTTTTTTCCTGACTTTATAATCCACACATCCAATAAACTTTACTTCTTTGCAAACTGCCTCAGTTTCAAGTCTATATGCCTTATACATAGTTTTTTGAACAAAAACATTTTAAACAAAGAACATTAAACCTAAATTTTGGAGTCAACCCTCTTAAGTAAGCAACCTACCCCACAATATGTCAGAAACCATCTGATTCAGTACCTGTGTGTAAAGTTCTAGAAGATTTGATGGGGTTGAACATTCTTTGTCTTCTCCACACTGAAGTTTCAATTTTTCTAGAGCTGCAGAGGCGCGAATTAAAAAGTGATCTATAAGAGATAAAAATATGATTACTTCACCTATTTTCAGGTGTCTTTTAAACAAAAAAAAAAGCTACATATCTAAAATGATAAAATTAATACAACATAGTAATATCTTTTGTAAAACATGAAGTATATCATAATGCCTAACTCTACTTAAATTTATCATGGAAATTTTTTCTTAAAAGCTAGACTTAAAACTTTCTAGGTTCAGTTGCCATTTCTTAAGCACAACGTGTACTTTCATTATGTTTATTTTATGATGTTGACATATTCAAAATGTTTAAGCATTAAATTTAAAACTTTTATTGGAAGAGTACAAATAATATATATAAATCTATAGAAAGGACTTCCACTAAAAACTTGTAATTTCATAAATACATTCTGTGAAGGAAAAAGACTGATTAAACCAAATGCCTCATAAAATATAAGTGCTGTTAGTTATGAAATTCTAACTTTATAATTATACTTACATATTTATGTATACAAATAGCTGTTGTAAGTAAAATTACACAATATGCCTGGGTAGTTTATTTCTTAAAAACCTAGAAATCAAAACCAAAGCATAGTCCTCACTTTCCCTCTACATTGTCTAACTTATTCCTTTTTTCTTTTGCTTCTATGGTTTCACCTTTTCTTATGAATTTTTCCTCTCTAACCTACAAATTGTCCATATGCATCCAAGGTGCTATCCACCCTTGTGTATCCTGGGTTGGGAAGAACCCCTGGAGGAGGGTATGGCAACCCATTCCAGTATTCTTGCCTGGAGAATCCTCATGGACAGAGGAGCCTGGGAGGCTACAGTTCAAAGAGCTGCAAAGCATTGGACACTCAGCAACTAAGCACACATACACACACCATCAAAAAAAAAAAAAAAAAAGCCCAACATCAAGACACTTAGATCCTTGAGACTGCCCCTCTGTAGCTTTCTCCTGAAATATATAACCTTTTCCCCTCACTGGTAAACGGACAATGTAGGACCTGGTGAGGGTCCATCTGATCCAGCCTCAGCACCTACACAAGTAGGTAAGCAGATCAGTGTTGGAACAAAAGCACCACCAGTTTAAGTTGCGTCTGTTGGCAGTAATATGACAACCTTAAACTCTCCCCGGTAAGGCCGAACCTGTATCTAGACCAGATTCTGAACGCTTTAAGGTCCACTATTCACCTAAATTGAAAACTACTTCTTCAGCACGGCCTTCCTATCTCTCCTCAGTCCAGAAGTAACACCCATACAGCTCAGGAAAAAAGATTCTACTGTGAACTGAAATGGTTTAGAACAAAACACCCCTCAGGAGCTTCTTTAAACACTGAGTTGATATTTTTTTCTTAATTTGCAGGATTATTTTAAATGTAAAGGCCTGCATTGAATTCATCAAACCATTGCTGAAGGAGCATTTCACATGAACTCATGACATAAATAGAGAAGTGGAGGGATAATGGTTCACCATTTTAGAAAATTTTTATGAAATGTAGAAGTTTTCCTAACCATTCAGTCAAAATAGTGACTGACAAGGCAAAGATAAGAGATTCTAACACAGTCCCCAGAAAAGGTCCCTCTAATGGTATATTTCCATATCATAAACACATTGTGCTTGTACAATAAGAAATAAATGAACCAAAATTGACCAGTAGTACAAAGGAGAGTATTCTTACATGGACTAGTGTCTGGCTGTATGTGATCAATTAAAAAACTACAGGAATTATCAATCCCTACAACCTAACATAAATATCATTAAAAAACAAATTTTTACTGTGTATTATTTTTGCTATATTAGAAAATACAAGTTCAAATATATGAAACTATGTTTTAGTTAAACTTCATAAAATATGAAAATCTTGCTAGTAATACTGAACAGTTCATAACGTTGACCACTATTATTGCAATTCTAGTACATTTCAGAACTTTAAAGCCTCCAAACAAGAATATATACTTTACTTTTCACCCTTCACTCTAGACTGGATTAAAGTACACTTCCACTGGAAAATGAGAATGGCTTTTTGGTTTACTGGTAAGTGAATAGCATACATTCTTTCATCTCTTCAGACTGGTTGTAATGGAGCTGGAGTGGGGTGGAAATCACTGAAGTTTATTTGGAAGTAACTTAGATACACTTCCAGACAATAGCTACTGGAATAGCTACTACTGTCCATGAACTAAAATTATTCATGTGATTCACTTACCACAAACCAAAAAAGGAAACTACTTCAGGGTAGTCTTGTGGATTTTTAACAACAGACCCCTAAGAAAAGAAAATCCAGCAAATAGTCCTGTATGGAACTAGAGCCATTTTATCATGGACCCTATTCAATAAATTCACCAACTGTTCAATCGCTTGGGAAAATGTTCCACTACTATTTCTCTATGACTCCGAAGACAACGAGACAGCCCACAAAATTTTTTTAAACTTTCTATCTGTAGTAAAGGTGCAAAACTCGGTAAGAATGTAGAAACCTATAGGCAGCTGGTAAGTAATGAAAAAGAGCAAACGTCGAGGTGATTCTGTGTCAGTCTTTCCTAAGGAAACCGCTTGAGTGAGTGAAGTCGCTCAGTCGTGTCTGACTCTTTGCCACCCCATGGACTGTAGGAGCCTACCACGCTCCTCTGTCCATGGGATTTTCCAGGCAAGAGTACTGGAGTGGGTTGCCATTTCCTTCTCCAGAGGATCTTCCCGACCCAGGGATTGAACCCAGGTCTTCCGCATTGTAGGCAGACGCTTTACCGTCTGAGCCACCAGGGAAATCCAAGGAAACCGCTTAGATATTTAAAAAAAAAAAAAAAAGTTATTCCAGTACTGACAGGGCCCTTGTGACAACTGAGGTGATGAACGTGAGAGAATCGTTTTAATTACTCCAATGTAAATCTCGACTGTAGACTACTGTTTACAGTTGAGTTTAGACTCCAAAACACAACACAAAAATTTACAACGTAGCAATGAAAAAGCAGAACTATTATACACGCCAAACTATCTTTAGGAAATGCAAAACTACCATTACTTATTTGCGTACCATCATCCAACTTTAACCACTCATTTAAACTTCCCTGTGTACTTTCATCCAGATCTCGCCCCTTTGCCAGTCGCCACCGACCAAGACAGTTAAAGACAAGAAGCACTGATTTGCCTGAGATTTCAACAGTTTTCGCGGGTTATGAAAAACCTGGTCCGGAAGTAAACGCCTTTGCCTTAAACCGATGTGAGCTCCTGGAGGTAGACAAGAGAACGCCCAGCTAGGGCCAGAAGCGCAACACCTTCGGTATTTCTGGCCTGGAATCCATAGACTACAGGCCGCAGCCTCAGCCCCTATGGCCGTCGAGAGCCAGCTCCGAACAACCGCCCGCCTGACCGCCTCCCTCTCCTCAGCTCCCTCACCATCTTCGCCGGCGGCTTCGCTAAGTTGTTGTATGTGGGCCTGAGCCAGGTCTCCGAGTTCCTCCACTCGCCTCACCACACTAGAGCTTGCGGCCGCCATGGCCACAACGGGCGGGTGCGCCCAGTCACGTGACCGCACCGGCCCGAGGTCACCTGATCCCCTGGTGCGGGCGGGGCTGCTTTGGGCGGAGCTTTCTTGGTTGGTGGGAGGGGACCCCAGTTCCGAGAAAGGGATGGCTCAGGACCGCAAAGGTTGTTCCGGGTTATCCTCTTCCTCTTGGACTTCTTCCACAGCCCTGAGTAAGCACTTTGAGGATGGGCATGACGTCAGGACACGCCTCCCTCCCGCCCCGCTTCTAAACCAATAGAGAGCTGGCTCTGTCCCCGCGCTGATCCAATGAAAAGCCCCCTCCGGGGACTGGTTGGAGAGCATAGCTGCAGCGCGGGATTCTCCTGTGAGACATCCCTGGTGGCTCAGACGTTGAGGAGTCTTCCTATAACGCGGGAGACCCCGGTTCAATCCCTGCGTCGGGAAGATCCTCTGGAGAAGGAAATGGCAACCCACTCAGTATTCTTGCTTGGAAAATCCAATGGATGGAAGAGCCTGCCAGGCTACAGTCCACTGGGGTCCCAAAGAGTCGGACACGACTGAGTAACTTCACTTCTTCAACAGAGCAGACATTAATCTCTGAAAATAGGGCTGTGTGGTTTTGGTTGTCTAAAATAAGGAAAGCCCTACTGGCTCTTCTGGAGCATATCCAAATCTCTGAGCGGTTACTGTGGGTCTAGTTGGGCTTCCCTGGTGTCTCAATGGTAAAGAATATGTGTGCAATGGAGGAGACAGGGATTGGATCCACGGGACCGCTAAACTCTGATGGAAATTCCCAGTCTATGTGGCTGAGTTTTTCTAAAGTTGAATTTTAGCAGTTGGGTTTGCTTTATTTTTGGTCTGCTTTGTCTAGCTCACATTTAACATATTCATCTTGTCCCAGTGTACAAAAATTTTGCATTTACAAAAATTTCTATTGCCACACATCTCTAGACCCTCCCTTAAAGAGGGTCTAAAAAACTTCATGTGCAAAGTTCTTCTCAACTGTGAGTCTCAAAGCACTTAGAAGTCTAACTTCCATAGTGCATTCCCTATTTTCTTGCCTTTGATCAAACAAACCTTTAATTCATCTTTTTCACTTTTTGATTTGACACAGTATCTTGAATAATCTCCATCCTATCTTCTGTCTTATGGAAGTTAGTTTTTTATTTAATAAGTGATACTAAAAATAGGTGCCAACTAAAAACTGTCACTCGTCATCTGTTGCCATTTTACAAGAATGAAGTCACTAGCCATTATTGTCACTGACCTTCAACACAACCTGAAAGGAATTCAGGGAAGAGATTAGAAATGAGGCATACTGTGCTCTGGGAAAAACTGGCAGAACAGGCCTTTGGATGGTTATTTTCAGAAGATTTTGTGAGCCCAATTCCTTGTATCTTCTCATGTCTGGAAAACCACTAGTCTTTAATGGAGACATCTGTTCCTCATGACTAGCATCAAACCTTTGCAAAAATGTGTGCCTGATTGCAAGTATCCCCCTTCACTAAAACCATGTATATACTGACAGTCCTAGGAGTTATGTACAGCCCAGGCTATAGTCCTCATCAGGTCCCAAATAAAACTTAACTCACAACTCACTGTGCATTTTTTTTCTTTCAGTTCACATGAGGAAATTGTGTGTTGTGATTTATAAGTGATTGGCCACAGTGGCTTTCTTAGCTGGCCTTTGTAACAAGTTTCTTCCTTCTGCAATTCACCCTAAATATAGGGGGCAGGAAACATATTACTTTTGTGTCCTCAGTGATTCCTATAGTGCCTGATACATAATAAATACTTAGGAAAAGTTTATTAATTAAAAAAATTTCATGTTATTTTGTCAATATCAATTCAATTCAGTTGCTCAGTCATGTCTGACTCTTTGTGGACTGCAGCACACCAGGCTTCCCGGTTCATCACCAACTCCCGGAGATTGCTCAAACTCATGTCCATCTAGTCACTGATGCATTCCAACCATCTCATCCTCTGTTGTCCCTTTCTCCTCCCGCCTTCAATCTTTCCCAGCAACAGGGTCTTTTCCACTGAGTCAGTCCTTTGCATCAGGTGGCCAAAGTATTGGAGCTTCAGCTTCAGCATCAGTCCTTCCAATGAATGTTCAGGACAGTCTCTAATAAGGAAACTGAAGGCCAGGAATGTTATATTATGTGATCAATGTGGGCTAAAGAGCAGACTCCCTGGTGGTCCAGCAGTTAGGACCCCGAGCTTCCACTATGGGAGGCCATGAGTTCGATCCCTGGTTGAGGAACTGAGATCCCACATTTGGATGGTGAGGCCAAAATGCATAGAATGAATTAAAATATAATGCTAGATTTTAAAAACTTCCCAGAAAGATTAATAACTCATTATGAATCTACTAAAAAGTATCTTCTAAAATAATTGATCTAATTTGGGCCATTTTCCTCCCCATTAATATATAATGGATAAAATACAATTAGCTAAGAAGAAATTAATTTCTAGGGATGTCTATAAAAATTAAAAAAATCTTTTTAAAAATAAAATTCTTGATTGCCTCTGAACTACTAGTACTTACCACTTGCACCATTATTTTGAAACTCTTTACTGATTTCCATTTTTTGTGCAGGTTTTATTCTTTCATATAAATTTGTCAACCCCCTGTGAACAGGAAGTTGAGTTCTTTTTTTTTTTTCAGTTGCCACCAGTGACTTGACTGTTATAAAACCACAATAAAAATTTACTTTCAAACTCCCCTGGTGGTCCATTGGATAAGAAGCTGCCTGCCAATGCAAGGTTTGATCGCTAGTCCTGGAAGATTCCATATGTCAGGCAGCAACTAAGTGCATGTGCCACAACTATTGAAGCCCGTGTTTCCTAGAGCCCATGCTCCACAACAAGAGGAGACACCGCAATGAGAAGTCCACACACCATGGCTAGAGAGTAGCCCCCGCTCACCACAACTAGAGAAAGCCCACGAGCAGCGACTAAGACCCACAGCTGCCAAAAATAAATAATTAATTCTCCTTTTAAAAAGATGTACTCTCTTTTTCATTTAATGACCCATTATTGGGTTAAGCACTGTAATAGGCACCAGATTTTTAGCAGTAAACAAAATAAATGTGATCAATGCCCTCCTGAAGACTGTTATCTAGTTTGGGAAGATAAAGATATGCAAGAATCACACAAACAAATACATAAGTTTAAAACTGTGGAAGATGTTATGAAGGAAAAACAGGAATATTTTGGCTTGTGATCTCAGAGAAGGACTTAATAAAATCCTTTACACTTTATTATCACCTAAAGGACAAATAAAATTACCCAGGTGAATAGTAGGGATATGTACCAACCTGGGCCCAATTAGGAGAAAGAAACTACATGAGCATTTGAATACGGAAAGTCTGATATAAAGAACTATTACACGGACTTCCTTGATGGTCCAGTGGTTAAGACAACTAATTTGAGCCACAGAAAGCTCCCGAGCAAATTTGAAAAACTCAGCAGTGGCCACAGACTGGAAAAGGTCAGTTTTCATTCCAATCCCAAAGAAAGGCAATGACAAACAGTGCTCAAACTACTGCACAATTGCACTCATCTCACACGCTAGTAAAGTAATGCTCAAAATTCTCCAAGAAAGGCTTCAACAGTTTGTGAACTGTGAACTTCCTGATGTTCAAGCTGGATTTAGAAAAGGCAGAGGAACCTGCCAACATCCATTGGATCACTGAAAAAGCAAGAGAATTCCATAAAAACATCTACTTCTGCTTTATTGACTATGCCAAAGCCTTGACTGTGTGGACCACAATAAACTGTGGAAAATTCTGAAAGAAATGGGAATACCAGACCACCTGACCTGCCTCTTGAGAAACCTGCATACAGGTCAAGAAGCAACAGTTAGAACTGGACACAGAACAACAGACTGGTTCCAAATAGGGAAAAGACTATGTCAAGGCTGCATATTGTCACCCTGCTTATTTAAAATATGCAGAGTACATCATGAGAAATGCTGGGCTGGAGGAAGCACAAGCTGGAATCAAGATTGCCAGAAGAAATATCAATAACCTCAGATATGCAGATGACACCACCCTTATGGCAGAAAGCAAAGAAGAACTAAAGAACCTCTTGATGAAAGTGAAAGAGGAGAGTGAAAAAGTTGGCTTAAAACTCAACATTCAGAAAACTAAGATCATGGCATCCAGTCCCATCACTTCATGGCAAATAGATGGGAAAACACTGGAAACAGTGACAGAATTTATTTTTGGGGGGCTCAAAAATCATTACAGATGGTGACTGCAGCCATGAAATTAAAAGATGCTTGCTCCTTGAAAGAAAAGCTATGACCAACCTAGGCAGCATATTAAAAAGCAGAGACATTATTTTGCCAACAAAGTTCCATTCAGTCAAGGCTATGGTTTTTCCAGTAGTCATGTACGGGTGTGAGTTGGACTATAAAGAAAGCTAAGTGTCTAAGAATTGACGCTTTTGAACTATGGCATTGAAGAATACTTTTGAGAGTCCCTTGGACTGCAAGGAGATCCAACCAGTCCATCCTAAAGGAAATCAGTCCTGAATATTCATTGGAAAGACTGATGCTGAAGCTGAAACTCCAATACTTTGGCCACCTGATGCAAAGAACTGACTCATTTGAAAAAACCCCTATGCTGGGAAAGATAGGGGACGACAGAGGATGAGATGGTTGAATGGCATCACCGACTCGATGGACATGAGTTTGAGTATACTCTTGGAGTTGGTGATGGACAGGGAGGCCTGGAACGCTGCAGTCCATGGGGTCGCAGAGTCAGACATGACTGAGCGACTGAACTGAACTGAAGATCCCGAGAACTTTGTGCAGTCCTTTGACTGAGAAACAGTGGGAAATAAAGCTAGCTAATATGAACATTCTTAATATCAGAAGTGTTCATATTTTCAAAAACTTAATGGATTTATCTTCATGGGCCTTTTATACAGCAGCTAGCCTACATACATACACTTTGTTGCCAAGCAGTACTCATTAACTTATTTAATCCTTACCTGCTACCTTATGATATAGGTATTACTCTCTATCTCACCCATACAAGGGAAGAAACAGAAGCTTAGAAAAGCTAAATATCTTCACCTAAGTTAGGAAGTGAAAGAATCGATCATGAAACCCAACCAGGTCTGCTTGACTCCAGAGCCTAATTGTAACTAATCTAATTATAAACACATAGCAAGTAAAGGGAGGAGGGGAAAGTGTGCACTCTTTTGAGTGTTGCTAGCAGTAGTAGATTTTGGTTCCTGGCAAGAATCAGCTTGGCACCCTTTGCTTGATGTGAAATCTCATCATGTGGACACAGGATTCAAAAGAAGCCTCTGCCAGTACAAAATGCAATACCAGTAATATCCCAAGGGTGGCAGTGCTGTTCAACACATGCTTACACTGCAGGGCATCCAGGTTCAATTCCTGATCAGGGAAGTAGGTCCCACAATGCCACACAGCATGGGCAAAAACGAAAAAAAAAAAAAAAAAGATTATTAACAAGGGGTTGAAGTCACAATGGACTGCTGGTAAGAAGTAAGAATAGAGAAACAACAGGGACAAGGGGCAGCCACTACCCCTGGGGTATAAATCTAGACTTTATTGGAGAATTTCTGTCTGTGGATAGCTAGCCAGCAGAGAAATCACTGTAGTTCACACCATTGGAACTTGCTGGAACTCTACCCTCTGGGACTTGCCAGAAATCTGCCCTCAACGTGCTGGGAAAGCTGCTTATGGCGGGGGGTCTTACAGGAAACATGTCTGAGATAGGTGCCAGGAGAAGCTGCTGGCAGTGCTATAAAAGTCTGCCAAGAAAGCACAGGAGACCCCGAAGACGATGTTTCCAGCAATGTCTCTCTAGCTCCCTCTACTGACAAAGTTTAATATTATATCAGCTGACCAAAATTAAAGGGCCCATATATCAGATCAGATCAGATCAGATACAGCAAGGATCTCATTCAAATATGAAGGAGAAATCAAAAGCTTTACAGACAAGCAAAAGCTGAGAGAATTCAGCACCACCAAACCAGCTCTCCAACAAATACTAAAGGATATTCTCTAGACAGGAAACACAAAAGCGGTGTATAAATTCGAACCCAAAACAATAAAGTAAAAGGCAATGGGATCATACTTATCAGTAATTAAGTTAAACGTAAATGGGTTGAATGTCCCAACCAAAAGACAAAGACTGGCTGAATGGATACAAAAACAAGACCCCTACATATGTTGTGTACAAGAGACCCACCTCAAAACAGGGGACACATACAGACTGAAAGTGAAGGGCTGGAAAAAGATTTTCCATGCAAATAGGGACCAAAAGAAAGCAGGAGTAGCAATACTCATATCAGATAAAATAGACTTTAAAACAAAGGCTGTGAAAAGAGACAAAGACGGTCACTACATAATGATCAAAGGATCAATCCAAGAAGAAGATATAACAATTATAAATATATATGCACCCAACATGGGAGCACCACAATATGTAAGACAAATGCTAACAAGTATGAAAGGAGAAATTAACAATAACACAATAATAGTGGGAGACTTTAATACCCCACTCACACCTATGGATAGATCAACTAAACAGAAAATAACAAGGAAACACAAACTTTAAACGATACAATAGACCATTTAGACCTAATTGATATCTATAGGACATTTCATCCCAAAACAATGAATTTCACCTTTTTCTCAAGTGCACATGGAACCTTCTCCAGGATAGATCACATCCTGGGCCATAAATCTAGCCTTGGTAAATTCAAAAAAATAGAAATCATTCCAAGCATCTTCTCTGACCACAATGCAGTAAGATTAGATCTCAATTACAGAAGAAAAACTATTAAAAATTCCAACATATGGAGGCTGAAAAACACGCTGCTGAATAACCAACAAATCACAGAAGAAATCAAAAAAGAAATCAAAATTTGCATAGAAACGAATGAAAATGAAAACACAACAACCCAAAACCTGTGGGACACAGTAAAAGCAGTCCTAAGGGGAAAGTTCATAGCAATACAGGCATACCTCAAGAAACAAGAAAAAAGTCAAATAAATAACCTAACTCTGCACCTAAAGCAACTAGAAAAGGAAGAAATGAAGAACCCTAGGGTTAGTAGAAGGAAAGAAATCTTAAAAATTAGGGCAGAAATAAATGCAAAAGAAACAAAAGAGACCATAGCAAAAATCAACAAAGCCAAAAGCTGGTTCTTTGAAAGGATAAATAAAACTGACAAACCATTAGCCAGACTCATCAAGAAACAAAGGGAGAAAAATCAAATCAATAAAATTAGAAATGAAAATGGAGAGATCACAACAGACAACACAGAAATACAAAGGATCATAAGAGACTACTATCAACAATTATCAACCAATAAAATGGACAACGTGCAAGAATTGGACAAATTCTTAGAAAAGTACAACTTTCCAAAACTGGACCAGGATGAAATAGAAAATCTTAACAGACCCATCACAAGCACGGAAATTGAAACTGTAATCAAAAATCTTCCAGCAAACAAAAGCCCAGGTCCAGACAGCTTCACAG
>NW_011494903.1:1007992-1009522 GCF_000754665.1 Bison bison bison
TATCACTGATGAACATAGATGCAAAAATCCTTAACAAAATTCTAGCAATCAGAATCCAACAACACATTAAAAAGATCATACACCATGACCAAGTGGGCTTTATCACAGGGATGCAAGGGTTCTTCAATATCCGCAAATCAATCAATGTAATACACCACATTAACAAATTGAAAAATAAAAACCGTATGATTATCTCAAGAGATGCAGAGAAAGCCTTGGACAAAATTCAACATCCATTTATGATAAAAACTCTCCAGAAAGCAGGAATAGAAGGAACATACCTCAACATAATAAAAGCTATATATGACAAACCCACAGCAAACATTATCCTCAATGGTGAAAAATTGAAAGCATTTCCTCTAAAGTCAGAAACAAGACAAGGGTGCCCACTTTCACCATTACTATTCAACATAGTTTTGGAAGTTTTGGCTACAGCAATCAGAGCAGAAAAAGAAATAAAAGGAATCCAAATTGGAAAAGAAGAAATAAAACTCTCACTATTTGCAGATGACATGATCCTCTACATAGAAAACCCTAAAGACTCCACCAGAAAATTGCTAGAACTAATCAATGATTATAATAAAGTTGCAGGACATAAAATCAACACACAGAAATCCCTTGCATTCCTATACACTAATAATGAGAAAACAGAAAGAAAAATTAAGGAAACAATTCCATTCGCCATTGCAACAGAAAGAATAAAATACCTAGGAATGTATCTACCTAAAGAAACTAAAGACCTGTATGTAGAAAACTATAAAACACTGGTGAAAGAAATCAAAGAGGACACTAATAGATGGAGAAATATACCATGTTCATGGATTGGAAGATTCAATATAGTGAAAATCAGTACACTACCCAAAGCAATTTATAGATTCAATGCAATCCCTATCAAGCTACCAACGGTATTCTTCACAGAGCTAGAATAAATAATTTCACAATTTGTATGGAAATACAAAAAACCTCCAATAGCCAAAGGTATCTTGAGAAAGAAGAATGGAATTGGAGGAATCAAGCTGCCTGACTTCAGGCTCTACTACAAAGCCACAGTTATCAAGACAGTATGGTACTGGCACAAAGACAGAAATATAGATAAATGGAACAAAATAGAAAGCCCAGAGATAAATCCACACACATATGGACACCTTATCTTTGACAAAGGAGGCAAGAATACACAATGGATTAAAGACAATCTCTTTAACAAGTGGTGCTGGGAAAACTGGTCAACCACTTGTAAAAGAATGAAACTAGAACACTTTCTAACACCATACACAAAAATAAACTCAAAATGGATTAAAGATGTAAACTTAAGACCAGAAACTATAAAACTCCTAGAGGAGAACATAGGCAAAACACTCTCCAACATACATCACAGCAGGATCCTCTATGACCCACCTCCAAGAATATTGGAAATAAAAGCAAAAATAAACAAATGGGACCTTATTAAAATTAAAAGCTTCTGCACAACAAAAGAAACTATTAGCAAGGTGAAAAGACAGCCTTCAGAATGGGAGAAAATAATAGCAAATG
>NW_011494903.1:1009794-1010383 GCF_000754665.1 Bison bison bison
GTCAGAATGGCTGTGATCCAAAAGTCTACAAGAAATAAATGCTGGAGAGGGTGTGGAGAAAAGGGAACCCTCTTACACTGTTGGTGGGAATGCAAACTAGTACAGCCACTATGGAGAAGAGTGTGGAGATTCCTTAAAAAACTGGAAATAGAACTGCCTTATGATCCAGCAATCCCACTGCTGGGCATACACACTGAGGCAACCAGAAGGGAAAGAGACACGTGTACCCCAATGTTCATCGCAGCACTGTTTATAATAGCCAGGACATGGAAGCAACCTAGATGTCCATCAGCAGATGAATGGCTAAGAAAGCTGTGGTACATATACACAATGGAGTATTATTCAGCCATTAAAAAGAATACATTTGAATCAATTCTAATGAGGTGGATGAAACTGGAGCCTATTACACAGAGTGAAGTAAGCCAGAAAGAAAAACACCAATACAGTATACTAATGCATATATATGGAATTTAAAAAGATGGTAACAATAACCCTGTATACGAGACAGCAAAGAAGACGCTGATGTATAGAACAATCTTATGGACTCTGTGGGAGAGGGAGAGGGTGGGAAGATTTGGGAGAATGACAT
>NW_011494903.1:1010483-1011294 GCF_000754665.1 Bison bison bison
ATGACATTGAAACATGTATAATATCATGTATGAAATGAGTCGCCAGTCCAGGTTCGATGCACGATGCTGGATGCTTGGGGCCGGTGCACTGGGAAGACCCAGAGGGATGGTATGGGGAGGGAGAAGGGAGGAGGGTTCAGGATGGGGAACACATGTATACCTGTGGCAGATTCATTTCAATTAAAAAAAAAAATAATAATAATAAAGCATCAATTCTTTGGCGCTCAGCCTTCTTCACAGTCCAACTCTCACATCCATACATGACCACAGGAAAAACCATAGCCTTGACTAGACGAATCTTTGTTGGCAAAGTAATGTCTCTGCTTTTGAATATGCTATCTAGGTTGGTCATAACTTTCCTTCCAAGGAGTAAGCGTCTTTTAATTTCATGGCTGCAGTCACCATCTGCAGTGATATTGGAGCCCAGAAAAACAAAGTCTGACACTGTTTCCCCATCTATTTCCCATGAAGTGGTGGGACCGGATGCCATGATCTTCGTTTTCTGAATGTTGAGCTTTAAGCCAACTTTTTCACTCTCCACTTTCACTTTCATCAAGACGCTTTTGAGTTCCTCTTCACTTTCCCTTGTAGCTCAGTTGGTAAAAGAATCTGCATGCAGTGCAGGAAACCTGGGTTTGATCCCTGGGTTGGGAAGATCCCCTGGAGAAGGAAATGGCAACCCACTCCAGTATCCTTGCCTGGAAATCTCATGGACAGAGGAGCCTGGTGGGCTGCAGTCCATGGGGTTGCAAAGAGTCAGGCACGACTAAGTGACTAACATATGTATATATACACATACACACACACACAT
>NW_011494903.1:1011394-1012358 GCF_000754665.1 Bison bison bison
ATATATATATATATATATATACACATGGGCTTCCCATGTGGCACTAGTGGTAAAGAACCTGACCACCAATGCAGGAGAGGTTAAGAGACATGGGTTCCATCCCTGGGTAAAGATCCCCTGGAGGAGGAAATGGCAACCCATCCCAGTACTCTTGCCTGGAGAATCCCATGGACAGAGGAGGAGCCTGTGAATATATTCACAATATATTCATATATATTCACAAAATATATTCACAAAACAGGCAAAATGAATAAATTTGTAGCCGAGAGGCAATAAATCTACAACCAGCAACAATGGAGAAGAACATATCTGGCACAGGAGATAGCATATGCAAAGCCTTTGAGTTTACAAAGAATTTGAGAGTTTTGAGGGATGAGAGAAGGGCAAAGGTTTCTGGTGCAAGGAGGAAAGTGGAACAAGGTGAGGCTGAGCAGCAGAGTGAGAGGTTATCTCCTGAGGTGGATGCCTAACCCTCAACCATGGAAATGAACTCCACACCCCGAAGTGAGCCCCAAGCTGAATTAATCAGCTTTGTCTTATGGTCATGGCCAATTCATTTATTCAATTAGTTGGACATAAATTCGTTCACTATTGAACGAGCCCCTACTCTATGCCAGGCACATGTAATATGGCACAAGACAGACCTATCTTTGTGGAGATAAATTCAAGGACAAACATATCCAGGGGTAAAAGTCTGACAGAAGCCAAGCCAATTAGATTCTTTCCCCTGGTAATCCGAGACACTAAAGACAGAACACTAAACACATCCATGTCAGCACTCCAGTGAGAGGAACCCACCTGCTGCTGTAGAGGTCCCTGGGGAGGACTTGGTTCCTTTAACTCCCCACTTCTGTCTTGATTGCTCAACTGTTCCTTAATCGTCTCCTGTATCTGTATCCTGAAACTAATTAGAGTCAGTTTATGTTGCATGCCATATAAAACAAAAACTTAAACAGAGGGACTT
>NW_011494903.1:1012458-1042664 GCF_000754665.1 Bison bison bison
CATATAAAACAAAAACTTAAACAGAGGGACTTCCCTGGTGGTCCAGTGGCTAAGACTCAGAGCTCCCAATGCTGGGGCCCCAGGTTTGATCACTAGTCAGGGAACTAGATCCCATAGAACACAACTAAGACCCAGCACAATCAAATAAATAAGTAAATAAAATACTATATATATATATATATATATATATATATATAAACAGTATGAATATAGGACAGTAGAGGCAGATCAAGCAGGCCCCTGATAACATGTTGGAGATTGTAGACTTATCTTAAATGGGAAAAAAAAAGCTATCAAAGTGTTTTTTGGCAAGGGATTGATATGATCAGACTGCATTTTAATGACTCACTCTGGCTAGAATGGAATGACAGAAATGTGAAAGAAAATTTGGTAGTTCAGTTGAGAGACTAGTTCTCTGGATGAAAATAGAATAATTCCTATCAGAATGAGCACAGCTGAAATACAGAGAATTAAATTTGACACACTATAGAAGAAGAATCAATAGGACTTGGTGATATAATTGGATGGGAAAGGAGAAGGAAAAAGAGGTATGGAGAATGTTTTCCAGGTTTTGCCAAGAGCTATTTGACCAATGGCAGTGACATTTGTTGGCTCAGATGAAGATACAGGAGGAACAGATTTGTGGGGAAAAGCAAGAATTAATTCAGCCTTATTGATTTGTAGAGCTCTATATGTAAACCTGGAGAAGGCGATGGCACCCCACTCCAGCACTCTTGCCTGGAAAATCCCATGGACGGAGGAGCCTGGTGGGCTGCAGTCCATGGGGTTGCTAAGAGTTGGACACGACTGAGCGACTTCACTTTCACTTTTCACTTTCATGCATTGGAGAAGGAAATGGCAACCCACTCCAGTGTTCTCGCCTGGAGAATCCCAGGGACGGGGGAGCCTGGTGGGCTGCCGTCTATGGGGTTGCACAGAGTCAGACACAGCTGAAGCGACTTAGCAGCAGCAGCAGCAGCATATGCAAACCTAAGCTCAATAAAACTTTTCCCTCATTTTTTTAATGAGGCAAAATTTATATAATAATACTAACCAGCTTAAAGTATACAAATCAGTGACATTTAGAACATTCACAATATCATTCAATCACCATTTCTATCAAATTTCAAAACATTTTAACTTCTCCAAAAGATAACCCCATACCCATTAAACAACCATCTTCACTCTTTCTTCCTCCAAGTTCCTGACAACTCCAGACTGCTTTCTGTTTCTATGGATTTACCTATTCTGGGTAATTCACAGACATAAAATCATGTGCTCTTTTTTGTCTGGCTTAAACTGAGCATAGTGTTTTTGAGGTGTTACATCCTGTAACATGTATCAGTGCTTCACTTCTCTTTATGGCTGATTAAAATTCCATTGTGTGAATGTATATACCACAACTTGTTTGACCACTCACTGTTGATGGACATTTGGACTGTTTCCACCACTCAGCTGTTGTGAAAAGTGCTTCTGTGAATATGCATGTACATGTACTTAAGTCCCTGACTAAAACTTTTATCTAAGTTTTTACATTCATCTAAAAAAGTAATTAGCAATTAATTTTTGAAGTTTTCATTGGGGAGAAAGAGAAAAAGAGAGAGAGAGTGATTCTTTATAGGCATACTGGTAATTAACAGCACCCTGTGCAAAAGGACTCAAAATATTAAAAGCATGATGATTAAAAGGTTAAATATATAATTTAAGCTCTGGAATAAATTCTTTCTGAACAGAGCAGAAAGACTGCTGTGCCATTTAGGTTTTCTAGGTCTATTTTTATGTTACAAGGAACTGTTTCTCCTTTTCCACTCCCCAAGGTAATTAATCACTTCCCCTATTCTGTGGGCAGCCTTATTTGGCTGTTTTCCTTTAGCATTTTTAGTGATATCCATATTACCTGCAATATGTATCTGCCAGATTAACTATCTAATAAGTGTGCACTATTGATGCAATATCAAATAATTTCCAAGTTCTGTGCTTTGTCAGTGACATAGCATTTAAATATTGGGTACATGCCTAGTAATGGGATTGCTGGGTCATATGGTAGTTCTGTTTTTAGACCCAGAAATCCAACTACTAAGGAGCCTCTTGATGAAAGTGAAAGAGGAGAGTGAAAAAGCTGGCTTAAAGTTCAACATTCAGAAAACTAAGATTATGGCATCCGGTCCCACACTTCATGGCAAATAGATGGGGAAACAGTAGAAACAGTGGCTGACTATTTTTCTGGGCTCCAAAATCATTGCAGGTGGTGACTGCAGCCATGAAATTAAAAGATGCTTACTCCTTGGAAGGAAAGTTGTGACCAACCTAGACAGAATATTAAAAAGCAGAGACACTACTTTGCCAACAAAGGTCCGTCTAGTCAAAGCTATGGTTTTTCCAGTAGTCATATATGGATGTGAAAGTTGGACTATAAAGGAAGCTGAGTGCCAAAGAGTTGATGCTTTTGAACTGTGGTGTTGGAGAAGACTCTTGAGAGTCCCTTGGACTGCAAGGAGATCCAACCATTCCATCCTCAAAATCAGTCCTGCGTATTCACTGAAAGGACTGATGTTGAAGCTGAAACTCCAATACTTTGGCCACCTAATGTAAAGAGCTGACTCATTTGAAAAGACCCTGATGCTGGGAAAGATTGAGGGCAGGAGGAGAAGGGGACAACAGAGGATGATATGGTTGGATGGCATCATCAACTCAATGGACATAAGTTTAGGTAAACTGTGGGAGTTGGTGATGGACAAGGAGGCCGGGAATGCTGAATCCCACTACTAGGCATATACTCTGAAAAAATCATAATGCAAAAAAAGACTTATGCATGAATTGGGAGATCAGGCTTGATTTATGTGCACTGCCATGTGTAAAACAGATAGCTAGTAGGGACCTGCTGTATAGTACAGAGAGCTCAGCTTGGTGCTCTGTGATGACCTAGAGGGATGGGATGGTAATGTGGGGTGGGAAGGCAGTCCAAGAGGGTGGGGATATATGTATACATATAGCTGACTCATTTTGTTGTACAGCAGAAACTAACATAACATTGTAAAGCATCTATACCCCAGTTTTTTAAAAAAGACTGGGTATGATGTAAGTCCACTGGAATCTTAAGAATCTTAATACTTATAAAACAAATTAACAGAACACATTGAAACTTTACAAACAACACATTGTCTAACTTGCAAAGATTCAATTAAAAGCTATTCTTTGATTTATATTACCTGTTTTTAAATCCCAAATATGCAAATATTATTAAAAAAAAAAGTATCCACACAGGACATAAATTTCAACTAACAGATCAAATATACTAGTTTCTTAATATCCCAAAGAACTCATCTTAAGGAAAAGTGTTGTATTAGGTAGAATAATTTTGGCTGCAGGACTCAGAAAGCCCAACTACCAGATAAACAGTGAGGAAATATGATACATGGTTTGGATTATGAATCTCAGAGGCAGGACAGGCTTCAGTGCTGATTAAACCAGCAGCCCCAGCTCCATGTCTCTACAAGTGTCTTGGCTCTGCTTGTTTGTTGGCTTCATACTCAACCTGACAGTGAAAGAGATGCACCCATCCCATGCCTCATATCTAAGGAAACTACTGTCAGAGGAAGAGAGAGGCAGGTACTAGTGGAAACTCTCACAGATTTATAGGGAAGTACTTCTCTAGAAGCCCAGATCAAACATTCCCTCACACTTTATTGGTTCAGTCTGGGTCACATACTGGTCCAGAACCAATTGTTAACACAGGGTTAAAATTATCCTTATACCAATCAGGTCTGTATCAGTCAGAGTTCTCCAGAAAAACAGAACCAATAGGGGATAGATATATAGGTAGAGATATATACACATATATGTCACAAAAATAATCCCCTGAAGGTCAACTCATAGATGTTAACCTCACCTAAAAAATACTTCACAACAACACCTTTGTCAGTACTTGAGTAGATAACCTAATACTATAGCCTACCAAAGTTGACACATAAAAGTAATCATCACAGAAATTCCCTGGTGATTGAGTGGCTAAGACTCTGAGCTCCCAATGCAGGGGACCCAGGTTTGACCCCTCGTCAGGGAAGTATATCCCACAGGCCACATTCCAGCAGAAGGATGGAAGATCCCACATTACTACAACCAAGAGTCGAAGCAGCCTAATAATTAATTAATTAAAAATTAATCATCACAAGATCCATTTCCAAACCTGTGAAGAATATGTTGAAGAGTGAAAATGGAAACCTGTACAAAATCAAGATCCTGACCAAGAGCATTGCTTTAACCAAAGTTAAAGCCCAAGAGCATTGCTTTGTGCCTGTTAGTAAGAAAAATCCATCCTTTAATTTCTACTGAATCCACCGAAGTAAAAGTTCTCCTTACCCCACTGTATACTACTGTTTATACTAACTTCAGTGATTTTTAAAAATACTTTTAATGCACAAGGCTTAGCAGCTTTAGTTTTTCTTTTCAATTTATCAGTAAAAATTAAGACAATAAAATACCATATAAAAGAGAAGCTAATACTTTTCTAATTTAAAAAATTCCACTTCTTACATTGCCAAAATTGAATGAACTTTCATTTATTGTACTTGACCCAGAAACCTCTTTTTGAGTTTATTGCCAGTAATAATTAACTGCCTCGGGTAAAATGCAAACAACTTGTGCCAAGTTGTATAGACTCAAGACAACTTGTGTCAAGTTAATCATTTGGAGTCAGTCACTTTTTACCATATTTTTAAACCCTGTGGTCTTAGGGAAGGGAAGTCCTACAAGCTACAATCTGCTTTTGTGTCCTCATATCCTTATTATCCTGAACATCCTTTTCCAAGATTCTTCCTATCACCTCCTTCCCACTTTTTTTCACTGTATGCCGTGGGACTCTAGCTTCAATGTTAACAAATGCATCTATTTCCTCAAAATGTTCATCTATTTATTTCAATGGACACTTGCCTATTAATACTTCATCTGTTTGATGTCAAGCTCCCTCATAATTCTCTTCCCCTCTCTTGACCTCTGGCTCCCTCTCACAACTCAGTAAAGATATTGTCTTGATTTACATAATTTACCTTCACCCTAGACCCTGCTATAAGCCTTAACTAGCCCAACATCATGGTGGACCAATGAACCAGGCTATAGCCCTCAGAAGCCTTAAACTCCAAAACTCAGTCTCTAACTACATTCCATATATCCTTTATCATTCTCTCATGATCTTACAACATTGCAGATTTTCAATCTAAAAAAACCTTTTGGCGAAATATTCTCTCAATTCTTTTAGGTCCTTTCTGGCCTCTTTCCCCTGGGTCACAAGATTGGTCATACAAATGGGCACTTTGGTTTCCTATCCTTCCACTCTAAAAACTCTGACAATCTTCACTGAATGTTCCTCTGCCCTGCAGGGAAGCACAACAGACTTATTGCCAGTAGACTGACTGGCATGCAGACTTATTGCCAACAGACTATAAATTGATCTGGAGCCTTCCTACTGCCTAGCAGTCCCTAGTCAGTTACCTTAGTCAGCTTCCTCTCATTCCTTTCAGACAGTAAATTTCTTGAGGGCAAATTGAGTGCCTGATGGGCAGTCATATCACTTGCATATGACTACTGATTTATATAACAGACATAATTATCTATTAACTTATTAAATGTTAATTAATTTGTTAAATATTTATTTTTTTAACAAATGAACGCACCTTTAAAATGCTTGAGTTTCTCCCATTCATTGTTCCTGTGTTCTTCTCTGGCTCCTTCCCATTCTGAATTCAATCCCAACATTCAATCTTTGCAGAAGCATAGACTGCCCTCATGATTACCTGTCACCGATTGTTATCCTTTAAGAATCATCACCATACTTCAGTGTGTCTTCTTCCCTCATCATGGTCCACTCATTATCTTACCAAACATCTCTGCAGCATGTGACACTGTTTCATTTCACAGTTCAAAGACTGCACTCTCTCAATACTGTTCTAATTCATTTCTTTACTGTCCTTTCCACAAAATTAAACTTTTCTACCATCCCACTAAATGTCAGAGGATTAGTGTGAGCTACTTCCCTGGAAATGGACACTAAAATGGAGAAGAGTGTAGGTGTGTGCTTGGACTGCTCTTAGGAAGATGATTATCAATAGGAGAGGGAGATGAGGCAAGAGACAAGGTGAACTGTGATACAGTTGCAACAGAAGCCTCTACTGATTGTACAGAGTTCTTGAATTAGACGGTCCTTGATTGATGTCACAAAATTGATGCAAAGGGGCCAAGGCATTGGATTTCTACATTGATCATTCCTTGGATGAGGGATATCCCCACAGAATGGGCTGGTTCAAAGTAGGGCAAAGCATCTCCCTTGGGTGTAGGGCAATTCTAGAGAAGTGATATCCCTCTGACAGATGCTGCTGCTAAATTGCTTCAGTCGTGTCTGACTCTGTACGACCCCATGGACGGCAGCCCACCAGGCTCCCCCATCCCTGGGATTCTCCAGGCAAGAACACTGGAGTGGGTTGCCATTGTATTCTCTGATCCCTCTGACAGAGCTGGGAGCAATCCACAGTCAGTGTTCCTAGAAGCTGGGGAGGTGAGTGCCTTGGTTGTGAAGGGTGAACTGAGGGTGCAGTATAGCTTCCTCTACAGTGAGAATTTCCCTCCCATTCTGTCTTTAGTTCACTGCTTTTTTTGCCTCTCACTCTCCTGCCCTGCCTAACATACCTTACACATATGCTTTCAGCTACCACCTATACTGTGTGTGTCTGTGTTAGTTGCTCAGTCATGTTGGATTCTTTGTGATCCCATGGACTGTAGCCCATCAGCTTCCTCTGTCCATGGAATTTTCTAGGCAAGAATAGAGAAGTGGGTTGCCATTCCCTTCTCTAGGGGATCTTCCTGACCCAGGGATCGAACCTGGGCCTCCCACATTGGCAGGAAGATTTACTACTGAACCACCTGGGAAACCCCACATTCCATATACTCATACAAAACTGACTGCTAGGCATTTTCAGCTGCAGATGCCATGGGCACTTCAAATTTAAAATATCCAGACCCAGAATCATCATCCCCAACCCTCTGCCCTTCTGTGCATCCACAGTTCCTACCATGGCATCACTCTTAATCCCATCGCTCACTCAGCCCCACTCCGGTCCAATCCGGCTAGCCAAAGTCCTGAATATTTAAACTTCTTTCCATTTCTGGATTGAGGTGAGGAACTATTCAAGCCAGAGTGTTGATTAATATGTTCAACTTTACTAAGTGAATAATTAACTCCCTGTGAGCAGGGCAACGGCCTCACAAAGACGTTCACGTCATAATATCTGGAGCTGTGAGCATGTTACACGGCAAAGGGCAATTAGGTTGCAGATGGAAATGAGGTTGTTAATCAACTGAACTTAATACTGCAATATTAGCCTGCATTATCTGGATGTGCTCAGTATAATCACAAGGATTCTTAAAAGTGGAAGATGGAAGAAGAGGTCAGAGTGATACCTTCTGAGAAGGAACTTGACTTGCCATGGTTAACTTTGAAGATAGAGAAAGGGGATTATGAGCCAAGGAATATGGATAGCTGCTACAAGCTGGAAAGGCAAGGAAACAGATTCTTCCTACAACCTCAATTTATTAGTTTTCTATTGTTTCTGTCACAGATTGACATGAAATTAGTGGCTTAAAACAACAGATATTTATTATCTTCAGAGAAGACAATGGCACCCCACTCCAGTACTTTTGCCTGGAAAATCCCATGGACAGAGGAGCCTGGTGGGCTGCAGTCCATGGGGTTGCTAGAGTTGGACACCACTGAGCGACTTCACTTTCACTTTTCACTTTCATGCATTGGAGAAGGAAATGGCAACACACTCCAGTGTTCTTGCCTGGAGAATCCCAAGGACAGGGGAGCCTGGTGGGCTGCTGTCTATGGGGTCGCACAGAGTCGGACACGACTGAAGCGACTTAGCAGCAACAGCAGCATTTATTATTTTATGGCTCTGGGAGTCAGAATTGCAAAATCAGTTTCACTGGATTAAAGTCAAGGTGTCAGCAGGCCCACTCTCCCAGAAGCTCTAAGGAAGAATCAATTGCCTGTCTTTTCATAGCTTCTAGAGCTACATTTCTTGAATCCCTAGGCTCATGACTCCCTCTTCTGTCTTCAAAAATAGTGGTGTAACTTGGTAGTCCTGTGGCTAAACGCTATGTTCCCAATGGAGGGAGCCTGGGTTTGATCCTTGGTCAGGGAACTAAGATTCCACAAGTTGTGGGGTGCAGCCAAATAAGAAAAAAGAAAAAAAGGGGAAAAAAAGTTAAAATCACCTGAAATAAAAGTGACTACTAGTAAAATGTCCATAAATATTCTTCCAGATATCTCTGCACAAACAGAAGTCAAATTTTTTCATGGAACCAAACTATAGGGTTTTAACTTGTTTTTATGACATGTAAAAGTCTTGAAGATATTGAAATGTGTCATTCTTTTTAATATTGCTGAACATATAAAATTGAGTTTAAGAAATTATTAGATAATTATTGGCTCTTCACTTTTTAGAATTATACAAATAATATGTACTAAATATAGTAAAAATTAAAACAAGGCAACACATATAAATGGAAAATTTTATTAAAAAATTTTTTTTCACAGAAAATTATTTTATTTTATTTTTTTAATTTCAGGTAATATCTTTTTTTTTTTTTAGTATTTTAAAAACAATTTAATTAGAAATTACATTCTACATAGAGGTCAACATGCATCCACCACGGGTGTACATGTGTTCCCCATTCTGAACCCCCCACCCACCTCCCTCCCCATACCATCGCTCTGGGTCATCCCAGTGCACCAGCCCCAAGCTTCTTGTATTCTGCATCGAACCTGGACTGGTGATTCAATTCTTATATGATATTGTACATGTTTTAATGCCATTCTCCCAAATCATCCCCCCACCCCCACAGAGTCCAAAAGACTGTTCTATACATCTGTGACTCTTTTGCTGTCTCGCATACAGAGTTGTTGTTACCATCTTTCTAAATTCCATATATATGTTAGTATACTGTATTGGTGTTTTTCTTTCTGGCTTACTTCACTCTGTATAATAGGCTCCAGATTCATCCACCTCATTTAAATGTATTCTTTTTAATGGCTGAGTGATACTCCATTGTGTATATGTACCACAGCTTTCTTATCCATTCATCTGCTGATTTTTCACAGAGCTAGAACAAATAAGTTCACAATTTGTATGGAAATACAAAAAACCTTGAATAGCAAAGCAATCTTGAGAAAGAAGAATGGAACTGGAGGAATCAACCTGCCTGACTTCAGGCTTTACTACAAAGCCACAGTCATCAAGACAGTATGGTACTGGCACAAAGACAGAAATATAGATAAATGGAACAAAATAGAAAGCCCAGAGATAATCCCACGCACCTATGGACACCTTATCTTTGACAAAGGAGGCAAGAATATACAGTGGAGAAAAGACAATCCCTTTAACAAGTAGTGCTGGGAAAACTGGTCAACCACTTGTAAAAGAATGAAACTAGAACACTTTCTAATACCATACATGAAAATAAACTCAAAATGGATTAAAGATCTAAATGTAAGACCAGAAACTATAAAAATCTTAGAGGAGAACATAGGCAAAACACTCTCCGACACACATCACAGCAGGATCCTCTATGACCCACCTCCCAGAATATTGGAAATAAAAGCAAAAATAAACAAATGGGACCTAATTAAAATTAAAAGCTTCTGCACAACAAAAGAAACTACAAGCAAGGTGAAAAGACAGTCTTCAGAATGGGATAAAATAATAGCAAATGAAGCAACTGACAAACAACTAATCTCAAAAATATACAAGCAACTCCTGCAGCTCAATTACAGAAAAATAAATGACCCAATCAAAAAATGGGCCAAAGAACTAAATAGACATTTCTCCAAAGAAGACATACAGATGGCTAACAAACACATGAAAAGATGCTCAACATCACTCATTATCAGAGAAATGCAAATCAAAACCACAATGAGGTACCATTTCACGCCAGTCAGACTGGCTGCAATTCAAAAGTCTACAAGCAATAAATGCTGGAGAGGGTGTGGAGAAAAGGGAACCCTCTTACACTGTTGGTGGGAATGCAAACTAGTACAGCCACTATGCAGAAGAGTGTGGAGATTCCTTAAAAAACTGGAAATAGAACTGCCATACAACCCAGCAATGCCTCTGCTAGGCATACACACCGAGGAAACCAGAATTGAAAGAGACACGTGTACCCCAATGTTCATTGCAGCTCTGTTTATAATAAATGGAAAATTGTAAATCCCCTTAATTTTTCTATGAATTTCTATACAAGTACCACTAATACAGAATTGATCTATTTCTTTTTTACATAAGTGGAATCACATCATAGACATTATCCTGCAACTTGATTCCTTTATTTAACAGTATATCCTGGTAAAGTGTTACTGTAAGTATGTGAAGATCCCTCTCATTCTTTTTTACTACTGTGTGAGAGTTGGTCCATAAAGAAGGCTGAGTGCCAAAGAATTGATGTTTTCAAACTGTGGTGCTGGAGAAGACTCTTGAGAATCCCCTGGACAGCTAGGAAATCACACCAGTCAATCCACACTGAATATTCAAATAGTCATTGGAAGGACTGTTGCTAAAGCTATAATACTTTGGCCACCTGATTCGAAGAGCCAGTTCATTGGAAAAGGCCCAGATGCTGGGAAAGATTGAAGGCAAAAAGAGAAGGGGGCAGTAGAGGATGAGAAGGGGGAAGTAGAGTAGAGTCAGCATCACTGACTTAATGAACACGAATCTGAGCAAACTCTGGGAGATAGGGGAGGACAGAGGAGCCTGGCATGCGGCAGTCCATGGGGTCACAAAGAGTCTGAGACAACTTAGCGACTGAACAACAACAACATCCTACAGTAAAGATATAAGATGTTGAAGGAGGGAGAAATTTCAAGTTTGATAGTTTGCTTTGTAAAATATGAGAGGATTATTTCTACATTCTTGACAACGTTGTTTATAATTAATCTCTCTAATTTTTGCCTATCTGACAAACAAAAAGTGACATCTCATTTGAAACTGCATTTCCTTGGTTAGACCATCTTTTCATATAATAGTTATTTACATTTATCCTTCCATTATGTGTGTTCATTTTTCTTTTTTGGTGACTATGTTTTGGCTTTCTTTTTGTAGACATTAGAGTTATAGCTATTAACTGTCAGATTTATATGTAAAGAATACTTTTTCCCACTTTCTTGTCTTTTAATTTTGCTCATAGTATGAGGTTATGGCTTTAAGGTTTATGTGCTTTGTTGAATCTATCAGTCTTTCACTTTATACCTTCTGGATTTTATGATTTCTTTGAAAAGGACTTTCCCTTTCTAAGATTATAAAATAATTCCTCTACATTTACTTCTACATACTTCATTTACTTCATACATATTAACACCAACTGAGGAACTAACTCATCTTTTTCTACCAATCAAAAAGACCAGTTTAGGGACTTCCCTGATGGTCCAGTTGTTAAGATTCTGAGCTCCCAATGCAGAGGGCCTGAGTTTGACCCCTGCTCAGGGAACTAGATCCCACATGCTGCAGCCAAGAATTCACATGTTGCAACTAGGACCTGGTGTAGCCAAATAAATAAATAGTTTTTAAAAAAGACCAGTTTAGCCACATATTAAATTCACATGCATATGAACTACTGAATCTCATGTTAATTCTATGTTATTTATTTAAGAGGATTAATTCTTATATTTCTTTTATATTTCTGTGTACAATCTGTCTTTAAAGTATATTTGCAGAAATAATATTTGGTTTGCTAAGCAAGTGATGTCATTGGAGCTATATAGAAAATTCTGTTCCTGTATTGCCAGTGTCAAAGATAAGCAAGTGAGTGAGTGAGTTAGTGAAGTCGCTCAGTCATGTCCGACTCTTTGCAACCCCGTGGACTGTAGCCCAAGCAGGACATTAAAGTTTGAAACCAGATTTTATTCAATAACTACTGACTGTAGGGGCAAGAGCTGAGCTCCATCTGATTAGTGCAGAGATGACTGGGCATTTTAATGGCAGAATGAAGGAGTAGGGAAGAGTGAGCGGGGCTCAAGTAAAGAGGGAAAAGAAAAATTGCAACTACAAAGGGTAGTATCAAAGTGATTAGGCTAGCTGTGTCTGCCAGCTGGCAGGTAAGGAAACTGAAATTCTATCCTTTCACTGAGACTAGGAGACAAAGGCCCAATTCATCCTGATAATTATATTTCCAAGAAATAGTTTCAGGTCCTGGAGAAAGATACCTCTGAGTAGCAGGAGGTATGTATACATCTCTATGACAAATCTGAACAGCACATTAAAAAGCAGTGTCACTTTGCCGAAAAAGGTCTGTAGACTCAAAGCTATGGTTTTTCCATATGGATGTGAGAGTTGGACCATAAAGAAGGCTGAGCACCAAAAAATTATGCTTTTGAATTGTGCCAAGAAACCCTTGGACAGCTAGGAGATCACGCCAGTCAATCCTAAAGGAAATCAACCCTGAATTGGAAGGTTCATTGGAAGCACTGATGCTGAAGTTAAAGCTCCAATACTTTGGCCACCTGATATGAAGAGCCAGCTCATTGGAAAAGACCCTGATGCTGGGAAAGATTGAAGGCAAAGGGAGAAGAGGGCAGCAGAAGATTATTTTATATTTTGCTTTGTTTCAATTAGGTGTCATAGGGGGTTTTAGCGACATAGTCATTAGCTGATTTCTGAGGTAGTTGATTTTCATTGTTGCTGAATCAATCATTATTCATTCATACAGATGACCTGGATTATTAGACTGTCACCTTTTCGTAAATAGCTCCAAAAGCACTTCATGTCAAGTAAATTCTACAGACTTATTTTGCCAGTTGGATCATGGCTCACATCACTCTTAGGGAAGCCTAAGTACTATATTATGAGACTCGATGGGTTAAGAAAGACATAGAAAGACAGAGTCCCTACCCTTTTTGAGGTATTTAGGTAGAGGTAAACATTCGTATCAAATAGCAGCAAAATTGTCTTTTAAAATATATTTAGTAGTTCAATCAACCTGGATTGTATTTTATATATACTCTGAGATATAGCAATCTATATATATTTTTAAATTTACAGCAAACTTTCCTAATCCAATTCAGGGACTAGTTAATCTGTTTCTGCTAGTTAAAAAGACAATCTGTCATATATTATTCTGAGTTCTACCTCCCAGGTGCATGATCTGGTAATCTTTAATAGGTTAAAATCAGTTACACCACAATTGAGCGTAGAAGCTACTACTTTGTTAGAGTTGATAGAAAAGTAAAAATATAATTTAAAATTTAATTTCAAAATTAAATGTTTGTATAACACCTGAAGTACTTCTGCAAAGCTCTTAAGGTATGATCGTTCAGAAAGAGCTTGGCTATAATTGGATGTTGAACTTTAACCTGTAGCCTGTGTTGTTCAGTCTCACTATGTCCAACTTTTGCATAACCATACACTGTAGCATGCCAGTCTGTTATTCCATGTCTGGTTGTAACTGTTGCTTCTTGACGTGCATACAGGTTTCTCAGGAGGCAGGTAAGGTGGTCTGGTATTCCCATCTGTTTAAGAAATTTCCACATTTTGTTGTGATCCACAGGGTCAAGAGCTTTAGCACAGTCACCGATGAAGATGTTTTTCTGAAATTCTCTTGCTTTCTCTATGATCCAAAGGATTTGGAACTTTCATCTCTGGTTCCTTTTCTAAATCAGCTTGTATATCTGGAAGTTCTCGTTTCACATATTGTTGAAGCCTAGCTTGAAGGATTTTGAGCATTACCTTTCTAGCATGTGAAATGAGTGCAATTGTGGGGTAGTTTGAACATTCTTTGCTATTATAATCTTCTTTGGGATTGGAATGAAACTGACCTTTTCCAGTCCTGTGGCTATTGCTGAGTTTTCCAAATTGCTGGCATATTGAGTGCAGCACTTTCACAGCATCATCTTTTAGGATTTTAAATAGCTCAACTGGAATTCCATCACACCCACCAGCTTTGTTCATAGTAATGCTTCCTAAGACCCACTTGATTTCACACTCCGGGATGTCTGTCTCTAAGTGAGTGATCACACCATCATGGTTATCTGGGTCATGGCAAGAGTGAACATTGACATTTTAGGAATCAGTGAACTAAAATGAATGGGAATGGGCAAATTTAATTCAGATGAGCACTATATCTACTACCATGGGCAAGAACCCCTTAGAAGAAATGGAGTAGCCCTTACAGTCATAAAAGAGTCTGAAATGCAGTACTTGGGAGCAATCTCAAAAACAACAAAATGATCTCTGTTCATTTCCAAGACAAACCATTCAATATTACAGTAATCCAAGTCTATGCCTCAGGCATGAATGTCAAAGAAGCTGAAGCTGAATGGTTCTATGATGACCTTCTAGAACTAACACCAAAAAAAGATATCCTTTTCATTATAGCGGACTGGAATGCAAAAGTAGGAAGTCAAGAGATACCTGCAGTAACAGGCAAGTTTGGCCTTGGGAGTACAAAATGAAATAGGGCAAAGGCTAATTTGTTTTGCCAAGAAAACACACCGGTCATAGCAAATCCCCTCTTCCAACAACACAAGAGATGACTGTACACATGGACATCACCAGATGGTCAACATCAAAATCAGATTGATTATATTCTTTGCAGCCAAAGATGGAGAAGCTCTATACAGTCAGCAAAATCAAGACAGGGATCTGACTGTTGCTCAGATCATGAGCTCTGTATTGCAAAATTGAGGTTTAAATTGAAGAAAGTAGGGAAAACCACTAGGGCATTCAGGTATGACCTAAATCAGATACCTTATGATTATACAGTGGAACTGACAGATTCAAGGGATTAGATCTGATAGAGTGCTTGAAGAACTATGGACAGAGTTTTATGACATTGTATAGGAGGTGGTGGTCAAATACATCTCCAAGAAAAAGAAATGCAAAAAAGGCAAAATCGTTCTCTGAGGAGGCTTTATAGACGGCTGTGAAAAGAAGAGAGGCAAAAGACAAAAAAGAAAAGGAAAGATATACCCATCTGAATGCAGAGTTCCAAAGAATAGCAAGGAGAGATAAGAAAGCCTTAAGTGAACTGGTGTAAAGAAATCGAAGAAAACAACAGAATGGGAAAGACTAGAGATCTCTTCAAGAAAATTAGAGATACCAAGAGAACACTTTATGCAAAGATGGGCACAATAAAGGACAGAAATGGTATGGACCTAACAGAAGCAGAAGATATTAAGAAGTGGTGGCAAGAATACACAGAAATATACGAAAAAAGGCCTTAATGACATACATAATCATGATTGTGTGGTCACTCACCTAGAGCCAGACATCCTGGAGTGTGAAGTCAAGGGCCAAAGTGGAACTAAAGTGCCTCTTGATGAAGGTGAAAAAGGAGTGAAAAAGCTGACGCAAGACTCAACATTCAAAAAACTAAGATTACGGCATCCAGCCCCATCACTTTATGGCAAATAGATGGGGAAGAAATGGAAACAGTGACAGGCTTTATTTTCTTGGGTTCCAAAATCACTGCAGATAGTGACTGCAGCCAGGAAATTCAAAGATGCTTGCTCCTTTGAAGAAAAGCTATGACAAACCTAGACAGTGTATTAAAAACAGAGACATCACTTTCCTGACACAGGTCTATATAGCCAAAGCTATGGTTTTTCTAGTAGTCATGTATGGATGTCAGAGTTGGACCATAAAGAAAGCTGAGTGCTGAAGAATTAATGCGTTCAAACTGTGGTGCTTGTGAAGACTCCTGAGAGCCCCTTAATAGCAAGGAGATCAAACCAGTCAATCCTAAAGGAAATTAACCCTGAAGAACCATAGGAAGGACTATGATGAAACTGAAGCTCCAATACTGTGGCCACCTGATGTGAAGACTGACTCACTGGAAAAGACCCTGATGCTGGAAAAGATTGAGGGCAGAAGGAGGCTGGATGGCATCACTGACTCAAAGGACATGAGTCTGAACAAGTTCGGGGATATAGTGAAGGATAGGAAAGCCTGGTGTGCAGCAGTTCATGGGGTCACAAAGAGTCGGACATGCCTGAATGTCGGACATGTTGAACAACAAAAAGAACAACTACTACTTCATTTAGGAAGCAACTGCAATAATCTAGTTTAGAGAAAGTCCTGCACTAGGGCAAAATGAGTGAAACTGGAGGTGGAATCCGATTCAAAGATACGTCATAAGGAAGGAGGTGTTTAACACCACACAGTGCAGCATTTGATGTTTCTCAGTTTATGAAAACATAGAAAGTATTTGAGAAGTACTGGTTTGAAGAAATAGTTCTTTAGGGTATTCGTGTAAGATGTTCACAGTGTATGTTTGACATATTTGTTCAGAGTATAATCTTTTAAAAACAGAGTAGTACAAGCAGGTATCGGTCCAGACATGACTTTTATCTTGCTGTTTGGCAGCTCTCCTTAACTATTGCACCACAGGAGGCCATGTAGCTAGGCAACAGCAGAGCTGAGATTTTTAATCCAGTCTTGCTACTACAGAGTCCATGCTCTTTATTATTTTGATATCGGAATTTGATTCTGAATTGTGCAGATTCATCCTGTGAAAATCAAGAGGCAACTAGACTTTAGAATTTAAAGGTGAAGAGAAAAACCAAAAGAGATGATCTCCTTCTATGCCAAGTTAGTGGGAGTTTTGGATCTTAAAGACTATGAGGAAAACCACTGATAGGTTTTAAGCAGAAGTAACATGATCAGTGGAGGTGTTGGAATTGCAGTTGAGTTATTTCAAGTCCTAAAAGATGATGCTGTGAAAGTGCTGCACTCAAAATAACAGCAAATTTGGAAAACTCAGCAGTGGCCACAGGACTGGAAAAGGTCAGTTTTCATTCCAATCCCAAAGAAAGGCAATGCCAAAGAATGCTCAAACTACTGCACAACTGCACTCATCTCGCACACTAGTAAAGTAATGCTCAAAATTCTCCAAGCCAGGCTTCAACAGTATATGAACCATGAACTTCCAGATGTTCAAGCTGGTTTTAGAAAAGGCAGAGGAAACAGAGATCAAATTTCGAACAACCATTGGATCATTGAAAAAGCAAAAGAGTTCCAGAAAAATATCTATTTCTGCTTCATTGACTATGCCAAAGGATTTGACTGCGTGGATCACAACAAACTGTGGAAAATTCTGAAAGAGATGGGAATACCAGACCACCTGACCTGCCTCTTGAGAAATCTGTATGCAGGTCAGGAAGCAACAGTTAGAACTGGACATGGAACAACAGACGGTTGCAAATAGGAAAAGGAGTACGTCAAGGCTGTATATTGTTACCCTGCTTATTTAACTTATATGCAGAGTATATCATAAGAAATGGTGGGTTGGATGAAGCACAAGCTGGAATCAAGATTTCCAGGAGAAATATAAATAACCTCAGACATGCAGATGACACCACCCATATGGCAGAAAGTGAAGAAAAACTAAAGAGCCTCTTGATGAAAGTGAAAGAGGAGAGTGAAAACATTGGCTTAAATCTCAACATTCAGAAAAATAAGAGCATGGCATCCGGTCCCATCACTTCATGGCAAACAGTGGAAACAGTGGCTGACTTTATTTTTGGGGGCTCCAAAATCATTGCAGATGGTGACCGCAGGCAGGAAATTAAAGGATGCTTACTCCTTGGAAGAAAAGCTATGACAAACCTAGACAGCATATTAAAAAGCAGAGACAATACTTTGCCAACAAAGGTCTAGTCAAGGCTATGGTTTTTCCAGTGGTCATGTATGGATATGAGAGTTGGACTATAAAGAAAGCTGCTGCTGCTGCTGCTAAGTCACTTCAGTCGTGTCCAACTCTGTGCACCAAAGAATTGATGCTTTTGAACTGTGGTGTTGGAGAAGACTCTTGAGAGGCCCTAGGACTGTAAGGAGATCCAACCAGTCCATCCTAAAGGAGATCAGTCCTGAGTGTTCATTGGAAGGGCTGATGTTAAAGCTGAAACTCCAATACTTTGGCCACCTGATGTGAAGTCCTGACTCATTTGAAAAGACCCTGATGCTGGGAAAGATTGAAGGCAGGAGAAGGGGACCTCAGAGGATGAGATGGTTGTATGGCATCACTGACTCTATGGACATGAGTTTGGGTAAACTCCGGGAGTTGGTGATGGACAGGGAGGCCTAGTGTGCTGTGGTCCAGGGGTCACAAAGAGACATGACTGAGCAACTGAACTGAACTGAAGTGAACATGATCAGACTTGAGTGCATGAGAGATAATGCTGGTATGTTTTGCTTCTTTGAGTTTCTTTAGCACTTTAACATAATTTTCAAATTCATTCCAGGACTTGAGTCTCCAAACATTTTATGCGTTTATTTTAGTATTTTTTCCTGAGGAAAAAAACTATACTGTAAGTAAAATTAAACTAATTTTTTAATGTAGTGAACAAATATTAGTACAGATTAACCCACTCCAGTGTTCTTGCCTTGAGAATCCCAGGGATGGGGGGAGCCTGGTGGGCTGCCGTCTACGGGGTTGCATGTAGTCAGACACGGCTGAAGTGACTTAGCAGCAGCAGCAGCAGCAAAGTAAAAAGTTTTTTTATGTCTTTCATACCTATTAGAGGAAAATTATCTGTCTGAAGAGATTTGTTTTCCATATGTTTAAGAATCATTGTATTAAATGAAGCATACATAGATTTTTTTTTTTTAATCTTCAAATGACCTGGTTAAAAACTCCTATTACTAGTTAAACCAGTCAAACAACATTGGAAAACAAGTCTTCAAATACCCTGATTATCAATTTGAAGAAATATCCAACCGTGATGGCAAAATGTCCTATCTTTCAGTAATGAGAGATGATAACTACTGTATTTTAGGAGAATTTAAATAAAACTCTCTTAAACAGAGAATGACAACTTACCGTCTAACCAACTCTGACACACTGATGGCAATCATTTGATAGAAAGGGTTTGTTAGTCCCTCAGTCGTGTCCGACTCTTTGGGAGCCTATGGATTGTAGCCTACCAGACTCCTCTGTCTATGGGATTTTTCAGGCAAGAATACTGGAATGGGTTGACAATTCCTACTCCAGGGGACCTTCCCAACCCAGGGACTGAACTCGGGTCTCCTGCACTGTGGGCAGATTCTTCAGTGTGTGAGCCATAAAGGGAGGGGAATGTTTTTGTGTAAGTATACATAGATGTATGTGCTTAGTTGCTAACACACACATACATATATATAATAGTTTATTGAAAAGTGAAAGTGTTAATCACTCGGTCATGTCTGACTCTTTGTGACCCCATGGACTGTAGCTCACCAGGTTCCTCCACCTACGGGATTTTTCAGGCAAGAATACTGGGAGTGGGTTGCCAATTCCTCCTCCAGGGGATTTTTCCCTACCCAGGGACTGAACCCAGGTCTCCTGCACTTTAGGCAGACTCTTTACTGACTGAGCCATTTATTATGTACAGTTAATGACACTGTTTTGATTTCAATAAAATCAATTTTGAAATTAAAAAATGTAAAAATAATAATAAATGCAATATGTATAAAATATATGTATTTTTATATATAATAACATAATACAAAATAAACTTTCCTATTGCATGTCTAAAATCAGATCATTTGTTTAAATCTTTGAATTCAATTCAATTCCCCCATTTTAAGAATGTGGAAGTTAAGCACTACAAGATTACCTGAAGGAAAGTTTCCAGAATATGATATATATTTGTCACAAACTGCTCCTTAAACAAAAGGGAGCTATTCTTATTAGTTCAGAAAAATTAAGATATTTTTAATAAGTTGATTTCAAACTGATTAAATTTAAAATGGTTTTGTGGAACCAGAAGGAAAATCTGTACAGAAAAACTTTTCAATAATTTGTTCCAGTTGAAGATACTCCTGTTTTATTTATAAAGTACAAAACAGAGCCATAGAGTCACCAAAAAATAATAATGTGTTTTGACCACAAAGTAACGAGGCTGATTTTCTTCACAAGATTTAGAATCACACAGAGTAACACTAAAAATATGCATCTTTTCCTCAGCCAGGAGCAACAGGGTGAGACCAGCCAAGAAGAGTGTGTCATATGACCACAGTTTGACAAAGTTACTAATGCTATTTTCCATTTCATGTGCCCTGTGGAAGGGCAAAAATGGAAAAGCAGACCCAGTTGTGAGGATAGCTTTTTCACATTCTATCAGCTACAGCACAATAACTGTTATATACTGTATTGCGACTAGCAATGGAACTTTAGTTCTAATACTTGGATTTCCCCTCCATCCAATTTCTTATGTGTTGAAAATATTGGGCAATGCAAAGTTAATTTCTCCTCATATAGTTGGACAATTTAATTTGGTATTTTGTTCCCTCAATGACTTTAATTAAAATTATAGTATTTATAGGAAAAATGAAAAACTTCGGAGTTGAAAGAATAGCATGAAAGGGCAAGCACTTTGATGGACAGACTTTGAACTGGACCAACTGTCCATTTGAATCTCAGTGTACTTGCTAAGGAAGCTATGGGCTCATTTAATTTTCGTGTTTGCTTTGCTTTGATTTAAAACTAACAACCACGTTCCTTCGGTCAGCCCTTAATCAAATAAAATGATTATGGACTTTTCACTTGGTCCTTCCATCCAGCTACTAAGAGCATAGATGGTTTTGAAGAAACCTGACTTGGCTCAGGTCTTCAAGGAGCTAGCTGGCTAAAAGATACGGCTTGGATTGAATATATGTGCTGTATCAATGCACCATTGCAACTTGAATAAACTTAGAATAATGCCTAAGATTTATTGGGTGTTTATAATGGAGCCAGAAGCCTTGCATGAATTACCTCAGGTAATCTTTACAACAGTTCTGAGTAGTATTTAACAGTTTTAATTTGCAGGCTTAGTAAAGTTAGGAAATTTGTCTCAGATCTGTCAAAGGGATTACCAGCTGCATGTTTGCATCTGGTGAGTAATCTCGGGGTTTTCCAGGAGTCCAGTGTCCGAAGATCCTGAACAAGGTAGCCTTGGATGATGCCAAGCGGGGAAAAGTTGTGCCTACATCCGGTCCCGGAGGGCCAGTCCTCGTCTAGCCTTCTTTACCAGGGACCATCTTGATGCAGCCTGTCTGATCATATCTCAGGGCAGACGGCTCCCGGCTGATTCTCAAACAGTTTGCTGTTTGCTCTGAGAAGCAAACAGTAATACTCTTACACAAGCGAGGGCGGGTGTGGGGAGAAAAGACTGAGAAACGTTAGACGTGGGAACGTTGTCCACAGATGGGGAAAGGCCTCAAGGCGGGTCCACCTTTGCAGCCTCCACAGGTTCCAGACTCTGATAAGAAAGAGCAACAAGCTCCACCGCCCGAACACTAGGCTAAGACCTATCCCTGACCTTGGCAAAGACAGTTACTCATGACCGCTCGCACCCTACCGGCTGCTGCGGCAAGTGAGCGCCCCGGGGCAGACCAAGGCACGCCCGACCGCGTGATGTATCCGACCGCCGCCAGGCCGAGACCTTCCCCCGCGACCCGCCCCACCCTCGAGCCCCTCCCATCCTCGCTGCTCCGTCTGCCAAGCCCCGGCGCCAGAGGACCCACGACGTCACCGCAGCGCTATCGAGCCTCCAGCCCGCCCCCCGTGCGCCTTCCTTTTCCTCCCGTCCCGTGACGCGGCGGCCCGGCGGCGTCAGTGGACACACTCACACGCGCGCTGCGGCCCGGCCTGCGCCCACCCCAGCATGGCAGCTCTCGCACGCCTCTCCTCGCGCCTGCGGTTCTGCGCCTCCGCCCTCTCCTCAGCGGGCGTCTGGTCCAAGGTAAAGTGCAGGTGAAGAGCAAGGCCTCGCCCGGAAGAACGCGGACGAAAGCCTGAGCGTTTTTGTTTTTTTTTTTTTGGTCTGTCCACACCCAGCCTCTCCAGCCCGGGAGCCGGCATCTGGGCGCAGTACCCAGGGCCCCGAGGCGCGCCGACGCCTCCTTGCCTCACTGCTTCTCCGCCTGGCCTCCTTGACTTGGTTCTGCACCCGCTTCCCCAGTGAGGCGAGACGCGGCACAAAAGTGCGCGGAGAGGCCCTGGCTCGCGTCTCCATTTCGCGGGCAGTTTCTTGGGAAGGGGCTTTGGCGGCAGGAACGACCGGGAGGGTTCGCCGGCTTAAGGAGGGCAAGGGGCGACGGCTGCAAGGGGTAGGTTTGCGCTCCGAATTGGGGATCTCGGGGCGGAGGCCCCTCTACAGGCCCGGAACTGAGGGCTGGGCTAGCCAGGGGTCGGCTCGAGTTTGCCGCCAAGGGGGTGGAACGCTGCGCCCCTTCTTCTCCCTACGGGGCTGCGCTGCACCTTGGCGGTGGGAAGCGGAACCGGGACTGGAGCGCTTGCCGGCGCGTTTACCTCGCCACGCCGAGTAGCCTGTGGAGGTCTGGCGGTGCCAGGACGCGGGCTTCGAGCGCGGGCATCCCTTTCTTCTGAGGCTCCTTGGGATTTCCGTTTTCAAAGTTCTTTGCAAACGTTGTCCACTCTCACTGCAAACTCTTCACGAACGGTAGTATCTCGAGGCCCTCGCGCTGCGATTGTGGGCTGTGAAGTCTTTTTTCCCCGCGTGTCCTGTCCCCGCCTGTAAGCCCTCGCCCTGGTGCGGTTCTTATCCGGAGTCCTCGGACAGGACCAGAGTGACGAGTATAGGAGACTAGCTTACCTCCGCTACTTCCGTCACCACGGGAGCCTTTTCCTTGGAAGAGACAAAGAAAAGTGATGTTTTTGAATAATAGTTCTGAGCTTAAAAGTGTGCCTTGAACACTTATCTCCTCACAAGGAACTCCTCTTTTTCCCCATTGTTGTGGCATCTTACTGGCATCCACTCTGAGAGCGGTGAACGGAGAGGGGCTGTGACTCACCGGTAGGTGAGTGCTAGATGGTGATTAAGAACTGGAAAGATACACATAAGTGCCTGTTAGGAGGCATTTTGATAATTGCAGGTAGCTTTGGATTTGTAAAGCATTGTTAGAAGGGAGCTCGACCTTCTGTCATTGCTGTGGGCGCTGAAACGAGTGCAAATCGGGACACAGCGACCTCCTTGGGCCAAGGTTAATAACATTCCTTGTTTTGGCACTTTATGTGTGCATGCTCAGTCGTGTCCAACTCTTTGCGACCCCATGGACTGTAGCCCGCCAGGCTCCTCTGTTCATGGAATTTTTTTGGCAAGAATACTGGCGTGGGTTGCTATTTGCTATGCCAGGGGATCTTCCCGACCCAGGGATCGAACCCACGTCTCTTGTGTCTCCTGCATTGGCAGGCAGATTCTTTACCCCTGGGCCACCTGGGAAGCCCTGCTAGTTACTTATTTGCCTAAGTGTAATTTACTTATTTTCTTATTGTATTATTAAACTATTCCCAAAGCCCAGCAAGCGTCTTCTTAGATGGCCGAGTTACAGATTATGGATTTTCCTGTGTCTCATCTCTCCTTCAGGATTTGATCATAGGTCCAACTCCCCTTTCTCCGTGTTCCTCCAGCATTTGGCACTTAAATCCCTTAGTGTTTACCCCTTAAATCTTCACCTCCTACTTGTGTTAACTGTAACATTTGCATACTTGTTTAACTTTTTGAACGTGTAGACATCATCTTCATAACCAGATGAAATTTGCAGACCATATTGTATGCCTTTTTCTCCATCTCTCTGAGCATTACGCACTGCCATGCATAGAATAGACACTCAACACATTTCCTACGTGGATGAGAAAACACTGTGGGCAAACTTATGGAGTAACCTTGAGGACATAGATTTTTTTACTAAATATAACCAACAGGTAAAATGAGGTAGTTTTTTTTTTTTCTTGTTTGTTTGTGATAAACATGTCTTCCAGACTTGAGTGTGCATCAGAATTACCTGGAGGCTTTATCAAATAGATTGCTGTGTTCATCCCCAGAGTTTCCCATTTAGTAGGTCCTGGTAGGAGCTTAGTACTTTGCGTTAATTAGTTCCCAGATAGTAAAGCTGCTGGTCTGAGGACTGCATTTGCAGAGCCAGTGGCATTGGCTTTGACCTAAACAGACTACCCGAAGGTATCTTCCATCTTCCTTAGTCCATGATTGTTTTGGAGGGTATGTTTAATATTATTTTCCATTGACTATAGAAAATTATTACTGAAAATAAAAATCTTAAAACTACCATTAACACTTTAGCTATTTCTCTTCTTTGAAAACCATCTTTTCCAGATTTATCTCCAACCCCAGACTCTCCTGAACTGCCTTCCTTCCAGTACAACTTACTGGTTCATGTCACTCAGTACTTCTCAAGTCTTTCTGATCAAAAATGAACCAGCCGTAATGTGGCATTTTCCTTCCTTGTTTGTTTTTATTATGGGTAACAGCACCGGTATCCATCCAGAATGTAAGCTGGAAATTTAGAACCATTCTCTCCTCTGCTCCTTTCTTTAACTTGCAGTTGATTACCAGTGTCATGTGTAATAATTTTGTAGTTGTTTAGTGGCTGTTATCCTTGTAAGTTTCATTAGAGCAGAGACTATGCTTGTGAGTTTATTTGTTCGTTAACTCTCTAGTCTCAGTATTAAGTATGAAAGGGAAAGTTGCTCAGTGTCTCTGACTCTTTGTGACCCCATGGACTATACAGTCCTTGGAATTCTCCAGGTCAGAATACTGGAATGGGTAGCCTTTCTCTTCTCCAGGGATCTTCCCAACCCAGGGATCGAACCCAGGTCTTCCACATTGCAGGCGGATTCTTTTCCAGCTGAGGCACCAGAATGGGTATTTTAGAACAAATAGAGGAATGAATGAAAGAATGAGTTCCCCTGCCACTTTCCTGATTCAAGTTTTTGTATGAGAGTTGTGACATCTCTGTTTCAAACAAAACAAAACACTTTGCTGTCCTTTCCTCATTGAAGGATGAAGTTGAAGCTCTCTAGTGTTGTCTTTAAGGCCTTTTGCAAATTGCCCTGACTCCCTTACCAGCCTGATCTTCATGAGCTTCTCTCCACAGTGTGATCCTGCATGCCCTTGAAGACACAGTCTTTCCACATCTTGGTCGGAGAAGGCGATGGCACCCCACTCCAGTACTCTTGCCTGGAAAATCCCGTGGACTGAGGAGCCTGGTAGGCTGCAGTCCATGGGGTCGCTGAGAGTCAGACATGACTGAGCGATCCCTTTCACTTTTCACTTTCATGCATTGGAGAAGGAAATGGCAACCCACTCCAGTGTTCTTGCCTGGAGAATCCCAGGGACGGGGGAGCCTGGTGGGCTGCCGTCTATGGGGTCACACAGAGTCGGACACGACTGAAGTGACTTAGCAGCAGCAGCCACATCTTGGTACCTTTGCTCAGGCAGCTCCCCCTTTCTGGAATCCCCACCCTCATTATTTTTTTTTAAGTCTTGGCACACTTTTACACTTTCTGATCTGCTAGGCAGGATTCATTGCTTATTCATCTATGATCCTTCAGAGTGCTTCAGGGCATCCCTCCAAATTGGAATAAAATATGTACATTCCCTAAAAAAACGAAGTATGCTGTTGCTGCAGAGCACTGGCCCATGTCAGCAAGTCCTGTGAGCTCCTTGTGATTCATTTGTGTCATAAGTTAGTGATTAATTATTCATGATAGTGTCCATCTTTGGTCAAGGCTGGTCCGGTGCTGGATACCTAAAGCATTTTAGCACATGTCACTACTTCCTTTTGGCAGTAATGCCATGCTGTCCTTGTAAAACTGTGTATATCCACTTAAATGTTAACGCCCTTTCCTTTTAATGGTGTTCTCTGAACCTCTCTCCAGATGGCCTATCCTCCCCACTTCTATATCTATATGTCCAATTTTGAGACTGACCTGGGCAATGTCAATCTTTCTGTGTCCTGATATATTTAACTAACTATAGGGTGACAAGGGAGAGAGCATGTAGTTGTATAGTTCCTATCATTAAGATAAAATTTGTTTAAAAATAAAAAAAGTGTGGTTTGTGAATTTTCCCTCAGACGTCTTCAAAATGAAGTGCATTTTCATTTCACTAAGTTCTGGAGTGTTGAATGACAGAAAAAAGAAATTTAGGTGAAAGAATTAGTGGTAGAAGTGGTTAGAAAGGAAGGAGTTCTGGATTGGGAAGTCATGAGATAAAACATAGGCTCCACAGTAGAATCTGATCTCAAAGATTCAGTGTAAGAATTTGAAGATAAGAACAAAGTGGGAAGAGGGAGAAGATTTTGAAAGAACTAGATTTAGTAGAAAACAATTTTGCACTGTAAGAATTTTATTTCTTAGCTTCATTATGTACTGAATCACTATTATTTCTTTCCCTCAATAGTGTTAGCAGAAACTAGTGGCAACAATGAGATGGAATTTTGCAGAAGGTAGGAGGGTGGAAAAACAAAACAAAATATATTATGTTAATGTAAAGGAAGATCTCAGTGGAAAAAAAAATGCTCCTGGAATCAGTAGCTGTCAAAGCTGTACAGTGTTCATTACTCTTCATTCTTTTAGGTAACTGCTGCAAAGTTGAAGGTTATTTTATTTATTTCCTTATTTTTGTAGTAGATGATGCTTGGGTTTTTTCACATCATTATTTTAATATTTAAAATATAGTGGAAGGTAGAGCAGTTTAGAGCTCTACTTGAATTCGGTTATCATAGGAATTAAGGTAGGTAATTAGAAACATATTTCTCCCCACCTCCCTGCCAATTCTTGGAAGGTGTTGGGTGTCTGTTTCTTGACCACCAGAAGCAGGGAATGTGGGAAGGGATAGTGGGCAAGGAGTATGTGTGTCAGAGAACAGATTCCAAGGCTTTCTCAGGGGTGCTGCCTCCAGGTTGTGGGCAGTTCGCTGGACTTCAGGCCTTGAAGATCCACAGCAAACTTTCTGTGGTAACTGGCCTCAGGCATCGTGCTTCCTCTTTGTCCCACTGCCTGCAGTTCATATTGCTGTTTGCCCAATAATCTTTGGATACTTACACTGGCAGCTTGATTGCAAATAAAGTAATTACATTAAAGTAATCTTAAAGCTGGTGCTCATTTTTTTTTTTTTTCAAAATCCCCAACAAAGATTGCTTGGATTAATTGGCTATAGTATGGATCATGTTAAATTCTTTGTAAAATCAGTAATGTGTCTGTTTTTGCATGTGTGGAGGGTAGAGTGGGGAGGTTAAAAATGAAAATTAAACTCCCAATCAGTGTCAGGTTAATCTTACTGCCCTGGCGGGGAATGGAGAAAAGGTTGCATTTCCTAAGTGAAGATCATATCCCCTGGGTATCTTCTGTAATCCAGGCTCAGGGCTAAGTGCTTCTTAGCTTAATAATAATACATAATTGTTTGATCTGTACTATATCCCTGGGAAACAGTTATCATCGTTTGTATCAGGCTTTTTTTAAAAAAAATATTAAGAGTGTCTTATGTGATACAATTACATGTCTAATTATATGGAAATCATTGACAGGAATTTAAAAAAAAATGATCATCTTTTTGTAAACCCTGATAGCTCGGTTGGTAAAGAATCCACCTGCAATGCAGGAGACCCTGGTTCGATTCCTGGGTTGGGAAGATCCGGTGGAGAAGGGATAGGCTACCCACTCCAATATTCTTGGGCTTCCCTTGTGGCTCAACTGGTAAAGAATCCACCTGCAATGCTGGAGACCTGGGTTTGATCCGTGGGTTGGGAAGATTTCTTGGAGAAGGGAAAGGCTACCCTTTCCAGTATTTTGGCCTGGAGAATTCCATGGATTGTATAGTCCATGGGGTCACAAAGAGTTGGACATGACTGAGCGACTTTCACTTTTGTAAACTTAATGTCACTGCCACACCCCTCCACCCGCCAAAAAAAGAGGCTCAGAAGTTAAGTAATTTTCTCCAGTTAATACTTCTACTGACATTTGAAACAAGGATATTTTAGACTGAGATTAATAGAGTGTGGCCCATTATGCCACTCTTTCTCAGTCAATAGATATCAAATGTTGTTATAATAAATAGATAATACATATCAACAAATATTGTTAACTGAACATATGCAAAATGAACAGACCAATGCTGAGTACCTGTAAATTCTTTATTATCTTGAGTCCTTCTCACATTCTCTGAAAATACGAATTAGTTTATTGCTTTTAAGCTTCACTTGGGTTTTTTCTAAAATACTTCTGAAGTTGTTTTGGGGAGAGATGTGGCACAAGAGTCTCAGTAATTAAAAAAAAGATTTACATATGTATTTGGTTGCTGTGGGTCTTAGTTGTGGCACTTGGGACTTTTGATCTTCATCACAGCATGCGAACTTTTAGTTGTGGCAGGTTGGATCTAGTTGCCTGACCAGGGTTCAAACTTGGGCCCCCTGTACTGGGAGCTCAGTCTTAACCCCTGGACCACCAGGTAAGTCCGCTTCTCAGTAATTTATGACTATTTGTAATGAATGATACTGTTCACGGGGTTCTTCCAGCAAGAATACTGGAGTGGCTTGCCATTTGAATTGTGGTGATTGAGAAGACTCTCTAGAGTCCCTTGGACAGCAGGGTGATCAAACTAAGTCAATCCTAGGGGAAGTCAATCCTGAATACTCATTGGAAGGACTGATCCTGAAACTGAAGCTCCAGTACTTTGGCCATCCGATGCAAAAAACCAACTCGTTGTAAAAGACCCTGATGCTGGAAAAGATTGAGGGCAGGAGGAGAACAAGGCAACAGAGGATGAGATGTTTGGATCGTGTCATCGACTCAATGGACTGGACATGAGTTTGAGCAAACTCCGGGAGATATTGAAGGACAGGGAGCCTGGCATGCTGTAATCCATGAGATCGCAAAGAGCTGGACACTACTGAACAACAACAACCAATTTTAACTACAGTAAAAAATGTCAGAGGAGCTATAAGTTTGGAAACATTAATAGATAATTGTGTTAGATTACTAGAGTGTACGGTCATATTGAGAGAATTTCCAGTCTTCAGCAGTTTTACCCCCCCAAATTTTTTAACTTTCTTCCTCTTCCTACTAAGGCCCTCTTTACCTTTCACTGAAAATAAGGACAACAAGAGTTCTTCATGAAAAAATAAGACACTCATAAAGGTTTGTTGTACATAAGTAATAAAATAGAAGTAGTGTAAGACTGAGGATTTTTGAAAAGGACAGAGAGGAACATATTGTGGTAGAGGGCCCCAGTGATAGAAGGCTAAACCTGGGAACTGGTCTTGCTTTAACACTGTGTAGTAAATTACAAGATCCTTATATCTTCAGAAACTTCACTTGTAAAATGAGTTGATTGGATTAGATATGTGTGTATTTTTCTCTTCTCTGTTTTTTAGGCGTGCATGTGTGCTCAGTTGTGTCTGACTCTTTGCCACCCTATGGACTGTAGCCTGCCAGACTGTCCTTAAGATGTCCCAGGCAAGAATACTGGAATGGGTTGTCATTTCCTTCTCAGGGGCATCTTCCCAACCCAGGGATCAAATCCCCATCTCTTGTGTCTCCACTGTACCACCTGGGAAGCCCCTGTTTTCTAGGAGATATCCTCAGTTTCATTTTATGATATATATGTTGGCCTCGTTAGGCTATCAAAGTTTTAAGTTCTAAGATTAAAAACATATTTTCATATATATGTGTGTGTTAAAACAGAATCAAGTAAATCCCTGCTACTTGAGTATAGGACAGAGGAGACCGCTGTTGGTGGTTCAAGCTCTTTCCTTCCTATCCCCACCTCTGCTTATTTCCCTTTGTGTGGGCAGTGTGCCACGGTAAACCACTCTTCCTCATCTGACCTTGACCAAGGTTGCAATTTAAAAGAACAAAGGTCATTTAGCACCTATACCTTTGCAGATCTCACTGGACTTTCAGTATAGTTTCTTAATCTCCTTTTGTGTTGTGTGTTAGTTGTTCAGTTATGTCCTACTCTTTGCGACCCCAGGGGGTCTTACCCACCAGACTCCTCTGTCCATGGAATTCTCTATGCAAGAACTCTGGAGTGGGTTGCCATTTCCTTCTCTACCTTTTGTATTAATTGACACTTTTTATGACCAACCTAGACAGAATAGCAGCCCCCTCCAGTGTTCTTGCCTGGAGAATCCCATGGACGGAGAAGCCTGGTAGGCTGCCGTCTCTGGGGTTGCACAGAGTCAGACACTACTGAAGCGACTTAACAGCAGCAGCAGTCAAAGCTATGGTTTTTCCAGTAGTCATGTATGGATGTGAGAGTTGGCCTATTAAGAAAGCTGAGCGCCGAAGAATTGATGCTTTTGAACTGTGGTGTTGGAGAAGACTCTTGAGAGTCCCTTGGACTGCAAGGAGATCCAACCAGTCCATCCTAAAGGAGATCAGTCCTG
>NW_011494903.1:1042764-1043295 GCF_000754665.1 Bison bison bison
GAGAAGGAAATGGCAACCCACTCCAGACTCCTCTGTCCATGGAATTCTCTATGCAAGAACTCTGGAGTGGGTTGCCATTTCCTTCTCTACCTTTTGTATTAATTGACACTTTTTATGACCAACCTAGACAGAATAGCAGCCCCCTCCAGTGTTCGTGCCTGGAGAATCCCATGGACGGAGAAGCCTGGTAGGCTGCAGTCCATGGGGTCGCACAGAGTCGGACACAACTGAAGCGACTTAGCAGCAGCAGTAGCAGCAGCAGTAGCAGCAGCAGACAGAATATTAAAAAGCAGAGACATTACTTTGCCAACAAAGGTCCGAAGGCAATAGCAACCCACTCCAGTACTCTTGCCTGGAAAATCCCATGGACGGAGGAGCCTGGTAGGGGGCAGTCCATGGGGTCACAAAGAGTCGGACACTTACTGAGCGACTTCACTTTCACTTTTCACTTTCATGCATTGGAGAAGAATATGGCAACCCACTCCAGTGTTCTTGCCTGGAGAATCCCAGGGACGGTGGAGCCTGGTGGGC
>NW_011494903.1:1043395-1080087 GCF_000754665.1 Bison bison bison
TACTGAAGCGACTTAACAGCAGCAGCAGTCAAAGCTATGGTTTTTCCAGTAGTCATGTATGGATGTGAGAGTTGGCCTATTAAGAAAGCTGAGCGCCGAAGAATTGATGCTTTTGAACTGTGGTGTTGGAGAAGACTCTTGAGAGTCCCTTGGACTGCAAGGAGATCCAACCAGTCCATCCTAAAGGAGATCAGTCCTGAATATTCATTGGAAGGACTGATGATGATGCCGAAACTCCAATACTTTGGCCACCTGATTCGAAGAACTGACTCATTTGAAAAGACCCTGATGCTGGAGAAGGGGATGACAGAGGATGAGATGGTTAGATGGCATCATTGACTTAGTGGACATGAGTTTGAGTAAACTTTGGGAGTTGGTGATGGACAGGGAGGCCTGGCATGCTGCAGTCCATGGGGTCGCAGAGTCAGACACGACTGAGTGGCTGAACTGAACTTTACTGAACTGATACTTTTTATGAAAGGAGATTTTGGAGGGAGAAAAAAATGAGAGCACTCATTTATGCTTTTGCTTTGATCCCCTGGGGTTCTCTGTCTGGGAGGCTCTGATAGGCATGGGTGTGAGCTTACAACATCGATGGACGGGTTAAGGGACAGTGTCTCAGGAGTCAGGTGTCATTCTCTCTACCCCCTCTCTTTTTATGTGTGCGTGCTCAGTTGTGTCTGACTCTTTGCGATTCCATGGACTGTAGCCCACCAGGCGCCTCTGTCTATGGGATTTTTCAGGCAAGACTACTGGAGTGGGTTGCCATTTCCTTCTCTAGGGGGTTCTTCCCAACCCAGGGATCGAACCCACATCTTCTCTATTTCCTGCTTGGCAGGAAAATTCTTTACCCCTCAGCCACTGGGGAATCCCTCTTTTTTTAGGTTGACTACATAGTGAGAATAAAGGAGAGATGATGTTAAGTATGAGTGATTGATTGCAACTCAATCGACTGTATCATTTTTCCTGTTCATACTGTGAGTGAAGTGTAAAGAGGGAAAACAGTTTAAAACTGATGGTGAATGCGCGCCAGATAGCCTGACTTGCACCAGATAGTACACTGTGATGAGACTGGCCGCGCCCCTCTTGGAGTTAAGAGTTTGCTGTTTTTCTCTGGCATCCATAAACTCTAGGCTCCAGAAGGGAATGAGTTTTTTGTGTGCTGTTCTTGTCCTTTCCAGAGGTATTCTTTGATACCCAAGATTGGATCAAGGCCAAATCTGTAGTATTTATAATATTGAGAGCAGCAGTTGTATCTTAATACTTACTAGGTTGGAATAAATAGCAGAGTATTTGGCACATATGGGTTCTCAGGAAATATTTGTTAGTTGTATTGCTATCAAAAATCGATATTGACACTGATACTGTGAATTTGAGTCCCATAATACACAGTATCTACTTTCTTTTACTCTTTGAAGGGGCCCCAAATGACACAAAGTTTTCCTTATGTAATAGAAGATATGGATCATAAAGGGATTCTGGTGGTAATTTGTGAATAGAGTATGTCCACCCTACTCTTTTTTTTTGGTTGTTGTTAAATATTTATTTATTGACTTGGCTACTCTGGGTCTTAGTGGCCACACACAATATCTTTTTTTTCCCTTATTTATTTTTACTGAAGTATGTTTGATTTGTAGTGTATTAATTCCTGTCATACAGTAAAGTAATTCATTTACACACACACACACACACACACATATATGCATATACATTTTTTTAAATATTCTTTTCCATTATGGTTTACCATAGGATTTTTTAAAATTGGAGGATAATTACTTTTCAATGTTGTGTTAGATTCTGCTGTACAGCAAAGTGAATCAGCTATAAGTATACATAACATATATCCCCTCCTTCATGAGCTTCCCTCCCCGCCCCCACCCCACCCCTCCAGGTCATCACAGAGCACCACGCTGAGCTCTCTGTGTTTTACAGCAGCTTCTCACTAGCTGTGTTTTACACATGGTAGCATATATATGTCGGTGCTACTCTCTGTTTGTTCTGCCTTCGTTTTTCCCTTCTGTGTGCCCAAGTCTGTTCTTTGTATCTGTGTCTCTATTCCTACCTTGCAGATAGGTTCATTTTTCTAGATTCCATATCTATACGTTAATATTTGTTTTTCTCTTTCTGACTTCTTTCACTGTGTATGACAGACTCTAGGTTCATTCACATCACTACAAATGACCCCATTTTGTTCCTTTTATGGCTGAATAATATTCCATTCTGTATATGTACCACAACTTCTTTATCTGTTCACCTGTCGATGGGCATCTAGGTTGCTAACATGTTGTGCCTATTGTGAATAGTGGCATGCAGGATCTTTAGCTGTGGCATGTGAACTCTAGTTTCAGCATGTGGATACAGTTCCCTAAGCAGGGATTTCACCTGAGTCCTCTGCCTTGGGAGCCTGACTGGAGTCTTAACCGCTAGACCATCAGGGAAGTCTCTGTCCATCCTACTCTTAAGATGAACTACTTACAGCCCCACTCTTTCTAAGACAAGCTAGTAGAATTATCCTTGTATATATAATAATTGAATATATTCGTATACATGCAAAGTAAACACAAGTTTACAAATGCTTGTTCACTTAAAGATGTTTTTTAATATTTTAGGGATGTATTTGCTACTTTTCAACTAGCACACGTCACCATACCAAATTTTATACAGACCCAGTGGAAGCGGTAAAAGACATTCCTGATGGTGCAACAATACTGGTTGGTGGTGAGTAATAGTATTGTTTTCCTTTTGATTTTCGCAAAGCAGGGAAATCACAATGGTGAGGTGATTAAAAAGGCTAATTATTTTATTACTTTGTTAATAAATGCCAGTTATTAGAAATGCCAGTTATTTTATTGTTTAGTTATCAATTCTTTATCTTATTTTATTTATTACATATTATCTATTTTTTATTATAGTGTCCCCTTTCTGAAAGTTTAGCAAGGTTTAGCACTTTATAGCTGACCTTTTCTTTCCTTTTCTATTTCTTTTCCTATATTATTTGAAAAGCTGACACCTTAAATGGGGATATCTTATTAGTAGCTTTGAAAAATCCCTAGATACTTGGGAATTCTGCTTACCTTAAAACGTTTGCATAAAAAAAAAGTTTGCATGTATCTTAGCAGCCCACACTGGCCATTCCTTTTGTTCCTCCTCATTTTGGAAGCTAGAGAGCACATCCACATCTATCTGTTAGTGAGCCTCTCAAGTTCTATTGCTTCTTTTGTTTAGAATGTCTTTTACCACCCCTGTCTCACACTCATTAAACTTGTTGCCTGATTCTTATACGTTTCTTTGGATTTCTAGGCCTTGGTCATAAAAATCAAGGGTTATTTTTAGGGCTGCTCTTCATTCATTCATTCAACTCAGCAGTCATTGAATTTTAGACCTAATACCGTTTTGAGGAATTGTGTAAAAGAAATGAAAGTCATTGGCTTAGGCTTCTAGATCTGTAGAATCTACCCAGGAATGTAAAACAAACATGCTTGAAAAAGTAACTGTGTAAAGGTTCAATTTTAAAGTGGGAAAATAACAAATATGTAGTTAAGTGCAAGAAGAGCAATGTGTAGGTGGCTGTATTAACACATTGCACTTGGCTTTATACTTATGAATCAAGGACTTGGCAGTGATGTCTGATGCTATATAATGATGTAAAACATTTGGAGATAGCTATATGGCCATTTATTTTATTTCATTTTTTTGAGGTTTATTTTTGCTTTGTTTTGCCAGTAGAACTTTAGTAAAGTGACTTGCAAACTTTTTTGATCTAAAAACACATTTTACATCACAATCCAACAAACACACATGTATGTAATATGTATACATATATAAGTGAAACAAAAGTTTTTCAAAAATGTCTATCCTGAGTGTTAATTTTTTTCTTTTTGGAAACTTTTTCTCAAAGCAGTTTTAGGTTTATAATAAAATTGACAGGAAGGTACAGAAATTCCCCATATACTCCTTCCCCATACATGCATAGCCATTATCAACAGAGTGGTACTTTTTTTTTTTTTTTCAACCAAGAATGAATTGCATTGACAGAATCACCAACATCCACAGTTCACCTTAGGGTTCACTTTAATGAAGTAAATAGTGTTGTGCATACTATGAGTTTGGACCAAAGTATAATGACATATATACATATCATTATAATGTCATACAAAGTATTTCACTGCTCATGAAAACTTCTGTACTCTGTGTATTCATCTCCCCCCGCACCCCTCAAATTCCTGGCAACTGTTGATCTTTTTACTGTTTATGACCACTTTTTAAGTTGCTGAGATGTATCTGTGCTTTTGCATAGTGGGTCTAATAATGTGCTGGTACGTTTTTCTTTTTTAAGAAAAGAGTAACAGATACATTTCCTTGGAAGAAAATTACCCTCTACATAAAATTATTTATCTTCTTGGCCCATTATAGGTTTTGGGTTATGTGGAATTCCAGAGAATCTTATAGGAGCTTTGCTAAAGACTGGAGTAAAAGGGCTAACTGCAGTCAGCAACAATGCTGGGTAAGTGTGTGTTTTTAAAACAATTGACTTGAAAGAAATGATAACCCTTCATAATATTGAAATGAAGTCTATCAGTGAAGTGAAATATTTCTTCACTGACAGGAGCAGTAAGCTTAAGGATCAGAAGATAGTTTTATCATTCCAATGTTTAAGACTCCATGGTGCCACTGCAGGGGACACAGGTTTGCTCCCTTGTCAGGGAACCGAGATGCCACAAGAAAAAAATGTTCAAACTGAGCCCTTCTTTTTAAAGTTTATTTAGTTATTTATTTTGTTTTTGGCTGTGCTGGGTCTTTACTGGTGCACGGGCTTTTCTGTAGTTATGGCGAGGTGGGGCTCCTCTCCAGTTGTGGAGCATGGGCTCTAGGGCCTGTGGGCTTCTACTAGTAGTGTGGCTCCTGGACTCTAGAGCACAGGCTCAGAGTTGACAAGCACAGGCTTAGTTGCTCCAAGGTGTATGGGATCTTCCTGGATCAGGGATTGAACCCATGTCTCCTGCATTGGCAAGCAGGTTCTTTACCACTGATCCACCAGCAAAGCCCCCTTTCATTTTAAAACTTAGAGGTTGTATGTTGTACCTTATTGTAGATCTTTATTTATAAAGGCAGATGGACATCGATTTGAAATCTGTTTCTTTTATTTTGGTTATGACCTTACCATAGAAGATACATGAAGAATATAATCAGTCATTAAAAATGTTGCTGGTCTTGGTAGAAAGAGGAGGGTATGCAGCCAGCATTAAGACAGTAGGCTTGCATATCAAAATGGTCAGCAATGACCCATAAAATCTTAATGATTAATGGCCTGCATATTAAGATATATTTAGTTATCAAGGGAAAGGACATTTTAATTCACAATAGTAAATTATCAGCTCTTCTAACAAAGACTTCAAAGATCTTAAAAATTAAAGAAATTAATTAATTTGGCAGTTTAGTATATTATCATAAATGCAATTTAGAAGAAATAGCGTAGATTATTTAGGCAACAAAACTAATCTACGTCGTTGTTGTTGTTCAGTCACTCAGCCATGTCTGACTCTTTATAACTCCATGGACTGCAGCAAGGCAGGCTTCCCTTCACTGTCTCCCAGCATTTGCTCAAAGTCATGTCCATTGAGTCAGTGATGCCATCCAACCTTCTCAACTTCTGTTGCCTCCTTCTCCTGCCCTCGATCTTTTTTAGCATCAGGGTCTTTTCCAGTGAGTTGGCTCGTCACATCCGGTGGCCAAAGTATTGGAGTTCCAACTTCAGCATTAGACCTTCCAATGAATATTCAGGGTTGATTTCCTTTAGCATTGACTGGTGTCATCTCCTTGCTGTCCAAGGAGCTCTCAAGAGTCTTCTCCAACACCACAGTTTGAAAGCATCAGTTCTTTGGTGCTCAGCTTTCTTTGTGGTCCAACTCTCCCATCTGTACATGACTACTGGAAAAACCATAGTTTTGACTATACGGACCTTTGTTGCAAAGTAATGTCTCTGCATTTTAGTACACTATCTAGGTGTGTAATGGCTTTTCTTCCAAGGAGAAAGCATCTTTTAATTTCATGGGTGCAGTCACTGTCCACAGTGATTTTGGAACCCAAGAAAATAAAGTCTGTCACTGCATTTTTCCTCATCTGTTTGCCATGAAGTGATAAGACCAGATGCCATGATCTTCGTTTTTTGAATGTTCAGTCTTAAGCCTGCTTTTTCACTCTCCTGTTTCACCTTCATCAGAGGCTCTTTAGATACTCTTCTCTTTCTGCTGTTAGCGTGGTATCATCTACATATCTGAGGTTGTTGATATTTCTCCCGACAGTCTTGATTCCCGCTTGTGCTTCATCCAGTCCAGCATGGCGCATGATGTACTCTGCATATAAGTTAAATAAGTAGGGTGATAGTATGGAGCCTTAATGTATTCCTTTCCCAATTTGGAACCAGTCCATTGTTCCATGTCCAGTTCTATCAGTTGTTTCTTGCTCATTTTTTTCTTTGCTGACTTTATGCTGTTATTTTTGCTTGGAAGCCTGTCCACTTCTCTGGGTATCCACATCTTTTCCATCTTACAGAAGCCATATCCAGTTAGAAAACAGCTCTAGCCTTCATTGATTTTGTCCCTTTCTGAATTTCTGTGGAGATGGTTAGCCTGTCTTTGTGTACTGATATGTGTTTATTATCTCTGATGTATATTACAGGCCAATCCTTTTACTTAGAGTAGTTTTCTATTTTCTTTTTTTTTTTTAATTTTTTAGTTGCACCATGGAGCATACAGGATCTTAGTTCCCCAACCAGAGATCAGTCCCGTGCCCCCTGCAGTGGAAGTGGGGAGTCTTAACCACTGGACGGCAGGGAAATCCCTAGAGTAGTTTTCTGTTTCCTACTATTTATGCTTAGCCTATAGTTTCAGAGTCATTGAGACTTGAAGCTGGATGGGATTATAGAGACCGTATGTTCCAGTTCCTTCATTTAACAGGGGAAACCCTCTGTAAATAGGGAAGTAACTTGTTCATGGTCACTTGTTATTTCTGAAACACATCCTGTGCCCTTCGAACTTACTTAATGTTTATTAAAAATACTTTTGATTATCTATACTTGGTTGAATTTTCCTGATAACTCAGTGCTTCTAAGGAGTGTATGCATGTATGCTAAGATGCTTCAGTCATGTCTGACTCTTTGTGACCCCATGGACTGTAGCCCACCAGGTTCCTCTGTTCATGGGATTCTCCAGGCAAGAATACTGGAGTTTATCCAGGTGAGAATACTGGAGTAGGTTGCCATTCCCTTCTGCAGGAGATCTTAGCAACTTAGGGATCGAACCCATATGTCTTACATCTCCTTCATTGGCAGGCAGGTTCTTTACGACTGGCACCACCTGAGAAGCACAGGGAGTAGTACAGATTAATGTAAATTTTTGATGCAGAGTAAGTACTGATAACCTACTTCATTGAAGTCAAAGAAGGCACTGGGTACACCTTGATTGGCAGTTGATTATCTTTTTTCTTTTTTTTTTGCAGTTGATTATCTTAATTAGAGGTGTTTAAAGTTTGTAGGGATGAGGGCTTTGTTTTGATAATTAGAATCAGATAAACGAGGAGGACAGCTTAGTATGTCTTTATTTGAGAACCAAACATGTGTGAGTTGTGGGGTAAAGGGAGAGAGCATGGAATTAGAAGTAATGGTTATCACCAATATGTTCAATCTAAAAAAATGATACAAAAGAACTTATTTCCAAAAGAGAAACAGACTCACAGCCATAGAACACAAACTTTTGGTTACCAAAGGGGAAAGGAGATGGGGAGGATAAATTATGAGTTTGGGTTTAACAGATACACACAACTGTATATATTTATAAAATAGATAAGCAGCAAGGACCTACTGTATAGCACAGGGAACTATATTCAACATCTTGTAAAATACCCTGTAATGGAAAAGAAACTGAAAAAGAATGTATATGAATATATAACCAAATCACTTTGCTCCATACCTTGAAACTAACACAACATTGGAAATCAGTTCTACTTCATTTTTTAAAATGACTATTTTCTTCTTTAGAAAAAGACTCCATCTTTAGAAGTTCTGCCTGAATTGGAAGTCTTCCAAAGCTCAGGACTTCTAATTGTCTGTTTTTTTTTAAAATTTGTTTGCTTTTAATGACCACTAAGACTTGTTGGCCTGAGGTACCACTTACTTTGCTATGAGTATTGACTATTAAATGTTGATGAGATAAACCCTCCTTTAGGAGCACTGAAATGAATCAGTGCTTTGATATGGGTTGATTAGAAAAGCGGAAACATCACAGATGTTCCTCTGATTTTTGGAAGACTTTAACATACGAATTACAAACCTGGATGAGCAAATGTTTCACAGTAAACTTTATTTCAGGTAGTTAAATCACAGAGTCAAGGGAAAAATAGGTGTGCTGTATTAGTCATTTTCATTTCCTCAGGACAAGGTGGGGATTTAGACAACTCCCAAGGGCAGCCCCACTTCGTGTAGAAGACTAATAAATAGTGGTAATATGTACAACATATGTACAGCATGTGTACATATGTACAACAGTCCCCACCTTATCCATGGTTTTGCTTTACATGGTTTGAGATATGTGGCATCAACCTTGATCTGGAAATATTAAATGGAAAATTCCAGAAATAAACAATCATGAGTTTTCAATTATGGGCTATTTTGAGTAGCATGATGAAATCTCACGCCTTCCTGCTCTGTCCTGCCCTGGACAAGAATCATCCTTTTGTCCAGCATGTCCACTGGTTAGTTTCTTACTTACTCCATAATCAGATCCATGATCATCAGTGTTGCCAGATCACAGTGACTGTGTTCAAGGAACACTTATTTTACTTAATAATGGCCCCCAGATGCAAGAGTAGTGATGCTGGTAATTCAGATATGCCAAGGAGAAGCCATGAAGTACTTCTTTAAAGTGTGAAGGTGAATATTCTCGATTTAATAAGGAAAGTAAATGATTGTATGCTGAGATTGCTAAGATGTATGGTGAGAATGAGTCTTCAGCCTGAAACTGTGAAGAAGGAAAAAAGAAATTTGTACTAGTTTCCTTGCTGCATCTCAAATTGCAAGTTACAGCCATAGTGCGTGATGAGTGCCCAGTTAAGCTGAAAAAGGTATTAAATTTGTATAATAACATATTTTGAGAGATCACATTCACAAAACTTTTATTACAATATGCTGTTAAAATTGTAGCAGCAGCTGTTATAATTGTTCTACTTTATAATTAGTTATTATTAATATCTTACTGTGCCTAATTTATAAATGAAACTTTCTCATAGATATGCATGTATAAGAAAAGAAGATACCTATGTATTGTTGTTTAGTTGCTAAGTTGTATCTGACTCTTTTGTGACCCCATGGACTGTAGTCCACCAGGCTTCTCGGACCGTGGGATTTCCTAGGTAAGAACACTGGAGTGGATTGCCATTCTCTTCTCCAGGGGATTGTACATAGCATCTGTAGGGTTGGTACTGTCTTGGCATGTATCCTCAGTTAAGGGGACATGCCTGTATGTACCTGTACATGAGATTACAATGCTGTTACTTGTATATACTTGTGTATGTCTTGTTTTATTGCATTTTGCTTTATTGCATTTCACAGACATTGCACTTTTTACAAATTGAAGGTTCAGGGCAGCCCTGCATTAAATAAAACAAGTGTATTGGCTCTATTTTTCCAATAGAATTTGCTCACTTCATGCTTCTGTCACTTTTTGATAATTTTTGGAATATTTCAAACTTTTTCATTATTATTATATTTGTTATGGTGATCTGTGATCAGTGATCTTTTAATTTATTTTTTAATTGAAGGATAATTGCTTTACAGAATTTTGTTGTTTTCTGTCAAACATCAACATGAATTAGCCATAGGTATACATATGACACTGATCTTTGATGTTATTATTGAAAAAAAATTATGACTTCCTGTAGGTTCAGATGATTGTTAGCATGTTTTAATAATGCATTTTTTTTAATCACTGTGGCTTTCATTTTTTAAAATTTTTACTGGAGTACAGTTACTTTGCAATGTTGTTACAAAGTATTTTTAAATTAAGGCATTGACATTATTTTTAGGCATAATACTATTGCACACTTAACAGACTATAGTATAGTATAAACATTTATATGCACTGGAAAACAAGAACCCAGAGATAAAGGCAAATGACTCCTTTGCTGTGCCATCTTATTTGTCAAGATAGCTACAGCTCTGAGAGCTCTAAAGGGCTTGAAGGGGAGATCTCGGCTGCCTTGGCTGATCATGAACATTTCCCCCAAGATTAGGTTATTTGGTTTGGGAAGGGCTAACCACTTCCTCCTTTCCTGCCAGAGATGCTCAGAGGGCTCAAACAAACCTTGTGCTACTGTACAAAAAAGATCTTCATGACCCAGATAATCACTCACCTAGAGCCAGACATCCTGGAATGTGAAGTCAAGTGGGCCTTAGGAAGCATCACTATGAACAAAGCTAGTAGAGGTGATGGAATTCCAGTTGAGCTGAAAGATGATGCTGTGAAAGTGCTGCACTCAATATGCCAGCAAATTTGGAAAACTCAGCAGTGGCCACAGGACTGGAAAAGGTCAGTTTTCATTCTAATCCCAAAGAAAGGCAATGCCAAAGAATGCTCAAACTACAACACAGTTGCACTCATCTCACACGCTAGTAAAGTAATGCTCAAAATTCTTCAAGCCAGGCTTCAACAGTATGTGAACTGTGAACTTGAGATGTTCAAGCTGGATTTAGAAAAGGCAGAGGAACCAGAGATCAAATTGCCAACATCCACTGGATCATGGAAAAAGCAAGAGAGTTCTAGAAAAAAACATTTATTTCTGCTTTATTGACTATGCCAAAGCCTTTGACTGTGTGGATCACAATAAACTGTGGAAAATTCTGAAAGAGATGGGAATACCATACTACCTGACCTGCCTCTTAAGAAATCTGTATGCAGGTTAGGAAGCAACAGTTAGAACTGGGCATGGAACAACAGACGGTTGGAAATAGGAAAAGGAGTACGTCAAGGCTGTATATTGTCACCCTGCTTATTTAACTTCTATGCAGAGTACATCATGAGAAATGCTGGGCTGCGAGAAGCACAAGCTGGGATCAAGATTGCAGGGAGAAATATCAATAACCTCACACATGCAGATGATACCACCCTTACGGCAGAAAGTGAAGAAGAACTAAAGAGCCTCAATGAAAATGAAAGAAGAGTGAAAAAGTTGGCTTAAAACTCAACATTCAGAAAACAGAAATCATGGCATCTGGTCCCATCACTTCATGGCAAATAGATGGGGAAACAGTGGAAACAGTGACACCCTTTATTTTTCTGGGTCGAAAATCACTGCAGATGGTGACTGCAGCCATGGAATTAAAAGATGCTTACTCCTTGGAAGGGAAGTTATGACCAACCTAGACAGCATATTAAAAAGCAGAGACATTACTTTGTCAACAAAGATCCATCTATTCAAAGCTATGGTTTTTCCAGTAGCCATGTATGGATGTGAGAGTTGGACTATAAGGAAAGCTGATTTGAGAGAACAGCATTGAAACATGTATATTATCATATGTGAAATAGATTGCCAGTCCAGGTTTGATGTATGAGACAGGGTGCTCAGGGCTGGTGCACTGGGATGACCCTGAGGGCCTGGATGGGGAGGGAGGGGGGAGGGAGGTTCAGGATGGGGAACACATGTACACCCATGGATGATTCATGTCAATGTATGGCAAAAACCACTGCTGCTGCTGCTGCTAAGTCGCTTCAGTTATGTCTGACTCTGTGTGACCCTATAGACGGCAGCCCACCAGGCTCCCCCGTCCCTGGGATTCTCCAGGCAAGAATACTGGAGTGGGTTGCCATTTCCTTCTCCAGTGCATGAAAGTGAAAAGTGAAAGTGAAGTCACTCAGTCGTGTCCGACTCCTAGTGACCCCATGGACTGCAGCCTACCAAGCTCCTCTGTCCATGGGATTTTCCAGGCAAGAGTACTGGAGTGGGTTGCCATTACCTTTTCTGGGAAAAACCACTACAATAAGCCAGAAGGAAAAACACCAATACAGTATACTAACGCATATATATGGAATTTAGAAAGATGATAACAATAACCCTGTGTACGAGACAGCAAAAGTGACGCTGATGTATGGAACAATCTTATGGACTCTGTGGGAGAGGGAGAGGGTGGGAAGATTTGGGAGAATGGCATTGAAACATGTAAAATATCATGTATGAAACGAGATGCCAGTCCAGGTTCAATGCACGATACTGGATGCTTGGGGCTAGTGCACTGGGACGACCCAGAGGGATGGTATGGGGAGGGAGGAGGGAGGAGGGTTCAGGATGGGGAGCACATGTATACCTGTGATGGATTCATTTTGATGTTTGGCAGAACTAATACAATTGTGTGGAGTTTGAAAATAAAATAAAATTAAAAAATAAAAAATAAAAAAAATAAAGTAATTAGCCTCCAATTAAGAGAAATAAATTAGTTTAAAAATGAAAAAGCTAAGCTCTGAAGAATTGATACTTTTGAACTGTGGCATTGGAGAAGACTCTTGAGAGACTCTTGGACTGCAAGGAGATCCAACCAGTCCCTCCTGATGGAAATCAATCCTGAATATTCATTGGAAGGACTGATGCTGAAGGTGAAACTCCAATCCTTTGGCCACCTGATGTGAAGAACTGACTCATTTGAAAAGACCCTGATGTGGGAGGAGAAGGGGATGACAGAAGATGAGATGGTTGAATGGCATCACGGACTCAATGGACATGAGTTTGAGCAAGCTCCAGGAGTCAGCGATGGACAGGGAGGCCTGGCGTGCTGCAGTCCATGGGATCACAAAGAGCTGGACACGACTGAGTGACTGAACTGAACTGAACTTAACCACTTCCTGGGATGTGCACTTGGACTTCCTGCTCAGCCCCTTCAAGATTTCACTTGTCTCATATAACTATGTCATGTATGTGTACCTGGTAAGTGACTTCAGTTGTGTCTGACTCTTTGTGACCCTATGGAATATAGTCTGCTAGACTCCTTGGTACATGGCAATTTTCCAGGTAGGAATACTGGAGTGGGCTGTCATGCCCTCCTCCAGGGGATCTTTCTGACCCAGGGAACTAATCCATGTCTCTTATGTCTCCTGCATAGGCAGGCCAGTTTTTTACCACTAGTGCCACCTGGGAAGCCCCTCACTATGTCATAAATTAACCTTATATCCAAATACAGTTCTTCCTCCATTTACAGTGGGGTTAAATCCCAATAAACCCATTCTAAAGTGAAAATATTCTGAGTCATCAGTATATCAGTACACCTAACTTACTGAGCTTTGTAGCTTAGCCCACCCTGCCTTCAATGTGCTGAGATTTATATTGGCCTACAGTTGGGCAAAATCATCTACCACAAAGTTTATTTTGTAATACAGTGTTGATTAGCTCATGTAATTTATTGAATACTGTGCTGAGAGTGAGAAACAGAATGGTCCTATGGGTACAGAATGGTTGTAAGAGTACTGGTTGTTTACCCTCATGATTGCGTGGCTGATGGAGCTGTGGCTGCCTCTGCCCTGTGTCACGAGGATGTCGTACTGCAGATTGCTAGTCTGGACAAAGATCAAAATTTGAAGTATGGTTTCTGCTGAATGCATATGACTTTCACACAACCGTAAAGTTGAAAAATTAAGTCAAACCATTTTTAGTTGGGGATCATTTGCACTACATTTTCTTTTGTTTTAGTACCCTTGATATTATTACAGTACATATAAAATTATAAGCTTTTATTATTGGTGGTTTAGACACTAAGTCGTGTCTGACTCTTGCGACCCCATGGACTGTAGCCTGCCAGGCTCCTCTGTCCATGAGATTCTTCAGGCAGGAATACTGGAGTGGGTTGCCATTTCCTTCTCAAGAGTATATTCCCGACCCAGGGATCAAACCCAGGTCTCCTGCATTGCAGGCAGATTCTTTACCAACTGAGCTATTAGGCCACTGGTGAAAGTGAAAGTCTCTTAGTTGTGTCTGACTGTTTGCCACCCCATGGACTATACAGTCCATGGAATTCTCCAGGCCAGAATGCTGGAGTGGGTAGCCTTGCCCTTCTCCAGGGGATTTCCCAACCCAGGGATTGAACCCAGGTCTCCTACATTGCAGGTAGATTCTTTACCAGCTGAGCCAGCCACAGGCAATTGTGGCTATAATTGAGATGAGTATATTTAAATTGAGAGTAAAGAAGAGAAATACTGTTTGGAAAATAGTTGCAACTTCATTTTTTAAAATTAAATTATAGTTGATTTATAATATTATTACTTACAGGTGTCCAGTAAAGTGATTCAGTTACACATCTGTGTGTGTGTGTATATATATATATGTATATGTATATAAATTTTTTTCAGATTCTTTTCCCTTGTAAATTATTATCAGATATTGAATATAGTTCCCTGAGGTGTACATTAATACTTTGTTGTTAATTCTATATATGGGCATCCCTGGTGGCTCAGATGGTTAGTAATCTGCCTGCAATTCAGGAGACCCGGATTCAATCCCTAAGTCAGGAAGATCCCTTGGAGAAGGGAATGGCTACCCATTCCAGTATTCTTGCCTGGAGAATTCCATGGGCAGAGGAGCCTGGGAGCTATATATTTATATATACATATATATATTACTTTGCCAACAAAGGTCCGTCTAGTCAAGGCTATGGTTTTTCCAGTGGTCATGTATGGATGTGAGAGTTGGACTGTGAAGAAAGCTGAGCGCCAAAGAATGGATGCTTTTGAACTGTGGTATTGGAGAGGACTCTTGAGAGTCCCTTGGACTGTAAGGAGATCCAACCAGTCCATTCTGAAGGAGATCAGCCCTGGGATTTTTTTGGAAGGAACGATGCTAAAGCTGAAGCCCCAATACTTTGGCCACCTCATGCCAAGAGTTGACTCATTGGAAAAGACTCTGATGCTGGGAGGGATTGGGGGCAGGAGGAGAAGGGGACGGCAGAGGATGAGATGGCTGGATGGCATCACTGACTCGATGGATGTTAGTCTGAGTGAACTCCAGGAGTTGGTGATGGACAGGGAGGCCTGGCGTGCTGCGATTCATGGGGTCGCAAAGAGTCGGACATGACTGAGTGACTGAACTGAACTGTATATATATCTATATTCATCTTTTTCAGATTCTTTTCCACAATAGGTTATTATAAGATATTGAATATAATTCCCTGTGGTATACAGTAAACCCTTGTTGTTGAGTATGGGATTAAGAAATACAAACTATTTTATATATGATAGTGTGTATTTCTTAATCCCATACTCCTAATTTATTACCCTGTCCCTTCCCCATTTGTATTATTTTTTAGATTCCACATATAAGTGATATCATATAATTTTATACTTCTCTGAGTTACTTCACTCATTATGATAATCTCTAGGTCCATTGATGTTTCTGCAGATGGCAATATTTCATTCTTTTTTATGGATGAGTAATATTTCATTATGTATAAGAGTTGACTCATTGGAAAAGACTCTGATGCTGGGAGGGATTGGGGGCAGGAGGAGAAGAGGACAACAGAAGATGAGATGTCTGGATGGCGTTGCTGACTCGGTGGACGTGAGTCTGAGTGAACTCCGGGAGTTGGTGATGGACAGGGAGGCCTGATGTGTTGTGATTCATGGGGTCGCAAAGAGTCGGACACGACTGAGCAATTGAACTGAACTAAACACACGTATACACTATATCTTCTTTATCCATTAATCTGTTGATGGATACTTGGGTTGTTTTGATGTCTTGGCTGTTGTAAATAATGCTGCTGTGAACGTTGAGGTGCATGTATCTTTTCAAATTAGAGTTTTCTTCAGATATATGCCCAGGAGGGGTGTTGCTGGATCATACGATAACTATTTTTAGTTTTTCAAGGAACTTCCACACAGTTTTCCATAGTGGCTGCACCAATTTACATTCCTACCAACAGTGTAGGAGGGTTCCCTTTTCTCCATATCCTCTCCAGCATTTATTATTTGTAGACTTTTTGATGATGGATATTCTGACTGGTGTGAGGTGATACCTCCTGATAATTTTGATTTGCATGTCTCTAGTAATTAGTGATATTGAACATCTTTTCATGTGCCTGTTGGCTGTTTGTCTTTTTTGGAGAAATGTTTATTTAGGTTTTCTGCCCATTTTTTGATTGGATTGTTTGGGTTTTTTGATATTGAGTTGTATCAGCTGTTTGTATAGTTTGTAAATTAACCCCTTGTTGATTGCATCATTGGTTGCAATTTCATTATTAGAGTTTTATTTTGACAGTTTATTTTAGAATTGTCAATGAGATTTCAGAAAATGAAATTTCACATTCAGAAAATGAAAAATATTTGTAATACATTGATGTCTTCCATGAAATACACATTTGTGGACACGACTGAACGACTTCATTTTCACTTTTCACTTTCATGCATTGGAGAAGGAAATGGCAACCCACTCCAGTGTCCCTGCCTGGAGAATCCCAGGGATGGGGATGCCTGGTGGGCTGCCATCTCTGGGGTCGCACAGAGTCGGACACGACTGAAGCGACTTAGCAGCAGCAGCAGCAGTATACCTCTCTAATGAATTCTTGGCCTTAGGCTTCTTTTAACCATTAAAATGTTTTAACATGAGTTTGTGGTGCTGTAGGAGAAAGGTCAGATCTCTCTTCAGGTATGCTAGAAAAAATTGGCTACTAAAGGCGCTGCTGCTGCTGCGTCGCTTTAGTTGTGTCCGACTCTGTGCGACCCCATAGACGGCAGCCCACCAGGCTTCCCATCCCTGGGATTCTCCAGGCAAGAACACTGGAGTGGGTTGCCATTTCCTTCTCCAATGCGTGAAAGTGAAAAGTGAAAGTGAAGTCTCTCAGTTGTGTCTGACTTTAGCGAACCCCATGGACTGCAGCCTACCAGGCTCCTCCATCCGTGGGATTTTCTAGGCAAAAGTACTGGAGTGGGGTGCCATTGCCTTCTCCGACTAAAGGCACTAAGTCAGATAATATCTTTGAAAGTTCATTCAGATTATCTTTAATACCAGAGAGCTTCAAGATGCTTTAATATGTGTGTTTCTCTATTAGGAATATAGTAGATTTTTCATTAGCAAAAGATTACATATGTCTTTCTTTTTTCTTGTGTGAGGCCTTGCCCTTTTCCCTTTTTTATCATTAGTGTCTGATACACAGTAGATAAGGGGTACATGTTTACTGAATTTGTGAACTGGAAAGTATATGGCAGAAAAGACACTCTTTTTTAAGATTTATTTGTTTATTTTATTATTATTAGTCTTTTGGCTGTGGTGGGTCTTTATTGCTGCACGAGGGCTTTCTCTAGTTGCAACGAGTGGGGGCGGCTCTTTGTGGGCTGTGGGCTTCTAATTGTGGTGCCTTCCCTTGTGTGGAGCACGGGCTCTAGGCATGCAGGCTATAGTAGTTTCTGCACATTGGCTTCAGGTGTTGTGGCTCTCGGGCTCTAGAGCACTGGCTCGGGAGTTGTGGCGCATGGGCTTGGTAACTCTATGGCATGGGGGAATCTTCCTGGGCCAGGGATCAAACAGGTGTCCCTTGCGTTGCAAGGCAGATTCTTAACCGCTGGACCACTAGGGAAACTAGGAAAGACACTCTTATAAGCTATATAACAGCATTTTTTGAGGCATAAACACTAAATTTGTACCTGGTCAGGTGGTAACCTCAGCTGAGTATCTTAAGCTCTGCTGGGTTGCTATGCCAGCTTGCTAGTCCAGAAATAAACCAGTAGCTAAATACACATGGTGTCCAGAGCCAAGATCAACAAATACAGAGAGGTTATCTCCAGAGATAAGTTCAAATGTGTAATGGGTTGGAAGACCACAAAGAGATCAATGAAAGTGTGGTTGGAAAAATTCCCAAGTCAGTGAATGGCCAACTGTATTCTGTTTTATGGTATGGACCTCTGTACTTGGAGGGAATTTCAGATTTTTTAAAACTACAAAGCAAATGGGTTATATCCACATTCATGCATTATTTTACTATATACAACTTTACAACTTTATTTGGACAGGGCTCCAGAGGATATCAATGGTATTGTTATATGAGATAATTGAGAGAATTTATTAAAGAGACTCTTTTTAAAGGAAGAGTCAGGGCTGAGGGAAGGCAAACATGAGTATTGAAGAACCTTAGAGTTAGTAACAGTGGAGAGCTGTTACACCAGCCCTGGCCCTGACGGGGCGAGGGGATGGGGACTGTTAGAACCCAGAAGAAAGTCTTATGGAGAGGGCTATCCAGTGTGCTGCAGGTGCCAGGGAGAGAACTAAGGGAACAGAAGTCCTGACATCATTCTCCCCTCACTCCCCTGATCCTCCTGGTGGTGCCTTTGATTGGCTGGATCCAATCAGAAGTGGATGGACTCAATCAGAAGCCAGAGGGCAGGGGACCCCATGATTCAGTCTACACAGGGCAGCCACCCTAGGTGTAGGGCAGACTGGAGGTTGAAGAATGGATCTGGAGGAACACATAGCAAATATCCAGCTTGAAGACTTAATGATTTTCATTTTTATTACTAAAGAGCCAGTGAGGAGGGGAAAGTGAAATCAAGCAATAAACTCATTTGACAGATGTCAAGAAATGTTTATGTAAAACCCTATATGGGGAAAGAGTTTCTGAGAGAGATGGAAAGGCCAGTGTAAGGGCCTCCATGCACAGTGCCTGGTGTATTTGAGGAACTGTAAGGAGGCCTGCAGAGGCAGAGAATTGAGCAAAAAGAAGAATGGGAGGAGTGAGGTCAGAGGTGTAAAAGGACATTTCAACCCATCCCAGGGGGCCACTCTAGAGAGAGACCTTTACTTTTACTCTGAATGAATGGGTACAACTGCAGGGTTTCAAGCAGAGCAGTGACATGATCTGATATATTGTAGTTTGGGCTATCATTTTTTGAGTAGATCATAGTGGGCCGGAGTAGAAGCAGGGAAGGTTACTGTGATATCCGGGCAAGATATGGTGCCAGTTCCAGAAAGGGAATGAGAAATGCTCAGATTCTGGGTGGATGCTGAATGCAGAGTAAGGATTTTCCAGAAGAGCTGACGTGGAACCTGTGTGTCAGGAGTCACTCCCTGAGTTTTGTTCTGAAGATCTGTAAGATGGGGCTGCCATCAGGTGAGGTGGAGAAGGCTGTAGGTAGAGTTGAATTGAGGGGAATAGAATTGTTTACCCAAAGAACTGGGAAATTGTTTAATGTCTGGGTGTATCTGTGCGTGCTCAGTCATGTCCAACTCTTGCAACCCAATGGACTGTAGCCCACCCAGCCCCTCTGTCCTTGGGATTTCCCTGGCAAGAATACTGGAGTGGGTTGCCATTTGGGAGAAGGGAATAAACAGAAAGTGTAAAGTCTTGTGCATAATCCGTGTTCGGAGAGGCTTTTTAATGACTTGGAGCCTTCTAGTGGACAAGTATATTATTAATCTTCAGGGAATTCTCCCCACGTTTCAAAACTGCATTCCTGAAAATACTTGCTATTTAGGCTTTAGTTTTCTTTGTAAGGGCTTCCCAGGTGGCTCAGTATTAGAAAATCTACCTGCCAGTGCAGGAGATTCAGGAGATGTGGGTTCGATCCCTGGATCAGGAAGAGTCCCTAGAGAAGGGAATGGCAACCCACTCCCGTATTCTTGCCTGGAAGATCCCATGGACAGAGGAACCTGGAGGGCTACAGTCCATGGGGTCACAAAAGAGTTGGACTTGACTGAGCACATAGGCAGCCAAGTTTCTTCAAGTAAGAATAAAATCTGCAAATATATAGATATATATTTGGCCACACTTCATGGCTTGTGGGATCTTAGTTCCCCAACCAGGGATCGAACGAACCCGGGCCACCATAGTGAAAGTGCCGAGTCCTAACCACTGGACCATCAGGGAACTCTTCTATGCAGCTATTTCCTTACACCCATGGTGAGTGGGAATTGTTATTAGATTCAGTATTGGAAGACTTGGACTATGAAACAGATCTATCAGAAAGTTGACAGGTACCTACCTGGACTGCTTTAAGATGTTTACTGTATCTGGACTGCCTGGGGAAGGTTATAGGCTTGGAAATGACACATTATGAGAATTAGGAAAGAATTAGGTGAGCGAGAATAACTACATGTTGGTATGAGAAGGATTAGGATGTGAAGATGAAGGAGGGAGAAAAGGAAGTTGTTAGGAGTAATGTCAGTGATTTGTCATATAAAATCTCAAGTTTCTGAATGTGAGGATGTTAGTGTTCCTTCGGATGTCCCTTTGATTGTAAGCTGCTTGTGTTTTCTTTCTAGGGTTGACAACTTTGGTTTGGGCCTTTTACTTAGATCCAAGCAGATAAAACGCATGGTCTCTTCCTATGTGGGAGAAAATGCAGAATTTGAACGACAGTATTTATCTGGCGAATTAGAAGTAGAGCTGACACCACAGGTAAAAAAAAAAAAAGTGTTTTTTTTATTTATAATAATACAAACTTATTTTGAAGTTTAGCTTTTTCCTTCTAGAAATTTCATTGTGTAAGAGAGGTAAGATAGAATGCTGTTTTGCCAAACCGAGAAAACTTATTTATAAGTCACACCTCTTGACTGCTAGAGGACTAATGTTTTGTTACTATGCACTGTAAAAGAAAGTATTTCTAGTGAAAATTCCAGGCTTCAGGATGAAATGTTAAATTTGGCACTGAAATGTGAATTTCACTGTGGCATGCAAAAGCACTTGCTGAAATGTTTGAAGATTGTCCCAAAAGTCAACTCCTACTAATCATAGAATTAGAAACATATGCAGAATCTGGTCTTGCTGAGACGTATCAGGAAAATGAAGCCCATGGACGGGAGTGAAACTGTCAGCATCACAGACTAAATGTTGGGGGTCAGAGCCCAGGTTTCCAGGGAACTGAAACAAAGGAAGCAATGACTGCAGTTAATCTAGCAAGTTTCCACTCACTTTATCCACCATTTCCTTTCCTGTCTGATTGAAAAGTTTGTCATTGAGGAACCTTTTTGGCCAGTCCAATATAGTTAAAGGTCCCAGTTCAAGTAGACCCTTGTTTTCAGGTTGGGACAATATTAAACTCACCATCGTTAATATCCAAGCCTATTCTCACTACTGATTAGGCAGGCAGTTATTTAGTCTGAATATGATGTACTCATCTCACACGCTAGCAAAATAATGCTCAAAATTCTCTAAGCCAGGCTTCAACAATACGTGAACTTCCAGATGCTCAAGCTGGTTTTAGAAAAGGCAGAGGAAGCAGAGATCAAATTGCCAACATCTGCTAGATCATTGAAAAAGCAAGAGAGTTCCAGAAAAAAACATCTATATCTGCTTTATTGACTATGCCAAAACCTTTGACTGTGTAGATCACAATAAACTGTGGAAAATTCTGAAAGACATGGGAATACCAGACCACCTGATCTGCCTCTTGAGAAATCTGTATGCAGGTCAGGAAGCAACAGTTAGAACTGGACATAAACAACAGACTGGTTCCAAATAGGAAAAGGAGTACGTCAAGGCTGTATATTATCACCCTGCTTATTTAACTTCTATGCAGAGTACATCATGAGAAACGCTGGGCTGGAAGAAGCACAAGCTGGAATCAAGATAGCTGGGAGAAATATCAATAACCTCGGATATGCAGATGACACCACCCTTATGGCAGAAAGTGAAGAACTAAAGAGCCTCTTAATGAAAGTAAAAGAAGAGAGTGAAAAAATTGGCTTAAAGCATTCAGAAAACAAAGATCGTGGCATCTGGTCCCATCACTTCATGGCAAATAGATGGCGAAACAGTGGAAACAGTGGCTGACTTTTTTGGGGGGGCTCCAAAATCACTGCAGATAGTGACTGCAGCCATGAAATAAAAAGATGCTTACTCCTTGGGAGGAAAGTTATGACCAACCTAGATAGCATATTAAAAAGCAGAGACATTACTTTACCAACAAAGGTCCATGTAGTCAAAGCTATGGTTTTTCCAGTAGTCATGTATGGATGTGAGAGTTGGACTATAAGGAAAGCTGAGCCCCGAAGAATTGATGCTTTTGAACTGTGGTGTTGGAGAAGACTCTTGAGAGTCCCTTGGACTGCAAGGAGATCCAACCAGTCCATTCTAAAGGACATCAGTCCTGAATGTTCATTGGAAGGACTGATATTGAAGCTGAAACTCCAATACTTTGGCCACCTGATACAAAGAGCTGACTCATTGGAAAAGACCCTGATGCTGGGAAACATTAAAGGCAGGAGAAGGGGAGGACAGAGGATGAGACGGTTGGATGACATCACCAATTCAATGGACATGAGTTTGAGTGAACTCCAGGAGTTGGTGATGGACAGGGAGGCCTGGCGTGCTGTAGTCCATGGGGTCGCAAAGAGTCGGACACGACTGAGCGACTAAACTGAACTGAACTGAATATGATATAACTAGACTGTATGTTAGGGGGTGTGTCAGCAAGTGTTTAGGGCCAGAGTTATTTCCCAGTAGGAAAACTGGGTGGAAAGGCAGGTGGTGGTGAGAGAGCAGCTGGGGAAATTAGATTTGAAATGACTAGTACCTAAAAGGGAGACAAAGTGATCAGAAGAAGATACAAAGACATTTTTCATACAGCTGTTCCTACTCTTAAACGAAATTTGAATTTCTCTTGGCTTTTTAAAAACCGGTTTAGCTTTATGTTGTAGTCTTTGTCGTTTGTATTTTTCCTTAATTAGATAACGTAGTAGATAAAATACTTAAGAGAAGGTTTAGAATACACTCTAAATAACTGGAAATTTTACATTATTATTATATAATCATGATATTGTTATTTATGATAAGATTCAGGCTGTACCTACATGTAGTACACAGTAAAACACGATATTTTATTGTATGTTTTTAAATGTATACAGTTAAAGTTATATACTTCAGATTTGAAAATTGATTTAAAAATATTACAAATAGACTTGTAAAATATGATGTTGAGAAACCAGTGGAGACATGGAAACCGAGAACATGAGTATACAAATAAGCAGTTCCATTACAAATTAAGGATTAAAAATAGAGAAGTTGTTGTCTAGAGAGTCAGTCATTGTTTTGCATTGATCTTCTAGCCTGCAGTGTTAGTGAGGTAGACCAATATGCACTGCTAGGGGTGGTTTAGATGGATAAACACCTAGAGAGCAGGGACCGTGTGGCTAAGTATTTGTGTCCACAGACAGAAGTGTGCTTAATGGACTTTTGATGCAGTGTTGTTTGCTTGCTTGTAGGGCACGCTTGCAGAGAGGATTCGTGCAGGTGGGGCTGGAGTTCCTGCATTTTACACCAGCACAGGGTATGGGACCCTGGTGCAAGAAGGGGGGTCACCAATCAAATACAACAAAGATGGCAGCATTGCCATTGCCAGTAAGCCGAGAGAGGTAAGATGCACGGATTCCAGGTGGGCTCATTGGGTAAATAAGTATAAAATCATACCTGGGTGAGAATAAAACACATTCGTTCAGTAACATACATATGCTAGGTACAATTTCTAGCTAACACTGAACATCTGCTAGTAATTAAAGTCACGTAGAGGAACCAGAATAAACAAATGAGAAGGAAAACTAATCCATAGAAATGAGAGTCAAGATTAGTTTTATGGTAGGTTTTAAGAAATTTAGGAGTGTGTATAATTGCTGATTATGTTTACTTGGAAAATAAAATACAGCTACTTTATTTAATACCATAATATGTATAGTATTAAACCCTTCATGTTCAGGCCCCTTCTGGACATGATTGAAGAATGGAAAAAAAGCTAAAGAAATCACAAATTTGTCTATAATCTTAAAAAACAGAGAATGGTTATAAATATATAATATGAGTAGAATAAATACCAAGTTTATATTATCTTCTTTATCCTTCATTTTGTACACTGGACACATTTGAGCCTTAGACTGAATAACTTCGTTTTATTTAAAGTGCTGGATAGGATGAAGTATCTTTATACTAGGTAACTTTCCTCACACATTAGAAAAGAATAGAACTCTAGATACAGGTATTTGAGATATTCAGGAGCCAGTTTTAAAAATGACACAGGCCAGTATTTCATTGCTGTATTTTTGGTGTCTTTCCTTTCTCTCTGCCCACATGGCTCATGAGAGTTAACAAAAGTCATGGACTGCTGAACTTATCTCTAGGGAAGTGAGAACTTAGTATATCAAGGGGTCTTGTCACCTTTCTTCCTATAAGGATGTTAGCTGTGCCCCTTGGGGTTGTGAGGGGAGATAAAGGTCATTGCTCTCATCCCCCTGCTGTCCCATGCTTGTCTCCAGCAGCGTCCTTCATCTTTACCTGTGCCTTTTCTGCTTAGGGTTACCTACATTGACTCAAAGTTTTTGTTAACGATTTTTATACTCTATCTTTGCTTCTTGCCTAATTAGGTTTAAAAAGTTTTCGCAAAGAAAAAGACAGGAACCTAATTATTAAGATGGATCCTAGTTAATGTAGATTAGGATAGCCAGCAAAATCTGGTGAATGCTTTGAGAACTTGCTAGAAGTTACATCATTAACTCACCCTTTGAAAACAAAGGATAGACTAGAATCTGTCCTGAATGCCTGGGTTCATTTCAGCCTGGAGTCAGGTGTAGGCATCTAGCAGTTTTGTGATTTTGTCTGAATCCCGAGGAATACAACAGATAATCTCTAGAAATGATTCTTGTTAGCCAACTTTATTTTCCTTGATTATGGTGGGAAGAGGAAATGAGTGAATTCCTTGGATTAGTGATAGTTATTTGAGGTCCTTCTGTTTGCTAAGCACTAGTCCAAATGTGGTGGAAAAAGGGGTCCTTTAGGCCAAGTCCCCCTGTAGTGGGGGATCTGACAAAGAATGAAGAAACAAATGCAAAATGTAAGAAATCAAGTAGGGCAAAGGCAGAGAGGGTGCTGAGTGGCCAGGAAGGTGTGTTCCAGGTTGGGTCAGGGGAACCTCTCTGAGAGGTGATGTTTGGGAGAGACCTGAATAAGATAGGAGAATGAGCTGGGTGATGATTGTAGGCTGTGCTCTAGTCAGAAGAAAGAGAAAGGACATGGTCCTTGGCAGGCTTGCTGAGTGTGTGCAACAGCAGGGCAGTGAGACTGGAACAGAGTGAACGAGGCAGAGAGTGGTAGGATTGGAGATTGAAGAGAGGCAGGAGCCAGGTCACATGAGCTTGGGCTTCAATGAGAGTGGTGAGGGGTTGAGAGTGTTGAATAGAAGTGGGAGAGTGATGGGACCTGAGCTACATTTTGGAAAGATCACTGTGGCTTTTGGGAGTGGGTTTTTTGTCAGAGACCCAGAAGCAGAAGCAGCGAGAGAGATGAGGGACTGTTGTATTAATACTAATCCAGTTGGAAGTAGAAGGCAGTTTAGATTGAGGTGGTGACAGTGGAATTTGTGAGAAGTGGTTGCAGTTGGGAAATACACTGAGAGCAGAGCCAACACGATTTACTGAGTAAGAAAAGACACGAATCAAGCATGCTGCTTATTGAGATGGGCCAAGTATGAGAATTAACAAGGAGCTCTTTTTGGACTTGAAGTGTTTAAGAGATTCATTGGCCTCCAAGAGTAGCTACTCAGTAGGCTTTAAGTCAGCTCAGGGAGGGTTGAGAGCTGGGATAGGAACTTTGGAGGCATCAGCAAGTGAAATTCGCTCAGTCATGTCTGACTCTTTGCAACCCCATGGACTATACAGTCCACAGAATTCTCCAAGCCAGAATACTAGAGTGGGTAGTCTTTTCCTTCTCCAGGGGATCTTCCCAACCCAGGGTCGCACCCAGGTTCTCCCTCATTGTGGTCGTGTTCTTTACCAACTGAGCCACCAGGGAAGCCCAAGAATATTGGAATGGGTAGCCTATCCCTTCTCCAGCAGATCTTCCCAACCCAGAAGTGATCAGCACGTGGTGTTTAAAACCATGTGACTTGACTGACGAGGGCTGGAGTGCAGAGAACACCTCTTTTGCGTTTAAGGGTTTAGAAGAGGCCTGGCATTTAAAGGTTGAAAAGAGGAAAAGAAGCAGCAAATAAAATGGGAGTGTCCAGTGAGTAGAGGAGATCCAGGGGAGGTGATTTGGAAGTTGGAAACTTTTACAAAGCAAGGAGTGATCAACTGTGTCAGAAAGTGAAGGAGCTGAGTAATAGGACTGGAAGTTGATCATTGCAGTTGAAAATGTGGAGGTCATTGGTGACCTTAAAGGGTGATTTTTTTGGAACAGAGGATTTTTCTGGAATGGTGAAAATTTGAATGGAGTGGATTTAAGAAAGGATGGAAAGATGAGGATGTGGAGACTGTGAAATGAGTGACTCAAGTGAATATAATAGCTAGTTTGACAAAACCAATTCTGTCCCTGTTTTTAAATTTTAAAATAGCTAACACTTAGCAACTGCTGATGTGTAGCCCCTTTAGGAAGTTATATAATTGGAAAAAAAAAATTTCAGTGTTTTTACTTTGCCCTGAGTTGGCATTTGTTCAGATGTGTTTTTCTAGGTCTGCATGGAAAAGACTCAACTATCATCATTAGTGATGACTGAAATTCTTAAGACTTAAAAAAACTAAGGCAGGAGGAGAAGGGGACAACAGAGGATGATATGGTTGGATGGCATCACTGACTTGACAGACATGAGTTTGTGTAAGCTCCATGAATTGGTGATGGACAGGGAAGCCTGGCGTGCAGCAGTCCATGGGGTCACAAAGAGTCGGACATGACTGAGTGACTGAACTGAAAAAACTATTGATGTGTATCTTACAAATATCCTTCATATAATTTATCTAAGTTCATATTAATATGATCCTCATTCATCTGTGATTCCCTAAATTCATTCATTTTTTCTGACATAATGTGTCATAATACTTTTAAGGAAACTGTTCTGTAAGAAATGATTTCTGTTTTAATGTAAATCAAAACTACAGTGAAGTAACACCTCACACTGGTCAGAATGGCCATCATCAAAAAGTTTACAAATGATAAGTGCTGGAGAGACTGTGGAGAAAAGGGAACCTATACTGATGGTGGAAATATAAATTGGTGCAGCCAGAGTGGAAAACAAGAAGTTAAACTAAACATAGTTACTGGTCATAATGGCCGTCATCAAAAAGTCTACAAATAATAAGTGCTGGAGAGGCTGTGGAGAAAAGGGAATCTATACTGATGGTGGGAATATAATTTGGTGCAGCCAGAGTGGAAAACAGTCCCACTCCTGGGCATATATGGAAAAGATAAAAACCCTAGTTCAAAGAGATATATGCACCCCAGTGTTTTATAGCAGTATTATTTACAGTAGCCAAGAAACAGAAGCACCCTAAATGTCTATCAACAGGTGAATGGTTAAAGAAGATGTAGTGGATATATACAATGGAATATTGCTTAGCCATAAAAATGAATTAATTCCATTTGCAGTAACATGGATAGACCTAGAGCTAAATGAAATCAGTCAAATACAGAATAGCATATGCTGTCACATATGTGGAAACTAAAAGATTGATACAAGTGAACTTATTTACACAACAGGAATAGACTCACTGACATAGCAAACAAACTTATGGTTACCAGTGGGTAAAGTGAGGGAGAGGGATAAGTTAGGTGTTTGGGATTAACATATACACACAATTATATAAAAATAAGAACCTACTCTAACACAGGGAGCTTTATTCAATATCTTATAATAACCTATAATGGAAAATAATCTGAAAAAGAATATATGTATGTATACGTGTACATGTGCTGTGCTTAGTCACTCAGTCATGTCTGACTCTTTGTGATCCCATGGACTGGAGCCCACCAGGCTCCTCTGTCCATGGGGATTCTCCAGGCAAGAATTCTGGAGTGGGTTGCCATGTCCTCCTCCAGGGGATCTTCCCAACCTAGGGATTGAACCCAGATTTCCCGAATTGCAGGTGGGTTCTTTACTGCCTGAGCCACCAGGGAAGCCCAAGAATACTGGAGTGGGTAGCCAATCCCTTCTCCAGGGGAACTTCCCAGCCCAGGAATAGAACTGGGGTCGCCTACATTGCAGGCAGATTCTTTACCAGCTGAGCTACGCAGGAATCCCATGTATATACATATATGCGATATCTGAATCCTATATCTGGGATTTGAATCACTTTGCTATATACCTGAAACTAATGCAATATTATAAATTAACTATGATTTTTTTAAAAAGTTTCTTTTTTTAAATCATAGTTTAAGAAAAGTATATGTACCCAAACTCTCAAAACTTTCTGTAAAATGCATGCAGTTTTTTTTCCACTAGGAGGCGCAGTAGGAATGAGAATGGACTTCAGCCTTCAAATGGCTTCCATCCCATGTGGTGATGGAGTGTGATGTTGATTTTGTTCCCTCTGTTTGTTTCAATTCCCAGAGCTAAGTCCCCATGAAGAAAAAGGGAACAAAATGCCACAGCATAGTTTTGCTTTATGCTTTTTCTCCCCATCTCTTCCATCTGGAGTAGAATTAAAAGTCAATAAACATAAAAAATCAATAACCTTCCATTAGAACAGTAATGACAGAAAAGAAGGTGTAGTAGAATAAAATATAATAGTCATAGTGGCCATCAAAAACCATGAAGCACCTGTGAGTAAACCTAGAAAATATATACAGAGCTTTTTTGGGGGGAATTGTAAAACTATTGAAGGAGGTAAAAGAAGACTTTAAAAAATAAAGGCCTATATTATGCTCACAGGTGGGATATGGCATATCACTTCTCTCCAGATTAGTCTATAAATTCTAGGAATCCCAATTAAAATCTCAGCAGATGATTATGAATTAATTAGGAGAGAGGAATGGATTTTTATAACTATTTTAGGTAGGAAAGTAATGCATTGCCTGTTTCATGCAACTATATAGTTTTTTTCTAGAGTGGAGGGAAACTGAAAGTGTTAGTCTCTCAGCCGGGTTGGACTCTTTGTGACCCCATGGACTGTAGCCCGCTGGCTCTTCTGTCTGTGAATTTCTCCAGGTGAGAATACTGGAGTGTGTTACTATGCTCTCCTCCATGGGATCTTTTCGACCCAGGGATCAAAGCCAGGTCTCCCACGTTGCAGGTGGACTTCCTACTGTCTGAGCCACCAAGGAGGCCATAGAGTGGAGGGAAAGAGGGGCCTTTTTCGTGTCAGTATGTAACTTATTCACAGAAATAGTAAAGTGAGTGCTAACACATGCAATCTATACCATAAGCATGTAGAATTTTCAGTTCCTCAGAGTTACCAAGCTCTCCTACCACGGGGCCTTTGCACATGCTGCTTCCTTAGTTTCCTCTTCACCACTTTGAGTGAACCCTGATCCAGGGGTCCCCAGCCTCCTGGATCTAATTCCTGATGATCTGAGGTGGAGCTGATGTAATGGTAATAGAAATAAAGTGCACAATAAATAAAATGCACTTGAATCATCCCCAAACTACCCTCTACACCTGTCTATGAAAAAATTATCTTGCACGAAATCTGGCCCCTGGTGCCAAAAAAGGTTGGGGACTGCTGGCCAACACTGCTCATCCTAGAAGTCTCAGTTTAGATCTTCTCCTGCTTGCCCTAACTAGGCTTGTATCCCTTTTATCTGTCTCTGTCAGAGCAGGTGGGTCTTCCCAGGTGGCTCAGCAGCAAAGAATGCACCTGCCCCTGGGTTGGGAAGTTAATAGTTTAGTAAAACACATAAGAAAATAAGTAAGTTATACTTAGGCAAATAAGTAACTAGCAGGGCTTCTCAGGTGGCTCAGTGGTAAAGAATCTGCCTACCAATGCAGGAGACACAAGAGATGTAGGTTTGAGCTGAGGGTGGAGAAGATCCCCTGGAGTAGGAAATGGCAACCTGCTCCAGTATTCTTACCTGGAAACTTCCATGGACAGAGGAGCCTGGTGGATTACAGTATATGGGGTCTCAAAGAGTCAGACACAACTGAGCAACTGAGCACACACATACACACACATCAGAGCAGGTATCACACCCAACCAAGCCCTGTGCAGATCCTGACGATGCCGTTTGTCTCTTGCAGGTGAGGGAGTTTAAAGGTCAGCATTTTATCTTGGAGGAAGCAATCACAGGGGATTTTGCTTTGGTGAAAGCCTGGAAGGCAGACCGAGCCGGAAACGTGATTTTCAGGTAGTACAATGGTTTTAAAAAATGTTCAACGTAATGCCTGTTAGCAACTTTATGTTTCCGAAATCATGATTACAAAATGGATATCTTGATGTGTTTGGTATTTAAAAATCTATTTTAAAGATTGGTTAGTATCAGTCACGTGTGTGTGTGTGTGTGTGTGTGTGTGTAGGTGTGCATGTGTGTAGGTGTGTGCAGAACCATTGCTGTGTGGCCATGCTGGTTTGGTGCACTTGAGGACATCTGTTCTGACTGATTGGTGCCCATGGTGCACTGTTTGTTAACTATTTGAATCTATTCTAGTCTTGTATATAGTCGCATATACTTTTGTCCTGTGTAATTTAGCGGTGAAGACTAATTACCGTGTTGTGACATACTTAGAAAAGTTGACAAAAGCACACAATTATATTTAATTTTGACATCGTTATTTATATGCATTGTCTTAAAACACCTAAGTGAGTTTGATATGCTGGAAAAATATTGGTAATAACCATTTAGATCAGTTCTTTTCTGAGCTTGTTGGTGTCTACTAGGAAATGCTTATAAAGATGATGTTTGGAAAGTTGATTAACATTAATAATGCCTAGCTTTCATTTTCATTATCTGGATGGCCACAGATAGATTAAGCCACTTAATGGATTTCAACATCTTTTGATTATGCTAAGCATACTAAATACCAAGTTTCAGTATCTTGGATTTAGGTATTATGTAGTTGTTTTTTGAAAATTGTGCCACCTTTGAATATACTCATAAAAGCTTTCAAAATGTTTGGTTTTGAAGACTTCACCTGTTAGGTTACCGAACTAGTTTTCTTTTTTATAATATGGTCCATTTCCTGCTTTTTGTTAGTGATTTTTAAAAAATCTTTACCAAATACAGCTTTGGTATGATCACAATTAAATTATCAGTGATCACTCTCATGTTACTGTTTCATTTCTGAATATCTTATATGACATTGGCTTCCCTGGTGGCTCAGCTGGTAAAGAATCTGCCTGAAATGCCTGAGACCAGAGTTCAGTCTTTGGAATGGGAGGATTCCCTAGAGAAGGGAATATCTAACCACTCCAGTATTCTTGTCTGGAGAATCCCATGGACAGAGAAGCCTTGCAGGCTACAGCTCATGGGGTCACAAAGGGTGGACACCACCAAGTGACTAACACTTTATATGACATTAACTATACTGTATTTGATTTTTTGAGCTTAGCCAATTTTTTTTGTTTGTTTGATTTTTTTTTTTTGATGGGGCCACAGCACTTAGGATCTTAGTTCCTTGACCAGAAATCGAATCTGTGTCTCCTGCAGTAGAAGTGCAGAGTCTTAACCACTGGACTGCTAGGGAAGTCCCCATATTTGGTCAGTTTTTGGTATTATAACTAGTTTTAGCAATTACAGAGGACATTGACTGCTATCTACCTTTATTTGACACCTTGGTGTAATGTTTTTGAAGCTAGTTTTTTTTTTTTTTTTTGGAAAATTAATGAAATTGTATAGTAGCAAATGAAAATGAATTACTTAAAATATTTCCATGAGTTTATCCTGTGCTTTACTGCCTGTTGTCTAAAGACAGCACAAGAGCTATTCTGAGCACAGACTTTATGCCTATGGTTTCTGCTCAGTAGCCATTGAGCTTTGATGTGAAATGAGAGTGCTTGTCGCCAGCGGTCAGGTGGCCTAGATTCTTAAGATCCTGACTTCTAGGCTGACCTTCACGTTGAGTGGGACAGCTGGTACAGAGGTCTGTCTAGGCCATTGGTAGAGTGGGCGGGCCCTGCATCCCTGCACCCCAGGCCACTCTGTCCTTGGAGCTTTTGATGCTGGATGTTTGATGGAATCCAATACAGTAGCTTGTGAAAGTACATAGAGATATTCCTCTCTCAAGGACACACCTATCCTTGAATCCAAGTGAAAGAAACATTACTAGCACAAAGGGCTGGTAAGACACAGCTGTGAATTATTCCTCTTTACCAAAGAATTTTTCCTTCCAATTTACACTCTTAGAAACAAGAACACATTTCAATTTTTATTATTAGAGTAAGTGCATAAATTTAGGAACTTGGGAATGCAGAAGCATCAGCAAAATTGGCCCCCTCTTTTTATACCTCAGGGTCTGATGTGGAGGTTGTAGTTTCAAAAATTTCATTGGAAGTTGGTTCTCCAGAATGATCTTTATAAGTGACTCACAAATTACCCATGAATGTTCAGTTAATTTCAGCAATAGATGTCTCTTTAATAATGAGTATAATTATTATACCTTCTCAGATAAAGCACTTGCTACTTTTCTTAATATTTAACAAGAGCAAGTTCGGTGAAATATTTAACTATAGAAACAAAGTAGCATTTCAGTTAAAAGATTTAGAGAAATTAGACTCATTAATATCCATTTTATTTTTCTGTATATTATATGTTGAAAATGAAAAATAGTTCTTTCTCTTAACCCCATAAATATGATATGATTCCATTAAGTGGCCATTGCATTGTTTTTATATATAAAATAGCTATAGAACTTACAGAAAATACGATATACTCTTTTAAAAAAATTCACAGAGTCTTAGATTGCAAAAATTCTTTTTATCTGTAATTAAAGCTGAGAGAGACACTTCTAATTTTTGGCATTCTTTCCACACTTCCTTATTCCCTCACCCCTAATGTAGGAAAAGTGCAAGGAATTTCAACTTGCCGATGTGCAAAGCTGCAGAAACCACAGTGGTGGAGGTAAGAGAAGAGGTTATTTCTGATTTCCTAATGTTACTTTTTTAAAGTTGATGTTATGTGTTAGTTTAAGAAAAAGTACTACAGTTCATTTGTTTTCATGAAGAGGGACAGTGACCATTTTTTTTTTCATTTTAGATGTTGAAGGATTGTATTTAAATATATGATAGTTGAAATTTTGCTGGAATTTGAGCTCTCTGGTTAGCTAGGATCTCAGCAGAATGCTCACTTTGGGAACCAAGCTATGAGGCTGACCAGCTCATGAAAGTTCTTTGGTACTTGAGCAAAGTGGACCTTCTTGGGTAAAATCTCAGGGATGAATTTTTCTAAACAGAATCCCAAGGAAAATAATAAGTTGTATCAGGAGAAGTTCTTTATCTCACTGTGACAGAAAGTGGTGATACTTTGCTCCTCAAGAAAGGAGGGTAATACAACTCATTGCTTTGATGTAGTTCTGTATGGAACAGTTGAATTAATGCACTAACTGACTCTCCTTTAAACATCTCAGGGTTCGTTTGGAAGAGACTTGAATAATTCTAGAACGTGCCTAGGGTTAAAGCTCTGGGATAGAAATAGGTGCTTATACCAAAACCCTGCCTTTTTGTGTGTATATATTGGAACTTGAAAGGAGACTTCAAAATAATTCATGTAGGCTTTGAGGATCACTTTGGAACCAGATTTTCATGGGATTTGAGATACATTTCCCCATGGGAGGGCTTTATAGGATCCCATCTTGGGATCTGGAAATGAGAATGTATGTTCTTGATTTTTCTTGTTATGGTACCATTGTATTTGACATCTTTTCATTCCTTCAAGCACTTGGCCAAGATGATATTTCATGGAGGCAGTGCTGCTGTATTTTTGAAACAATCAAATGTTAGAATTCTCTTGGAAAGTACAGTGTATTATTATTTTACTAGATAGCCATAGTTTGGCTTCTTTTTTTTTCCCCTCTTATGGAAGAATGGTTAATTGACAATATTTGAAGTGTACTATTTTTAAAGTGCTGGGAAATGTGGTACTTTCAACATTGGCAGGATGGTTTCTTTTGCAATGGCTTCAGTATATTTTCTGCATTTAAAATGGATAATGTGATTTAATCTGTGCAGTTTTTTTTCAATCGAATCATCTTAATGACTTTGTCTTTTCATACACCTGTAACGGTACTGAAAAAAGCCTATAACACAGCTTGAACTAATTGGTAGTTTAACTCTGTTGATTGTATGTACCTCTGTAAAACTGCCACAAACGAGTATTTTTTCTCTGAGTACTATGGGGTCAATATACATTGTCCTGGGTGATTTTCTTTCTTTTTTTCCCTTTTATAATCCAGTTCTTTTCAGCCAGTCTTATCTCTTCCAAAAGCAGGAAGTGAACCTCTAGTAGTTTGAGAGTTAATGAAGATATTTGAAAAGACGTTCGCTGTTGGCATAAGGGAAAGGGAGATAAAATCCTTTAATTGAGCCTGCAAATATGATAAAGGCTGCCCTCCCATGTACAAGAACAGACGTCTCTTATTCACAGCACTCTGTCCTGTTAGACTCACGTTAGGATCCCCTTCAATATAGTGCTGCTGACTGCCACTCCTAATTGATTATACCTGCACTGTCCAATATGCTAGCCAGTGCCCACATGCAACTTTTAAAATTTAAACTGTTGTTGTTCAGTGACTAAGTTGTGTCCAACTCTTTGTGACTCTACGTACTACAGCATGCCAGGCTCCTCTGTCCTTCACTGCCTCCCAGATTTGCTCAAACTCATGTCCATTGAGTCGGTGATGCCATCCAACCATCTCATCCTCTATCACCCCCTTCTCTTCCTGCCCTCAGTCTTTCGCAGCATCAGGGTCTTTTCCAGTGAGTCAGCTCTTTGTATCAGGTGGCCGAAGGATTGGATATTCAGCTTTAACATTAGTCCTTACAAAAAATATTTAGAGTTGATTTCCTTTGGGATTGACTGGTTTGATCTCCTTGCAGTCCAAGGAACTCTCAAGAGTCTTATCCAGCACCACAGTTCAAAAGCATTAATTCTTCAGCACTCAGCTTTCTTTATGGTCCAGCTCTGACATTCATACATGACTAATGGAAAAATGACAGTTTTGACTATATGGACCTTTGTCAGCAAAGTGATGTCTCTGCTTTTGACTATTCTGTCTAGGTTTGTCATAGCTTTTCTTCCAAGGAGCAAACGTCTTTTAATTTCATGGCTACAGTCACTGTCCGCAGTGATTTTTGGAGCCCAAGAAAATGAAACCTGTCACTACTTTCCCCATCTATTTGCCATGAAGTGATGGGATTGGATGCCATGATCTTAGTTTTTTGAATGTTGAATTTTAAGCCAGCTTTTTCACTCTCCTCTTTCATCCTCGTTAAGAGGCTCTTTAGTTCTTTTTCACTTTCTGCCATTAGAGTGGTATCTGAGGTTGTTGATATTTCTCCCGGTAATCTTGATTCCAGCTTATGCTTCATCCAGTCCAGCATTTTGCATGATGTACTTTACATACAAGTTAAATAAGCAGGGTGACAATACACAGCCTTGACGTACTCCTTTCCCAATTTTGAACCAGTCCATTCATTGTTCTATGTCCAGTCCTGACTGTTGCTTCTTGATCTGCATACAAGTTTCTCAGGAGACAGGTCAAGTGGTCTGGTATTCCCATGTCACGAAGAATTTTCGAGTTTGTTGTGATCCACACAGTCAAAGGTTTTAGCATAGTCAATGAAGCAGAAGTAGGTGTTTTTTCTGGAATTCCTTGCTTTCTCTATTATCCAACAGATGTTGGCAATTTAATCTCTGATTCCTCTGCCTTTTCTAAATCCAGCTTGTACATCTGGAAACTCTCAGTTCATGTACTGCTAAAGCCTAGCTTGAAGGATTTTGAGCATGAGAAATGAGCAGAATTGAACATTCTTTGACATTGCCTTTCTTGGGATCCATTCCTGTGGCCACTGCTGAGTTTTCCAAATATATTGGCATATTAAATGCAGCACTGTCACAGCATCATCTTTTAGGATTTGAAATAGCTCAGCTGGAATTCCATCACCTCCACTAGCTTTGTTCATAGTAAGGCTTCCTCAGGCCCACTTGACTTCACACTCCAGGATTTCTGGCTCTAGGTGAGGGACCACATGATCATGGTTATCTGGGTAATTAAGATGTTTTTGTATGGTTTTTCTGTGTGTTCTTGCCACCTCTTCTTAATGTCTTCCACTTTTGTTATGTCCTTACTGTTTCTGTCCTTTATTTAAATTAAAAAATTTAAATTAATCTAAATAAAAGTTCAGTTTCTCTTCATTGGTTCCATATACTAGTGACTACTGTGTTGATCAACATAGATAAAGAACATGATCATCCCTGTAGAAAGTTTGATTCAGTTCAGTTGCTCAGTCGTGTCTGACTCTTTTCGACCCCATGAATCGCAGCACGCCAGACCTCCCTGTCCATCACCATCTCCTGGAGTTCACTCAGACTCACATCCATTGAGTCGGTGATGCCATCCAGCCATCTCATCCTCTGTCGTCCCCTTTTCCTCCTGCCCCCAATCCCTCCCAGCATCAGAGTCTTTTCCAATGAGTCAACTCTTCGCATGACTGCAAGGATTTCCAACCAGTCCATTCTAAAGGAGATCAGCCCTGGGTGTTCTTTGGAAGGAATGATGCTAAAGCTCAAACTTCAGTACTTTGGCCACCTCGTGCGAAGAAAGTTTGATTAGATCAGATCGGATCAGATCAGTTGCTCAGTCGTGTCCGGCTCTTTGCGACCCCGTGAATTCCAGCACGCCAGGCCTCCCTGTCCATCACCAACTCCCGGAGTTCACTCAGACTCACGTCCATCGAGTCAGTGATGCCATCCAGCCATCTCATCCTCTGTCGTCCCCTTCTCCTCCTGCCCCCAATCCCTCCCAGCATCAGAGTCTTTTCCAATGAGTCAACTCTTG
>NW_011494903.1:1080993-1089881 GCF_000754665.1 Bison bison bison
CTATGATCCAGCAGATGTTGGCAATTTGATCTCTGGTTTCTCTGCCTTTTCTAAAACCAGCTTGAACATCAGGAAGTTCACGGTTCACATATTGCTGAAGCCTGGCTTGGAGAATTTTGAGCATTACTTTACTAGCGTTTGAGATGAGTGCAATTGTGCGGTAGTTTGAGCATTCTTTGGCATTGCCTCTCTTTGGGATTGGAGTGAAAACTGACCTTTTCCAGTCCTGTGGCCACTGCTGAGTTTTCCAAATTTGCTGGCATATTGAGTGCAGCAGTTTCACAGCATCATCTTTCAGGATTTGGAATAGCTCAACTGGAATTCCATCACCTCCACTCTCTTTGTTCGTAGTGATGCTTTCTAAGGCCCACTTGACTTCACAGAGGCTAATTAGAAGGATCAAGATAAAATCTAATTTGTAATTCTAGTTTAGGAATGTAAGCAAAACAGCAGTTTAGACAATAAATTATGGTAAGGTTGCCCCCTCTGCCTGCTCATAGTAGAAGAGGTCCACATGGCTTTAGGTTGAATTGGAAGAACTGAGCTCTTGGAAGTGTTAAATATTTGAAATTGGGGTTGATGAGTAGACTGGGTGTTTTCTGATAATGAAGAATCTATTTAGGATGTGAGTTTTGTATTATTCTTAGTCCGGTGAGTACCCTGGACCTCCAGCTCTTCTTCTGTGCTATGTTCTGTGTACTCTGTGACCTGCATTAGCTTTCAGGACTCTACAATTCTTTCCTCCAGCCCTATCCTGCTTTATTGTGTAGTGGTCTTGGTAAGATGGATGATTGTGAGCTGGTTTAACAGGGAGTCCTTAGAGATCATAAGTTAGCTGCATATTTTCCTGTATCAGTATTAACAGTAATAATAACTACTATTAATCAAGTATTTATTATGTATTACTCACTTCTATATTTTAGTGGATTTTTAAAAAATGTTCACAATAGTCTTATGAGATAGGAATCATTATTATCCTTATTTTACAGATAAGGGCTATAACGCACAGAGAGGTGAGGTTGTGTACCTGTGTCACACAGCTAGGTGGAACTGAGATAGTCCCATAGGAAACATGATTCCCAGGTGCCTGTGCTTTTCCACTATTTTATGAAATACTCTCAAATCATCATCAATGGTGATATTTCAAAATCTTGAAAGATACTGAATTTCTGAAAGTAGTCCATTTCAATGCTGTTAGAATCAAGCAGATAGGGAGTTTGGGGCCAGTATATTCCTCTATCTCCAGTCTTCTCCAGTGAAGGTCTTTTTGCCTCTTGTACCATCTGCCTCCAAGAGGGCTTTGAGAAAATCATCATCCTGGGTAGGATCAGTAGCCCTGTGAATTGGTTCAGTCCTCCTCTTAGACTCTGTTCATTCTGTTTCGTAGCCTCTCTGAGCTGTGCAGCTTTTCACAAACTTCCTGAATGTGGTGATTGAATGTCTATTCTAGTCTGGCAGGAACTTAAAGCAGTGTTTGCTTTGACAACAACTACACCCTACATTTCAGACAAAGACTTTTCTTTTTTAGACCTCTTAGCGCATCTCCTTTCTCTTATAGATCAGGCCAGGGGGATCTTTTCAGTAGCAGGATCTCGGGTGGAGCCTGCCTCCTTGCAGCTTCACCCCACTCCTGAGGCTGCATCTTTTCAGCCTTTCTCCATCGGTACCCACTATAACTTGAGTTTTAAAGGGAGTCAGTGCGATGGGGGGGCGGTAGTACTATAAATATCTAAAATATTAGTGATGATTCCTTAAGAGTGGAGTTGCTCAGTCATGTCCAACTCTTTGCAGCCCCATGGACTGTAGTCTGCCAGGTTCCTTTGTCCATGGGCTTCTCCAGGCAAGAATACTGGAATGGTTTGCCATTCCCTTCTCCAGGGGATCTTCCTGACTCAGGGACTGAACCCAGGTCTCCTACACTGCAGGTGGGATTCTTTACTATACAGGGAAGCCCCGATGATTCCCTCAGGTACCTTAAAATTTTGGGGAACTTTTTTTTTGCTGTGCTGTGCAGCATGTGGGATCTTGGTTCCCCGACCAGAAATCAAATTCTCTGCCCGCTGTGTTGGAAGCTCAGAGTCCTAGCCACTGGGCTACCATGGAAGTCCCTCTTTTTGAACTTAGAAACAGGATGGCGAAAGAACATGCAAGCCATCTCTTTCTTTTTTTGCTTCATAATTTCTCTTCTAACTGACAAGACATAAAACCAGTATCGGAGAAGGCAATGGCACCCCACTCCAGTACTCTTGCCTGGAAACTCCCATGGATGGAGGAGCCTGGTAGGCTGCAGTCCATGGGGTCTGGAAAGTCGGACACGACTGAGCGACTTCACTTTCACTTTTCACTTTCCGGCATTGGAGAAGGAAATGGCAACCCACTCCAGTGTTCTTGTCTGGAGAATCCCAGGGGTGGGGGAGCCTGGTAGGCTGCAGTCCATGGGGTCGTGCAGAGTCGGACACAACTGAAGCGACTTAGCAGCAGCAGCAGCAGCAAAACCAGTGTATTTATCTTGAAGAGAATATCAAAATGACCCTTGGCATGAATTATTTCTGGTTTCTCTTAAAGTGAGACATTCCTCTTTTTTGGAAATGTTTTACCTTTCAGATGTGTTCTAAACAAACGTGAGTTGTGGAAAACCAAAGAGGTGATCAGTATGTCTTTTTCCCTTTAACAAAACTGATATGAATATTGCATTGCATCTCTTAAAACCTGCAGCCAGTGGTCTGTTTCACCACAAAGTTGGCTGTCTCTTTTTCCCTCTTAAGGAACCTGGGGGTAGTTGCTTGGGAAAAACAGTACAAGTGGGTGTACATATTGGCACACATGCCACAAACACATTTCTCTTTTTAGGCCAGGCAGTGTTATTTCTGGACCTTCCCTTTGAGTGGGTGAAATCTTCCCTGATAAACTTCACAAGTTTAAGTGCAAAACCAGCCAGGGAACAGTTCTTGGTGCTGTGTCCATGTGTACCGTGAGCGGCAGGACCCTGGAACTCATTTGGCTTCTGCAGGGATCTGTTAACCCTCAACCTCCCACGTGCTCCTTGGTCAGTCTCTTGGGTGCATATCCCATCAGTCTAGGTTTCTCTGGGAATTGTCTCTATATTTTTAAAAAAAGCAACTTATAATAGAAAACCCAGGAGGAGGGGTGGGAGTGCTTCACTCAGGAGACTGTAGATATTTTGTCTCCTGCAAGCAGCCTGGCATGTCTGTGCTGTCAGGAAAGGTCATCTGACTCAGCCACCGAAGGCTGTTAAGGCTGCCTGTGACCAAAATAACCTGGCTGGTTTCGTCAAACGTGTGCCCTGGCTGGTGTTAGAAGATGGCAAGGTTTACACAAAGCTTCTTCAGCTGTTTTAGCTAATTTCAGCTTTTAGTTAAGACAAATATATTCATTACCATAACTTCAATAAACTTATTTTTATCATATTATGGTATATTTATGTATATGCTTGTGAAAGAATTATGTCTATTATATGATATTTGATGCATACTGGTATTATATACATGTAGCCTGTGCAGGTTAGAAGGCATAATAATAAATCAAACACCTGCAGACCCACCTAAGGTAGAAATTAGAGGATGGCTTCTTCTCATTGTCATCTGCCTGCCTTTCCTGCAGAGAGAGCCACTGTCAGGAATATTGTGATTATCAGTCCCTTTAAAAAACATCAAAGTCATAAGGTGTGGACATATGGAAAATCATTTTCCAAAGTGATATCATAAAACTTTTTGTTTAGAAGAGCCATGCTCTGGGGACTGTGACTTCTGTGTTCTGTGCTAGCGCTTGGCACATGCCATGGCTCCTGAGGAGGTTAATTAAAGGAAAATATTAGGGGTTCATCTGCCATCTGGGCATGAAGACGTGTTGTTTCTGATTAGTGGATGAGGAAAAGGGCAGGTTGCAGTGTAAAGGTATTACAGATTTTTGTTTTTAATGTTTATTATGAAGGGTAATGGACATATACAACAGTAAATGGAAGAGTGTAATGAACCCATCTGAGCTCATCCTGCTGTTCCAACACCTGCCCACCCTTGATCACTCCTGCCCCATCTACATCCCCATCTCCTTCCTTCTCCTCTTGTAATATTTTTTAAAATGATTTTTATTTATTTATTTGTTTTCTGGCTGCAGTGGGTCTTTGTGGCTGTGCTTGGGCTTTCTCTAGTTGTGACAAGTAGGGGCTACTCTTCATTGCAGTGGGCCGATTTCTCATTGCAGCAGCTTCTCTTGTTGCAGAGCACAGGCTGCAGGAATTGGGATGCGTGGGCTCCATAGTGTGGTTCCCTGGGCTCTAGAGTACAGGCTTAGTAGTTGTGGCACACGGCTTAGTAGTTGTGGCACACGGCTTAGTAGCTCCTCTGCACATGGGATCCTGGATCGGGGATTGAATCCACATCTCCTGCTTTTGCAGGTGGATTTTTTACCACTGAGCCACCAGGGAAGCCCCCTCTTGAAGTATTTTGAAATAAGCACCAGATATTATATCCTTCACGAGCTTACATGATGATGCTCAAGATAGACAATAGGTACAATCAATAAGTAAAACATATAGTATATTAAATATTGATAAATATTAAAGAAATGGAACAAAGCATGGAAAGGGACATGAGCTGTCAAGAGAAGAAAGTTAAATTTTGTTTTTGTCTGCACTGTGAGGCTTTTGGGCTCTTTCTTCCCCGACCAGGGATTGAATTTGGGCCTTCAGCAGTGAGAATGCAGAATCACTGAACCACCAGGAATTCCAAAAGTGAAATCTGGATGGGTTGGTTTATAACAAAAATGAGATATAATGCTACTGAGATGACATTTGAATAGAGACCTCAGGGAAGTAAGGAAGATAGTTCTGGAGTATCCGGCAGGGGAGTAAGCTGGGTGGCGGAAGAAGCAGCAGGTGGAATATTCCTGGTGGACTTGAAGAGTTGAAATGCCATACTCCCCTTTCTCCAGTGTGAGGTGGTGGGCCAGTGAATCTTTACGTGAGGGTAGCCATCTTGAGAGTAGTATGATTTCTATACTTAGTTCATTTTGTAATCGTTCCTGGGATGATGAGACCTAAATCTGTCTTTAAAACTCTGAGATAAATGGAGAATGTGATTTTTATATTGGAACCTCCTGGCTTTTGTGACTTTCTGGCCCTCTTTGGAGAACTCTGTGTTGATACCAGCTTATGCATTATCTTCATAGAGGAAATCATACTGGTGGTTAGTTCACGTTTTACTAGAAGGTGGGAACACAGTGGGTTTAACTGTTTGACTTAATCACTTCAGTGGATCTTGTGAACATTTAATTTCCACCAAGCAGGCCAATTAGTGTATCAACATTTTAGAAACTGGTCATCTTTCATCCTGCTTTAGAAAAAATGAAACTGCCCAAGAGATAAACATAATGCCTTTCCTCTTAGATTGCTTTTATTCTTAATCTTTAGATTGCTAATGCCTTTTGATATTACAGAGAAACTCATAATTTTTCCAAAAAACAGTAAAAAGGAAAAAAAAATTAGGTCCAAACAGGAAAAAAATGAAAGGTTCTATCCACCCAAGAGAAACATATCTAACCACGTTGAGAAACTTCGTTAGACAGATGCACTGTTAAGGACACACATCCACACACAGACGGCCCCTGCTCATGCCTGTGTGGGATTTATGCCCACACACAAATCTCTGATTGACACGTGGAGATGTGATGTTTATGAAAACTTGGCTGAAATGTCAAATGTGACATTCACCGTGTAAAACATAATACAGTAAATGCCTTTCACTGCACTTTAGTATTTACTTGGTAATGCTTTCTACTTCTCTTCGTTAGGCAGAAGATGAGGACAGCAAGGACCTGTTTAATCCCAGTCTTCTTTACTTCATTCACACAGGCCAGTTGAGATGAGCACTCAACACAAGTTCTTTAAAAACACAGGTGGGGTAGGAAAGCTATTTGATGCAAAATATAAAGAAGGAACATCCTCTTCCCACCAATCTACCAAGAACCCTGGGATCCATCAATCCTAAGGCATAATACAGTCACTTTCTCAAGTGTTAACTTTGGGAATGGATGTGGTGAGCTATGGATATCATTTTAAATGATTGATTTTTAAGCCTGCTAAATTATCTGATATCTTTAATTTACGTGTTTTTCTCTTATTACAGTTTTTCACTTACAAGATTTTATTCATGCTTTTGGATTTCATTTTTTTTTTAATTGTTTGCTATGCCTCTCTGAAAGAGATAGCTATAAATTCTTCATGCTACAAATTTAGCCAGATATACATTGCTTTGACAGATGATAATATCCTTACACAACTACATGAACTGATTCATTCTACTTATTTTGAAGTATTGAAGTGTTTAGAGACATTTCCTTGACTTTTCATAAAATACAAAACTAATTTGAAAATATTTGAATACTAATGAAGATGTATTTAGTGAAGACACATTGTAGTTGAATATTTTGACAAAATAACCTTCTAAGTAATAGAATCACTATTATATTATTATTTGTTGTTTCTGCCAAGGAAGCAGTAAATATAAAAAATATGAAGTTGATGAGTGCCCAAATTAACTTCACTGCAATTTTTTTTTTTTTTTTTTTTTGCGTACTCTTAAAGAGTACTAAATATAATCCTTAAACTAATGACCATTTACATCCAGAAGAACAGCAGGATAGAAGTATGGTTTATTGATGGTAAAAATATATTAAATCAAGTGCTAATCCTGACATTCTATTTCTTGTTGCTTGGTAACAATGCAGGAACTCTGTAAGAGTTCCTTTATCTCAGCTACAATGGACTTCATTACATTGTGGGGTAGAAATACCAATTACAGCAAGTCATTTGTATGCCATTATCCTTACAAAATTTTGGTGCTATTTTTTTATTGTTAGTACAGAGATCCTAAAAGAAAGTCATTTTAATAATACCTCCCTCCTTTTTTGATGGATTGGTAGATTTAATTCTAGCTATTTGGGGCTGTTTGGCTTTGTATCTATGTATAATTTTTGAGGCTTCACAAATTTGTCTTTTATCTGTCTACACTGCTTTTGAATTTCATCATAAATATGTACGTTCTAAGTGATTGTTCATTAGTTCTTAGTGAACATCTTTTATACTTCACCACTTAAGAGGAGAGAAAAGAATACCTCATGGAATTTTTTTCTCATAAGAATTGTGAGGACACATACGTCATCCTTCTCTAATATAGAGCATTTCTAGTTTTAGAACCTGCTTTAGGAAAAGGGAGCCTGTTGAACAAGTGTGATATAAGTGAAAGGCTAATTTCTGTTGTGTATACTGTATATATCCTATATACTGTTAGTTCATAATTATTATTTACAACAAAGATTGATAAACTGCAGTGTGACCTGTTCTGTACTGCCTAACAGGTAAGAAATTTTTTTAATATGTATATTTTAAAGTGTTGTTTGAAAAAAGAAAAGAACAATATGGGACAGAGACAGTATGGAGCCTGCAAAGCCTTAAACATTATCTGGCCCTTTACAGAAAAAAACTTTCAAACCCTTGACTTATGGCATAATTTCCATGTGTATACTCTAAATATATTAAATGTCACTAAGTATTATTTTCTAAAGGACCAGTGAACTTAAGTAGAACTGAAATAAAATAATGATAGCTGGTTTGAAGAGAATCAATGAAAAAATTAAATTGAAGAAGTAGTAAAATGATTATGTAATTTAGTAGGCCTGTATTGGGGACAACCATGAAGAAAGGAAGATTAGATATAGCAACTTACTTATCTTGCCATGGTTTTTACAATTTCTTTACTATCTCAATGCTTTTGTCAATAAATCTGACTTTAATACAGTTCTGTACTGATAGAATCATTTTATTGGAAGCATCTTGCTTTTTCTTTCCCATTAGATTTTAGCACATACCTGAGGGCCAGTTTCTTATGTACAGTGTCTATATCCTGGGGTGATGGGGTGAGGACTTCTCCAACTTGACCTGGGTCCAGCACGCACCTGCAGCTCCTCCTGGCTGGCAGAGTGTCCAGGAGCTGCAAAAATGGTCCAGAGTTGGAGTCGTCCTGTGTGCCTGGGGTTTGGAAGGGCTCTGCAACCCTGGGTTTTCATCTCCTCTGGAGCTCTGCCCCCTGCTTCTCGGAGACAGCCCAGGAGAAGACTTGTGGATAGACTTTGGGCAAGGTGAGACTGGTTGTCTCAGCCTTCCAAACCAGGGATTTTAGCTTCTGATTTTCTTTTTAATCAGGAATATGTATGTAAGAGTTATCTGATTATGTCTTATTTATTGCTAAGGGAAACTTGAAATCAGAAAGTTCACTAGGGTAGTCGTGTGCGTTCTTATGTGGCACTAGTCCTCTTAAGGAATAGAAAAGGCTCCATCCAGCCAAAATGTATTCTAATAATTAAAGATAAAGTCAATTATTTATTTACTAATTTTTGCTTTGCCATTCCGCATATGGGATTTTAGCTCCCTGACTAGGGATTGAACCTGGGACCCTGGCAGTGAGAGTCCTAACCACTGGACCACCAGGGAATTCCTGAAAGTCAGTTATTTCAGCTAGATTTGCCTCCTCGTTCTTGTAAGCAAAGGCCCAGAAAACCCTATGCTTGAGTACCACTTCTGTATTAGCATGCGTTTTATATTACTTTGTAATGCTTTATGTTTTCAAAGTGATTTTTCATATGTGTATCTAGTTTGATCCTCTTAATCACCAGGTGAGGTAGGAGGAGAAGCAATTTTATTATATATTACCCATGAGGAAACTGAGACATAGATACATTTCTGGAATAGATCAGTAGGAAGTTGAATGGCTTAATGAAAGGGACATTTGAAAGACTTGGAGTCCTGCTTTTCCACATTTCTTCTGCCATGGTCCTGCCATTACAATGCTGAAGCTTTCCTTTTTTTTTTTTTT
>NW_011494903.1:1089981-1173141 GCF_000754665.1 Bison bison bison
ATGGTTTTTACAATTTCTTTACTATCTCTTCGCTGCGGTGCGTGAGCTTCTCATTGCATCAGCTTCTCTTGTTGCTGAGCACAGGCTCTAGGCACACGAGTTTCAGAAGTTGTAGCACGTGGGCTCAGTAGTTGTGGCATACAGGCTTAGTTGCTCCGAGGCAAGTGGAATCTTCTCATAACAGGGAATGAACCCATGTCCTCTGCATTGGCAGGCAGATTCTTTCCTATCCACTGTACCACCAGGGAAGTCCTGAAGCTTTATTTCTAAGACACTGAACAACAAGAAGAATTGTGAAACTCTGAAAATGTAGCTACGTGGGCTTTTATAGAAGCTTGCACCTTATTTTAAAACAAATGAGAGGGTTGTGATTTTAGGTGATGTGTGTAGAATGGATTTTTCTGGAGGCAGGAAAGAAGACACATGGTAGCCAATGAGGAGGCTGTTGGTGTGATCCAGGCAAGAGGTGGCTATGGCTTGGACTTGAGTGGTGGAGTGGAGGTGGGGAGAGGTAGCGGAACTGAGGTATACAGTATTTTGGAAGAGGAATATTTTCAGACTTGCTAATGCCTTGGACGTGGACTGGGGTAGGGGGATGGCAGAGAATAAAATGATTCCTACTCTACTTAAGCAATGGTGTGTCACCTATAGAGTTGAGAAAGCCTGGTAACAGCTTTTGGAAGAAGTAACAAGAACCCAGCTACGATTGATTGGCATTTTTAGGCATTCAAATGGTGATGTAGGTGAAGATGGACATGTATGTGTTGTGCTCAGAGGAGAAGTCTAGAAAGAGTTATACAGTTGGAAATAATCTACATGTATTTGATAAGTAGTCATGGAATGGAAAAGACCACTTAGGGGAAAGGTCCTGGAATCAAGCATTAGGAGTCTCAGTATATTTATTTATTTATTTGGTGAACAGTATCTGAGATTAAGAATCACACCTTTGCCCCTCTGTGACATTGTGACTTTGGACAAATAAATGTACTTAAGAATCCCAGCTTCTTTATAGCATCTCCTATTTCTATTTCTCAGGTCTATTTTGAATGTCTGTGGGTTAGGGCATTTGGATGTGTTTTGTAAAGCTCTGAAGTGCTATGTTCTCACCTTGATCCCTCCTGCTGCTTTGATTAATGAACCTCAGATGACTGTGGTTTTCACTGGCCCAGTGACAATGACTGTAGAACCACCCTGTGAATAGTACCTGGCAAGGTATATCTGCCTTATCCTTTCCCTGTCTTCCACAGTTCTTGAGATTTAAGGAAATAAAAATTTCATAATACCTCCAATTTCTAAAATCTTAGTGCATTATCAAAAAACTAATTGTTTTTGATAATAACAAAAAGCAAGAATTAATTGTTTTTTAAATATATTGTTCACTTTGCATGCATGCGTGCTAAGTCACTTCAGTCGTGTCTGACTCTGCAACCCTATGCACTGCAGCCCGCCAGGCTCCTCTGTCCATGGGATTCTCCAGGCAAGAATACTGGAGTGGGTTGCCATGCCCTCCTCAGGGGGATCTTCCTGACCCAGGGATTGAACCTGCATCTCTTATGTCTACCCTGCATTGGCAGGCGGGTTCTTTATCATTAATGCTACCTGGGAAGCCATTGTTAGCTTTAATCAGCTGTAAATTACCTAATATTTAAAGCTCATCAAAGTCAGCCTAAATATGTTTGATAACTTACGTCAAGCAAATACAGTGATGACTTTTAATGGGAGCACTACAAACCCCTTATAAAAAGGAATGTTGTTAGAGATCTGTCATTTCATTAGCTCAAGTTGCATACAGTAAAAAAAAAATAATGACCAGTCTCTGCTGTCATATTTTAAATGGAGGATTAGCCAATGATCTGTTTATCTCTTTTTGTACTTTGGCTCAGAAGGTTCAAATATTCTGGTTTTGGATGGAAACTAATGTTTGTTCTCTAATAAAACATACTTATGCTGAATATCCTCCTTGAATTCTTTCCACTGAAAGTAACATTTATTGTTTTAGGGGGTGTGAGAGAAACAGAATGAATAAAGAGAGCCTTAGATACTCGTTGATGGTTTATGTTCAACTCAGTGCACACCACTACCTACAAACATCAGAGGGACCAAGAGTCCAGAAATAGATCCTTATTTCCTTAGGATGCAGCACGCTGCTACGTGTAAGTTAGTCAGTCTGCAGATGTGTTTTCCTTAAGAAAGCTTTGCCTTACTGAATTTTCAGACTCAGGGAAAAGTATGTTTTATTTAGTTTGTTTTTTGATGAAATGATTTGAAATGGTTTATTTGGGAGAAATAATGAATGATTAGAAACCAAGAATGACTTAACTGTTAGAAAGTACAGTAGTTCCTCCTTACCTGAAGTTTTGCTTTTCACATTTTCTGATAGCTATAGTCAGCTGTGATTCAAAAATACTGAATGGAATATTCCAGAATAAACAATTCATAGGTTTTAAATAGGGTGATGAAATCTCATCCCCTACAGCTCTGTCCTACCCGGGATCCCCAATTGTCAACATCTTCTGCTCCTAACATCCAGCCATCAATATAATGTCTATGATCCAGGACCACCCAGAGCAGTTGGTCCTCCTTCTGACATATCATCAGAAGGTCAGTACAGTAAGTCCCTTACATATGTATGAGTTCAGTTCTGAGAGCACCTTCAAAAGTCCAGTTTGTTCGTTAAGTCCAACAAAGTTAGCCTAGGTACCCAACTAACTCAATCAGCTGTACTGTCATAGGTTTTAATAATTTTCACACAAATAATGGATAAAAACACAAAAATAAAAACATTTTTAATCTTGCAGTATAGTATCTTGAAAAGTGCAGCAGTACAGTATTATTACAGTACATACAGTATATACAGTATAGTACTGTACTGTCATAGGTTTTAATAATTTTCACACAAATAATGGATAAAAACACAAAAATAAAAACATTTTTAATCTTGCAGTATAGTATCTTGAAAAGTGCAGCAGTACAGTATTATTACAGTACAACTTTTTGCCTCGGTCCACTCTCTCAATTATTTTCACTTTTGTTTTCATTGTTATCATTTGGTGCTTCTTAGCTGTACCACTGCCTTTATGCTTGCTTCTGGACATCCTGGGCTTGAAATAATGATACTGTGACACTGTATCCTACACGGTACTGTACAGTAAAGTACACAAAGGCACCCCTCGTAGAGGATGCATACATGTGACAGTGTATGCCAGAAATGTGGACTAACGTATGTGGTTGGACATGAGACCACACGTTTACACCTTTGAAAATTTGCAACCTGAAGGTTCGTACGTAGGGTGCTTAACTGCAGTAGTCTAACATTGCGTTACATTGCCTCTGTCCCTCACCTCACTTCATCTCATGGCATCTCGTCATCTCACATGATCACAAGGAGAAGGGGGAGCACAGAACAGTAAGGTGATTTGAGAGAGCAAGACCACATTCACATATCTTCTATGATAATATATTGTTATAATTGCCCTATTTTATTATTAATTATTGTTAATTTCTTATTGTGCCTAATTTATAAGTTAAACTTTATCATAGGTCTATATGTATAGAATAAAAATGTATATGTAGGGGTTTGGTGCTCTCCACAGTTTCAGACATCCACTGACATCTTGGAATATATTCCCTGTGGACAAGGAAGCACTGGTGATGGTTTTTTATTCTGTTTTTCGTTCCACGAAGAAGCCCAGACCACGCATGTCCGGGAATATAGGTCACTTTCTCTCCGACTTGGCTTCTGAAATTTAGTGTTAATTTCTGTCACTGAATAACTAAGCCTGCACTCAGTTTCTTTGAAGAGAATTTTAAATCCAAATCCTATGGAGGGAAGTTAAACAGGAACCTGAATAACCTAGTATCTTTTCTGTGCTTGCTGTGAAGAGGAGCTGGGTTATTCATTTAAAGAAGCTGTTTTAGTTTCCTTGATAATTACAGGAAAGGACACAAGTTTTGCCTTGTATTCTTGAAAAGATTCTTTTCAGTTTAGAATTTTATTTTAAATTTTGGAAAAAGTTTGCTGGCACAGACAAAACTCAGGGAAGAAAAATTCATTATTATCAAATTCAGACAAATACAGGTTGACTGTTCAAGCTACAGGATTAAGACTGTTGAGTTTGAAAGTTTTGGTATAATTTAAATTTCTTCCAGATTGAGAAATTTACAAAGCTCATTCATTTTGAAAACTGACATCTCAGAAATGGAATCAAATCTTTAGGAAGAAAGGAAGTATTAAATGGTATTTTAAAGGCAGTTCTATAGATCAGTTTCTGCTGTAAAGAGTATTTTAGCTGCTGTTTTATTTATAGATTTTTTTCCCTCCAGTGCTTTTGGCATTATGTTTGCACCCAAAAAGTTTTCACTTACTTTTCCTTTTTGTTGGTAAATATTTTAATACATCAATACAGAGTAGCATTTTATATGTGGATTAATGAGGACTAGATTTTATAAGGAGAGAAGAAAACAGAATGGAAAACTTTTCTTCATAAAATTCATTCCCAGAAAATAGAAGGGGCAGTAAAATGGTCCAAGTAGAAAAGATAACAGGTAAAGGGTGCCTTACATAAAGTGGAGTAGATCCATAATTGAAATGTTTTCAACTGTGGCAATAATAGATAAAGGAGTTATAGCCTAATGATAATAAGAACAGCAATAGCAACAAGAACTATTTATACCATGAACTTACGTACAAAGCAAATAAGGTCATGTGTTATAATAGCCTAGTAAGGTAGGTTTTATTATCCTTATTTTATAGAGGGAGGAAATGAGGATAAGGAGAAACTTTATGATAAAGCTAATAAAGGAGAGTTAAGATTTAAAGACATTTCTTTCTGCCTCCAAAGCCATGTTCTTAAGGATTAATGAAGGATAATGGATGTATTTTAAGATACATTTTGTTTTATACTTTGCAGTGTTAATATTTAAAGTATAATTTACTAGCTCCTTAAGGGCAGGGTCATAGACCTTTAGCTAATTGAATTTTTCAGTTAACTAAGTATGGCTCCAGGATAATGTTAATACTTCCATAAACATAAAATTAAAAATCATTCAGAAATGTTAACCTCGTAAAACCTATAAAATAGGATAATCTCCTGAAAGCTATAAAATGAGAGTCTTTACACTTGAGAAGCTAGAATGGTTTCTCCCCAATAAAAATGATGTAGATGATATTAATTTCATTTCAGACAATAGTTTGAAAACAAGATAGAAATTTTAGGATTCTGGATAATAAATAGTGGCATGATTATCTACTTAAAAACTAGGAATTTCCATTTTCTTTACTGACATCTAAGAACCTTAGACATTACCACTCTTGTCCTCACAATAAAAAAGGGAACAAACTGAAAATCAGCAGAAACAGTTTGTTCACAAGAATAATAGTAGTGATGTAGTTCATAATTATAACTGATAGATGAATGAAAGCAATGTTTTAAGGGGAGGGAGGGAGATGAGAATACTGTGTCATAAGGTACTTGTATTTGTCCAAGTAACCAAGAACTCGTGTTAGTCCAGTGTGCTGACTTTCATAAGGAAATAAACGTTTCTTTCTTTCAAGAAGTTACTTTATGTATGACCATGTTTAGACAGAAAACAGTATTTCACTTAAATGTGGGAAATGAACAATTAGCTAGAAAGTCATTCTAACTGCACACTGGACCAAGTTCATATTTTATGAAATCTGAAGTTTCATATTTTATGAAATGACCACATTCAGAGTTGCTTGGAAAGATAGTAAAAAAAAACATGACTGTTAAGTTCACAATGATAAGGATTTGCTCTGTGAGACACAGTGATGATCTTAGATGATATCTCAGTTTAGTTGTGATAGGATAAGCCTGAAATTAGAAGCTGTATCTAGAGCAATGGTGCTAAATTTAATGATTAAGACAGTCATTGCTGTGGGATCCTGACGATTTGTGGCTGTAACCTCTAAAGTGTTCTGTTTCTTAGCTTTGTTTGTGTAGGTACTTTTTAAAAAAAATTATTTATTTTTATTTTGGGCTGTGCTGGATCTTCGTTGCTGCATATGGACTTTCTCTAGTTGCAGAAGGTGGGGGCTACTCTCTGGTCGCGCTGTGCGTGCAGGTTTATCACTGCAGTGGATTCTCTTGTTGTGGAGCACAAGCTCTACAGCGCGCAGGCTTCACCAGCTGGCGCACAGGCTTAGTTGCTCTTCGCATGTGGGATCTTCCTGGACCAGGAATCAAAGCCATGTCCTCTGCATTGCAATCAGTTCAGTCTCTCAGTCATGTCCGACTCTGTGACTCTGTGGACTGCAGCATGCCAGGCTTCCCTGTCCATCACCAACCCAGAGCTTGCTCAAACTCATTGGGCCACCAGGGAAGCCCTCTTTAGATACACGTGTATGATGGCTTTTAAAGGAAGGATGAACTTTCTCCATGGCTCAGCAGTAGAATCCGCTTGTAGTGTGGGAGACGTAAGATACACTGGCTTGATCCCTGGGTCTGGAAAATCCCCTGGAGGAGGGCATGGCAACCCACTCCAGAATTCTTGCCTGGAGAATCCCATGGACAGAGGAGCCTGGTGGGCTACAACCCATGGGGTTGCAAAGAGTCAGATACAGCTGAAGCAACTTAGCACGCGGGCAAGCAAAGGAAGGATAGGTCTTCAGGTATTTTACAGTCTCTTTCTTGGCTCACAGGTCTAAGGACACTTGGGTGGGGATGGGCCAGAATGGAATGTGGAAACACATCTTCCACAGAATCAAGGGCCTTGAGGGAAAAAAATGGAATGGAATTCTTTGGTTCAATTTTGTTAATTCCTGTTTGTTACCTATATGTTTGCTTTTATAAAATTAGAATCATATTTTAATTTTTTTCATACTGTAAAGTGTTAAGCATTTTTAATAAAAGTATTTATTTGGCTCTGCCCAGTCTTAGTTTCAGCAGGTGGCATCCTCGATCTTCATTGGAACATGCGGAATCTGTAGTTGCAGCGTGTGAACTCTTAGTTGCGGCCTCTGTGATCTAGTTCCCTGACCAGGGATGGAACCTGGGCTCCCTGCACTGGGAGCATGAAATCTTAGACACTGGACCACCAGGGAAGTTCCAAGAAAGTTTTTGGAGATCATTAAATATTCCCCAAAAGAGGATATTTTAGTAATTATACTCAAATTTATATCAACAGTTCTGTTGTACTTTCATGTTGGTTTTCCTTGCTCACTATTATTAGTAATGCTGTGATAAACATCTGTATCTTGTATCTGTGAGTGTCTGATGATTTGATGAAATCCCTAGAAGTGAATTTTTTGGATGTGTACCTCAACATTTTACAAACTTTTGATAAATATTGCTGCATTATTCTATAGGCAGGTAGTTTCAATTATAACCCTGTAATGATACATAACAGTATCATTTTGAACCATTCTCAACAACATGAATATTATAGTTTTTTTTTAGATAATCTGCTAAGTGAAAAAAAACTGTCTGTGGTTTTAATTTTGCATATCTTTGATGACCAGGGAAGTTGAATATTTACTGTTTTTTTTTTTTTTGTATTTGTGTGTATGTGTGGTTTTATGTGTTGCTGTAAGTATGGTAATTATTTGAATGGGCATGTCTAGTATTTCATTCCCAGGAGTTCTTAGGTAATGAGTTGTATAAGAGGGAGTTATATAAGGGATATCAAATGACATTCCTTGTATGTGGAATCTAAAATGAAATGATACAAATAAACTTATTTATAAAACGGAAACAGACTCACAGATGTAGAGAAAAAACTTATGTTGACTTGAGGGGAAGAATGTGGGGGAAGGGATAGTTAGGGACTTTGGGGTCAACATGTACACACTGCTATATTTAAAATGAATAACCAACAAGGACCTACTATATAGCACATGGAACTCTGCTCCATGTTATGTGGCAGCTTGGATGGGAGGTGGGTTTGGGTGAGAATGGATACATGCCATCACTTCATGGCAAATAGATGGGGAAACAATGAAAACAGTGAGAGACTTTATTTTCTTGGGCTCCAAAATCACTGAAGATGGTGACTGCAGCCATGAAATTAAAAGACGCTTGCTCCTTGGAAGAAAAGCTATGGCCAACCTAGACAGCATGTTAAAAAGCAGAGACATTACTTTGCCAACAAAGGTCTATGTAGTCAAAGCTATGGTTTTTCCAGTAGTCATGTGTGGATGTGAGAGTTGGACTGTGAAGAAAGCTGATCACCAAAGAATTGATGCTTTTGAACTGTGGTGTTGGAGAAGATTCTTGAGAGTCTCTTGGACTGCAGGAGATCCAACTAGTCTATCCTAAAGGAGATTAGTCCTGGGTGTTCATTGGAAGGACTGATGTTACTTTGGCCACCTGATGTGAAGAACTGACTCATTTGAAAAGACCCTGATGCTGGGAAAGATTGAAGGTGGGAAGAGAAGGGGATGACAGAGGATGAGATGGTTGGATGACATCACCGACTTGATGGACATGAATTTGAGTAAGCTCCAGGAGTTGTTGATGGACAGGGAGGCCTGGTGTGCTGCAGGCCATGGGGTTGCAAAGAGTTGGATATGACTGAGTGACTGAACTGACTGAACTGGAGATGTGTATGTATGGCTGAGTCCCTTTGCTTTCCACCTGAAACTATCAAAACATTGTTAATTGGCTATATATATATAATATATGTAATATAAAATAAGTTTTTTTTAAAAAAGGAGAAAGAGGACGTGCAGGATTGTGGTTGACACATGAGCTCTGGAGTTAGGCTTTCTGGATTTGAACCCAGCTTCCTGAGTGATCCCCCATCTGCTGAACTCAGGCAAAGGAAGGGCATTTGAACTTTGAGGCAGTCACCCAGTTATGGGAGTAAAGATGAATAAGGCTCTCAAAAAGTAACCGTGGTGGCAGCTGTACCCCCAGAACTCATTCCTAAAATAAGGTGTGAGTCAAGTGCTCTGTTGATTCACCATTTTGAGACAGCTCTCTAAAACTTACAGTCGTGATTTCCCACAAAATCATCTCACTGCAAATGAGGACATAAATCCTGTTGAAAAAAGAGAAGGGAAGAAAGGGCCAGAGGGTATTTCTAACATAATCTAATGGTTTTAGAATCTTTTACCTGTGATATTCTCTCCTGAAAAGTTATTGAATAATAAGGCACAGTATGAGTGACATAAATTGAGGAGATGTACTGTTATGAATTATCTTACTGCAAGAAAGAACAAAAGTTTCATTTACTAATTTTGTTTTCACCTTTATTTTAATGAACAATGTTTGACCTACTTTTCGATTTATTCCACATTGGTGTTAAGAATTTAGCTTGTGATTTTAGTCACTCCTATTAAAATAATAGTGGCTTTCCTCACTCCTTCCAGAGACTTTGTAAAAAAATGTTATTTTTTCCACCTCAAATATAGATCTGGCCTACAAATAGTGAAGTGCTAATTAGGGCTTGTGCAAGATTGTTTCACTTGAAAAATTAGCTGCTTTTTTTTTTTTTTTAAAGGATTTACTTTCCAAATTGTTCTGGTTTGAGTGTATAGCTAAAAAAAGGCATTTTAAAGTGATGGCTTACATAAATGATTTAAGTAAGAAATGAGTGAGAGGAAAAATGAAAAATATTATTCATTGACCCCTTTTGTGTTTCTGGTTATAATTTTTAGAAATGCATTTTTTCATGTATCATTATTGTAGTTTGAGCATGTAACATATGTCAGTCTCCTAAAATTAGAATATATTCAGATTTCCCTGTAGCCTTTAACAAGGCCCCTATAAAACCCAGGTGTACAACCAAAAATTAGTAAGAGTGAGAGACTGTGATTGCCATGGTATTGAAAATTTCTTTCTGGCGAGAGACCACCATAATGAAAAGAAACTGCCCTAGCAGCATTGGTTAAGTGAACTCTTGTGAGAGTTTTTGAAGTATGAAGGGAATCATATTTCTTTTTTGTTCAGGTAAGCGATTGCTGTTTCTGATACCTCTTCCAGAACTAGGTTCCTCATTCCATAAAATAAAAATTTCACACATCTTTCTGCCATTTCCGTTCCTGTGTTCCCAAAATTTTTTCACAAGTATCCTTTCTCCACATTCCTCCATAGGCCACATCCTTCCCTAACTCCAGGCGTTTGCCCTGGCCTCTCGTTGCCTGGAATGTCCTCCTCATCCTTCTTTATGTGGCTCATTTTCTGCCTTCTTGGTGAAGCTTGTTCTCTATTATAGCATTTATTACCTTGTTACATTGTGATTAGCTGTTCATCTGTCTCCTCCAATAGATTGTGAGCACCTCGTGGGACCTTGTCCTATTCATCTCTGTATCCTCCGCATATGCACACAATGCCTGGCACAAAAGAGGCGCTCATTAAATGATGTTTGAGTCACTGAGCCAGAAGGTTAAAATATGAGCATCATTTTGCAGGCTTAGAAATGTTCTGCCCATGCTAGTTGCTTGACATTATCCTGCCATAGTCTAAGAAAGTGAAAAATGCCTTGTGTTCAGTAGTTCTTCCTGATGACTTTATGATTGAGTTCTTGATTGGGCCCTGCTTGGAGAGGCTGGATAACCTGCCACCAGATGTTCTGTAATTCCCTTCTTTATTACAGTGACTAGTTTCCTCTGATTTCTCTGGGATCACTTTATCTCAAGGTGTGCCTTTTAATGCTGGCTGGAATAGATAGCTTTTATTCCTCAGCTAAAGGAGAACAAGCCATATGGTAGTTAACTAGATTTGCAAAGGATTATAAATTGGTGGCAAATAAACTGGCCTTTTAAATGCAACAGCGTGATAAGGCAGGAGAGAATTGGCATAGCAAATTCACAAGTGCAGAGGAGTATTAAAGGTATACTAAGTGACATGAAATTAAGATCATGTGTTGCATTTAACAAAGTACACCCAGTAAAAGGGGTTTGATCTAGTGCTCAATAACCCAGAATAATGAGAAAGCTGTAGGTTAATGTGTGTACTTTGAGGTCTTTATCGTAGAAAGAAAGAAAGATTGAGCTAAATCACATCCAACTCTTGTGACCCTATGGAGTGTAGCCTGCCAGGCTCCTCCGTCCATGGGATTTCCCAGGCAAAAATACCGGAGTGGGTTGCCATTTCCTTCTCCAGGGGATCTTCTGGACTCAGGAACTGAACCCAGATCTCCAGCACAGCAGGCAGATTCTTTACCGCCTAAGCTATGCAGGAAGAGTGGTTGTAGAACATCCAGCAACTGATGTAGACTTAGAACACATAAGGGCTGGAAAGAATACGAGGCATCGCTTAAAGTTCACCTGTCACATTTTAGAGATAAAATGGCCTTACGTGGTTCACATAAGAGCATAGTACAAGAAGGAATTCCCGCTAAAACCCAGAATCGATATCTTTTGACTCCAAATCCAGTTCTTTGTTTCACACTCTGCTATCTTCTTAGTTTTTAAGGGTAGGAGACATCAGAGAAATTATGTATGGACAAAAGTCCTTCTCTTACAAACTATTGACATCAGTAAATTACTTTTTTTCTGTCAACCATAGTCATTTTTCTTTAATGGTAGGGGGGAAATTCTGCCTAAAATATCAGGGTGCTTTTTAAATTGTCATTCTTAACTTTTCTTTTTTCTTATTCTTAACTTTTCAAATATGCTGTTGATTTTCAGGGATGAGCTGTATATGCTCAGATGACATTTTAGATGCAGGACCTTGATCAGCTTTATTCACTTTAGTTTTCAGTTAATGCTGTGAATGACTACCTCAGAGTTAGGACTAGCTCTGCTTTCCTAGTGATGACTAGAGGTTAAAATTCAATTTGTTGGAAGAAAACTGAAAACTGAAGCCAAATCCAGCCTCTTTGGTACCCAATACCAAATTAAGTTTTGGAGACAAGAGTTTTGGTTGAAGTAGAAAAGAATAGGTTTATTGTTTTGACAGGCAAAGGGGGCCACAGTGAGCAATGCCTTTAGAACTGTGTGTGCCCATCAGGAGTGGGTAGTGAGAAGTTTTATAGTAATGCTTCAAAGAGGGATGATCATCTCATGGACATTCTTCTAATGATTCGAGTCAGTGTCATCAGCCTTCTGGTTCCAACTGATTCTGGGGTCTGTGTGCTTGTGGGCAGCACCCCATTAATTTCTCACAGCTGGTGGGGTTTTTAGTATCTGCAGAACAGCTCGAAGATATTGTTACGTTTATCCTTTGATGGGGAACCAGGAGCCTGTTCCAAGGCTACACTGTTGTTCCTCTGACCATTCGTTCCTCTCTTGTCTCTGCATCCCTTCCCTTTCCTAATTACCAACTTTTTGAACCTGTTTATTGGAAGTGGGGAGGAAGGTCATGGATGCTGAATGAAACCTATTTCCTGTAATCAAGAGATGGGTAACACCAAAAGACTTTCCTACCCAGGATTCCCACAGGGTCCTGCTCAGTATCAGAACAAGTGATGCCAGTTGTAAAACTGATCGTCTCTGCCAGTTGTCCTAAGGGAGGAGTCATTTGCTCTTAATGCTAAAATCAGAGCTGAGACTGTGATGAATATGTTTGAATATCTTTTAGGACTTAAAGGTCTAGTTTTAGAAATTGAACTACAGAGAGAGGAAAGAAGATGTTTTGAAGTTTATTTTTGCACCTTATGACTATTTTTATTATACTAAATCAGAGAAAGCAAACAGCATTTTAGTTTTCTTAATCAAATAAACAGGGTTCAACCTTGCTTACTGCTTCCTAAAAATGAAAGCATATTGAAAACATATAGAAATTTAAGTGAAAAACAAACCTCATATTCAAAATGGCATATGCTAAACGATTTTAAATTTAGAAATTGAGTCATTCACAAACTGAATTCGAGTCACAATCCCTGTTGGGTTAAGCAGCTATTATCTGTGTTCTGGAAATGTTAGAGTTTAGCCCAATTCTCCTTTGAAGTTTCTGTGTTAAATACTGTGTTCTTGCATTATAAAAAGCTCCAAGGATGATTAACAGGCCCCAACTGAAGGAAACAGTCTTAAAAAGTAACCTTTTAAAGTTTTAGCTGACATCACTAATAGGCAGTTTATCTGTGGCTGTAAAACCCAGCACAAACTTTTTTTCTCTCCTTGTTTCTCCATAACTCTCTTCATTGAAAATTGTTCCTAGTTAATTCTATTAATTATATCATGTCTCGCTGTTTTTCTTGGAGTGTGTGATAATGGTGTAATTTTTCTTACTATTATAGATAAGGCTGGTGCTTTGAATGAATGTGTTGGAGGTATTTTAATTCCTTTGGGTAGATGTTCTCATTTTAATTATTTCTTTGGATTTGCTACAGCCTAATGTTTTGTTTTAGAAAAAGATAGGACAAATAAAATTGGATATTTATAATACTTACTGAATGTTATTAAATCACATACTTAGTGAAGGATGGCATTTTTTGGTTAAATAGAAAGTGTGAAGGCAGAATGCCATCATGGTCTAGACTATCTGGATGTTGTATTAGTCAGTGGAAATGAAAATAATACTTATCATAAGCTGCATTTGAATTTGTTTAAAAAAAAAACAGTTCAATTCTACATAAACTATTGGATTAGTCCATGAAGTAAGTAATTTTTTTACTGTTGTTTTTTTTTTTTGATCAATATGTCCTATTAATTTTGCTACTAGTCACAGTTTTAATAAATTGAATTATTTTAGGTGAAGTTTTTCTCCTAATGAGTTCAAACTCATCCCATTTCCACCTCATCCCGTGGTTCTAAATGAAACATTGTAGGGACAAAGAACTGTTTTTGTTTTGTAATGAGGAACATTAGGTTGAAGGTGATTATCATAAACTCAGGTTGAACAAGAGAAGAAAGGAAGATTCTTTCACTGTTCTCTGGGTATCTTTGTCATATTATAGTGTTTTTGCTGGTAGTTAGCTAAGCCCTTTTATTTCCTAGAAAAAATGACTAGGCTAGGTGTTATTTTAGAATATTAACTTTGATCCCTGTTTAATTGCATTCATTTAATTGGCTCATTTTATTTTTTTAACCAGTAGAGGCCATTTTGTACCTTCATTGTATCAGTATTTTTTCTGGCCTTGTATCATTCTCCAGTTTGATAAATATACTGTTTAATTTTTATACATTTTGTTCCAGATATTGTAAAGTAGCTTATAAGGCACAGAAAATACACAAGATAACATCAGTTAAAAGTAGGGCCCTACAAAGAAAGAAAAGCAATGGTAGGGCTTTAAAATGGAGCAAGGACCAGACTGAAAAATTATACTGTAATAGCAAGTGCAAGATATCAAATAAAAATTATAGGACTTGTTTATATAGTTAGAAGTACATCTAATCTTTTTAATTTATTTTTTATTTTCTATTGGAGTATAGTTGATTTGCAATGTTGTTTTGGTTTGAGGTGTACAGCAAAGTGATTCAATTATACATACATACATTCTTTTTCAGATTTATTTTCCCACATAAGTTATTACAGAACATTCAGTTCCCTGTTGTTGTTGTTTAGTCGCTCAGTCGTGTCTGACTCTTTGTGACCCCATGGACTGCAGCATGCGGGGCTTCCCTGTCTTTCACTATCTCCCAGAGTTTGTTCAGATTCATGTCTATTGAGTTGGTGATGCCATCCAACCAACTCATCCTCTGTCTACCCATTCTCCTCATGCCCTCAGTCTTTCCCAGAATCAGGTCAAGGTCTTTCCCAGTGAGTTGGCTCTTCACAGCAGGTGGCAAAAGTAAGTATTAGAGCTTCAGCATCAGTCCTTCCAGTGAATATTTAGGACTGATTTCCTTTAGGATTGACTGCTTTGATCTTCTTGCCGTCCAAGGGACTCTCAAGAATCTTCTCCAACACCACAATTCAGAAGCATCAAATCTTTGGTGCTCAGCCTTCTTTATGGTCCAACTCTCACATCCATACATGACTACTGGAAAAACTGTAGTTTTGACTATCTGGGACCTTTCTCAGCAAAGTGATGTCTCTTCTTTTTAATATGCATTCTAGGCTTGTTATTGCTTTTCTTTCAAGGAGCAAGTGTCTTTTAATTTCCTGGCTGCAGTCACTGTCTGCAGTGACTTTGGAGCCCCAGAAAATAAAGTCTGTCACTGTTTCCATTGTTTTTCCATCTATTTGCCATGAAGCGATGGGACCGGATGCCATGATCTTCATTCGAATGTTGAGTTTTAAGCCAGCTTTTTCACTCTCCTCTTTGACCTTCATCAAGAGGCTCTTTAGTTTCTCTTCACTTTCTGCTTTTAGGGTGGTGTCATCCGCATGTCTGAGGTTATTGATATTTCCCCAGCAAGCTTAATTCCAGTTTGTGATTCATCTAGCCTTGCATTTCACATGATATACTCTACATAGAGGGTTTCCCAGGTGGTGCTAGTGGTAAAAAACCCTCCTGCCAATGCAGGAGACATAAGGGACAGGGGTTCGATCCCTGGGTCTGAGAGATGCCATGGAGTAGGGCACGGCAACCCACTTCTGTATTCTGGCCTGGAGAATCCCATGGACAGAGGAGTCTGGCGGGCTCAGCCCATAGGGTCACAAAGACATAGAAGTTAAATAAGCAGGGTGACAATATACAGCCTTGACGTACTCCTTTCCCAATTTGGAACCATGTCTGTAACACGTTGTTCCATGTCCGGTTCTAACTGTTGCTTCTTAACCTGCATATAGGTTTCTCGGGAGGCAGGTAAGGTGGTCTGGTATTCCTATCTCTTTAAGAATTTAACACAGTTTGTTGTGATCTACACTGTCAAAGGTTTTAGCATATTCAATGAGGCAGAAGTATATGTTTTCCTGAAATTTCCTTGCTTTCTCTGTGATCTAGTGGATGTTGGCAGTTTGATCTCTGGTTCCTCTGCCTTTTCTAAATGCAACTTGTACATCTGAAAATTCTCAGTTCATGTACTGTTGAAGCCTAGCTGAAGGATTTTGAACATCATCTGAAATGATGTGAAAATTACTGCACACATGCAATTGTGCAGTAGTTTGAACATCTTTGGCATTGCCCTTCTTTGGGATTGGAATGAAAACTTACCTTTTCCAGTCCCGTGGCCACTGCTGAGTTTTCCAAATTTGCTGGCATATTGGGTACAGAACTCTAACAGCATCATCTTTTAGGATTTGAAATAGTTCATCTGGAACTCCATCACCTCCACTAGCTTTGTTCAGAGTAATGCTTCCTAAGGTCCACTTGACTTCACACTCCAGGATGTCTGGCTATAGGTGAGTGATCACTCCACTGTGGTTATCCGTGTCATTAAGATCTTTTTTGTATAGTTCTGTGTATTCTTGCCACCTCTTCTTAATCTCTTCTGCTTCTATTAGGTCCTTATTGTTTCTGTCCTTTATTGGGCCCATTTTTGCATGAAATGTTCCCTGGGTATCTCTAATTTTCTTGAATAGATCTCTAGTCTTTCCCATTCTGTTGTTTTCCTCTGTGCTATGCAGTAGATCCTTGTTGATTATCTATTTTGTATATAATAGTGTATATGGTGATACCAAACTTCTAGTTTTCCACCCCCCTCATAGTACATATAATTTAAAGGAAAATAATGAACAAGTGAAGTACAACTATTCTTGCTATTAAAACCAGACAGAATTTTATCTTAGGCACCCTGTTGTTGTTTTTAATTTTTTATAATTTATTTTTTAATTGAAGGATAATTGCTTTACAGAATTTGTTGTTTTCTGTCCACTATCAACATGAATCAGCCATAGGCATACATATGTCCCTTCCCTCTTGAACCTCCCTCCCATTTCCCTTTCCCTCCCACCCCTCTAGGTTGATACAGAGCCCTGTTTGAGTTTCCAGAGACGTAATGCAAATTCCCATTGGCTATTTGTTTTACATATGGTAGGCACCCTGTTTTAATTGGAAGGAAAAACTCTTTATAACTGTGGTGTAGGTTTTCTCCAAGAGTGTACTATTCTTGGAGCATTAAAAGACTGGTTGGGCTCCTTAATCATTTTTTTTGCTCAAACTTTTGCTGAATATTTGGAGGTCATGAGCTTAAGATTGTCTTATAAGATGCAAATGGGAATGTAGATGTTCAGAATTGTCAGTTGTACCCAGACCCTTGCTCTTTAACCACAGTGAGCTCAGGATGTATTCCCTGTCTTCATTTAAGGGCTTGATAAAGATATTGAACAGGATAGGACCAAAGACACCAAAGTGTTACCAAGTCCAAGCTTGCTCTGCTCATCGCACAACAGACCAATAAATCAGAGAAGAGTTGTTGAGGCAAGGAATATGACTGTATTCAGAAAGCTGGCTGACTAGTGTCTCCCAAAAACAATCTTATCAGAGTCTTAGGGAAGGGAGTAAGGAGGTAAAATAATACGGCCATTAATCTTGCAGTGTCTCCTGGAATGACCAGACTTGGGGAGGGGACGGGTTAATTTTTTCCTTCCTGTAGCCATCCAAGGGTAGACTGGGTCCTGGATAATAGCACTTTGGTTTAACATTCAGGCAGAGAGGCAGACAAGCAATGAGAAGGAAAGGTTAAAATCAAACAGATGCAACATTTAGCCAGATTTTATTCTTCCCTGTAACGAAAGCACTAGAATAGGGGTCCTTTTTTAATGTGGGGTCTCACTGAGGCTTGGGGGGAGAAATGGGTAGATGTTTATGGACAAATCCTTCGTAATCCTTAGAGGGATTTTACAGGTCAGTAAATATTTTTGTGTGTGGACAGATGTTGTAGCTTTCATCAGAGTCTTAAGCAAGTACTTATTTCCCTCAAAGAACCACAATATCAGAGGCCTCTAAGACTTTGTCAAGCCATCCAGTAGTTTTGTGATTCTTCTGTTATCTTTCTGTCCCTGCATCAGAGCAGGCTCCCTGTTTTCTTCATTGTTGTATCTAGTAGGTGCTTAATTCATATTGTTGATTTTAAAGTGAATGAAACCAAGTCACATTTTCTCGGTATGTCTGTAAAACTGTAGTGTGAGGGACTTGGCCAGGTGCTTTGTGAAATCATACTGTGTGCTTTTCTCTCGACTCAAAAATGCACTAGCTAGATCTGCAAATTAATGAAGTTCACTTGGCAGGGCTTGGTGTGGGAAAAAACTTGTCCTGGGGTCTAACGATGTTCTTCTATCTGTTTATGACCTTGTGGACCGTTTGTTCAATAATCTTTCCCGTGCCCCACCACGCAACATGGATCTTAGTTGCCTGATCAGGAATCGAACCCTTGCCTCCTGCAATGAAAGTGCGTCTTCTTAACCCCTGGACCACCAGTGAAGTCTCAATAATTCATTAGCACACTCTTGTGAATAGAGCCCCAGTTTGAAAAGGAGTATATTTGCCTTTCCATACGCTGACATCTATGCCATTTTTTATTTGACTGTAATTCTGTGACCATATTTTCAGGCTTTTTAAGAATCCTGACTTGTAATTTTTGTGGGTCTACAGCCTAGAATTAGTTTGGAGAATATAGGTGTATCTTCTTGGAATTCAGTTCCTTCTTAGCCATATTAGTTCTTCCCTTTTCTTCTCCCTGATTGTGAAGCCAGAAGTGAAATGGAATTGAGCTGCTGTGCTTTATTCTGTCTTCTGTCTCCAGTGGTTGTGATTACCATGTCTGAACTCCCCATCAGCAGCAACAGAATCACCCCAGAAACCACCCTTCCATTGTCTTTAGTATTTAGACACGACTCAATGGCACCCCACTCCAAAACTCTTGCCTGAAAAATCCCATGGACGGAGGAGCCTGGAAGGCTGCAATCCATGGGGTCGCTGAGGGTCGGACACGACTGAGCGACTTCACTTTCACTTTTCACTTTCATGCATTGGAGAAGGAAATGGCAACCCACTCCAGTGTTCTTGCCTGGAGAATCCCAGGGACGGGGGAGCCTGGTGAGCTGCCGTCTATGGGGTCGCACACAGTCGGACACGACTGAAGTGACTTAGCAGCAGCAGCAGCACCTCATTACAATTTGTACTTTTTGACCTACCTGTTACAGTTTCATGTGACCTCATTTTGTCTTAGGTCATGCGTGTCTCTCTTTTGTATGAGCTTTTTTTTTTTTTTTTAATTGAAGTGTAGTTGATTTACAACGTTGTGCTAATTTCTGCTGGACAGCAAGTGACTCAGTTGTACACATATGTTCATTCTTCTTTATATTCTTTTCCATTATGCTTTATCCCAGATTGGATATAGTTGCTTGTGCTCTACAGCAGGACCTTGCTGTAATAGTTTGCATCTAAATGTAATAGTTTGCCTCTACTAACCCCGAATTCCCAGTCCGTGCCCCACCCTTCTTTCTCCCCCTTGGCAACCACAAGTCCATTCTCTATGTCTGTGAGTCTGTTTCTGTTTGTAGATAGCCTTTTTAAACTACGAGAAGACACACTGCTATCCATGTTATCATATTCTTTCTTTGTATACCGTGTTCTCGTTGTCAGGATGATCCGTTTTCATACTGTCAGAATGGGGGTTTTGAGCGCCTTCCATCCCTCATAGTCTTCTATCATTTACAGTTTCTGACTGCTTGATCCTGATCTTTGTTTTTATCCTCTCAACTTTTCAAAATCTACCTCCCTTCAAAAACCAGGATACATTTTTGTGTATATCTTAAGATTCAGTTCCTGGCTTATTACAAATTCCAATTTTACATTGTCACTTTCTTTCAGGGTTTCCATCATTTCTACTTTACCAAAGAATTTATCTTTATTGGTTAAAAGTCCAGAATCATGGTTTCTCTCACTGTTTCATTCTGAAAAATAGAACTTGTCAGAAGGCAATATCGAATTTATCAGAAGAATATGATGAACAAAAGATGTTCTAATAATTGACATTTTCCATGATATCACCCTTTTATATCACTGTCTTGTTTCTGAGCCAGTTTTGTCATTTCTGTTAAAAAATATGCCATCTACATCTTTAGTTTGGTGGGCACTCTTGATTATATGTCCATTAGTGCGATATTCTTTCTCCTTTTAAAGTCACTTTGAATACATTTTGTCACATCATCGCTAGGTCAGTGGCTTCCCAGGCTTGTGCCTGTTTTCGTGACATACCTTGTGCCTTTGAGCTTATTGTCATCAGACATTGGAGAATGCCCATTGGCGTGAGACATTCAGTGACTATGCGGTTACATTTACAACTGTTTGTAAGGTTGCAGTTTCATTAATAGCCACTCATCTTTTCAGTTTTTGTGCCTTTCTATAAAGACATCTAAGACCCCATGTATTTTTCTAGATCTTTTCAGCTTTCATGCCATTTTCTACTATATTTTTGTAGTAGTCAAATTATTCCCTAGCATGGAGCTTAAGAAGCTATGCACCTTCTTGTTCCTTTGGATGTTTTTTCTCTGTTGGATTTGTGGGGAAGGACGCCCTTCAGGCCAACCCTCCTTTTGCTCGACATTTCTTCTTTCTCTTCCCTGATTTTCTGGGTTAAAGTAGTATACAGAATACCTCTGCATCTTCTAAATTTTTCTGTTATTGCTCATTGCTTCCCTTCTCCATTTTTCTAGTCTTCTAAGGCTTTTTTTCTTTTTTTGCTAATTTGGGTACTGGTGGGTTTTTTTTTAATGTTTCTTATGGTTTAATGTTTTTTAATGTTTAATGGTTTTAACAAGCCATTGTGGCTTGTTATTTGCTTTTTAAGTTTCCTGATAAGAGAAGAATATTCATCCTAAGTCTTTCTGAAGGCTAAGATGACTCAGGAATAAAATCTGCAATGTGATTCCTCCCCTTCCTCCCACCTCACTTTATTTCACATGGTGAGGTTTGCAGGTGTGCAGCTTTTTCCACTAACAGCCTTCAGGGTTGGGCACACTTTTGTGGCCATAACCGACTGAGGTTGTCACTAAAATAAAATATGAAATAAGGAGGTTATTACTTTGCTGCTCCTCTGTTACATTACCTGAGATATAAATAATGTTTGCCAAGGAAAAACAAAAACACTGTCACCCGAGGATGAATTCTTACCCTTCTCTGAGGTTTAAATTTTTGCAGAATTATAAAGTGGAAAGGGTTTAGGGCAGAGAAAGCAACCTTTTAAAACAAAGTTCAAATCAATAATAATTAACATTCACTGGCCTCTCTTTTCCTGCTAATAACTGAAGACAAGTACTAATTAGAGAAGCCTCAAGTGTTTGGATTTCTGGATGTACCAGATGGCTGCATAAGAACTATGCATCGTGCCAGGAAGAAGCCTGGGTTGCTCTTAGCTACCACCTCTCCTCCATTTTGATCTTGTCTGAGGACCCTTAAACATGCCCATCACTGTGCACTGAGGCTTTTTCTTTGTTCTTTCTTCTCTTGTCTTACCCACTTCTGATTTCAGGAGTACATTTCTGCCATGCTTAGTAAGTGCTCTTGTGAGCTTTTATTTTTACTTCTTCCTTAACAAACTCCTTCTATTCATCTTTTTCTTTTCAGATTTCCTTTGACTCTTATGTTTTTGTCTGATCTCACCAGATCCTTCCCTCTCTCCCCATTTGTTCTTTTTCAAGATCACACAAAATCGGCACAGAACCTTTCAGTTGCTAACATTAAGATAGTTCTGCTTCTTCAGGTTTTTTTTTTTTTTTTTGGTAAACTCATTTCACAGATTGTCTGAAAACATATGTTTTCTTCTTTGGGTTTATACTTTAAATATTTTCTTCCTCTATGATTAACTCTGCTAACCAACTCTGAGAAAGCTTTGATTTTTGTATAGAAATTTTCAATCCTGTTGAGTGTTGGTATTGTTTTGACAAATGCTGCCCATGCGTTTTCCACAAGATGAAAATCATTCCTATTAGGATGACAAAGCCTGGAACTGATTACGCTTAACCACATTCTTGCTTTTCATTGGAGTTGTTTTACTGGGACACATTCTTTCACTTCGTTTGTTGTGAAAGTCATGATATAGTTGCCCTTGGTAAAGAAAATTGGTCTTGATTTGGTGTTTTTTTGTCGGAACTTTCTCTGATGGAACTCAGAAGAAAGTAGAGATTGGTTACCATCAACATTTTTGGCTAAGTGAGAAGTATGACTCCTTTTCTTTCCCCGTGTGTTTCTTGCTCCTGCTGAAGGGTCATTGCAGGGAAACCAGTGAGGAAGCTGATGCAGTAATTCAGGCCAGAGCTGAGAGGGCGTGATCTACTGGAACAACGTTAGGCAGTGAGATTAATTTGCATTTTCTTAAAAAATATAAACAAAAAGTTTTTTTAACTTACATTTCATAATGTTGTAAATGTTTTTAGAGTTTAGAAATCACAGTTTTTAGGGCTCTATTTTCTTTTTAACATGTCCTTTTGATACATAGCTAACTAAGCAATTTATCACATCCTCCACTTATGTATTTCCTAGTTTTGGAAACCATCTACTTGATGTCTATTGCAACTTAAAAAAAAAAAAAAACTTGCATGTTTTTCACCTCTTGATTATAAACATAAACTTAAACAGAAATAACTTGTACTGTCACCTAGGGATAAAAATTAGCATTTCAGTACTAGTTTCCTTTGGTTTTTCCTCTTAGTTTTTGCAGACATATAAATAATCGTTTGAGCCAATATATTAGTCTCTCAGTCATGTCCAACTCTGTGATCCCATGGACTATAGCCCACCAGGCTCCTCTGTCCGTGGAATTCTCCAGGCGAGAATACTAGAATGGTTTTCCATTCCCTTCTCCAGGGGATCTTTCCAACCCAGAGACTGAACCCTATACCATGTATATTTTAGTGTTATTCTATTGTTGATCCTTTAGGTTGTTCCCAACTCAGTTTAAAAAAATTTTTTTGTATGTGTTTTTGGCTGCCCTGAGTCTTCATTGCTGTGCTCAGGCTTTCTCTAGTTGCGACATGAGGAGGGCTGTACTCTAATTACCACGCAGGGGCTTCTCATTGTGGTGGCTTCTCTTGTGGAGTATGGGCTCTAGGTTTGCGGGCTTCAGCAGTTGTGGCTCAGAGCACTGGTTCAGTAGTTGTGGCTCACAGGCTTAGTTGATCCATGGCATGTGGGGTCTTCCTGGACCAGGAATTCAACCTGTGTCCTTTGCCTTGGCAAGCAGATTCTTGACCAGTAGATCACCAGGGAAGCCCCAGCTCAATGTTATTTTAACAAATTCTATGGCCAGCATTTTCATGAATAGTAAATCTTCACACATATCCTCAATAAATGGCTTCAAATATATCCTTAGAATAATATCCTCAGAATAAATTTTTTAAAGTCAAGAATTTCTTTGAGGGCTTGAGTTGAATAAGTGTAAAATGTGAATGAACTCTAATGGCTGAAATTCCTGGCTTGTTGAAGGGGTGGAAGTAATACTTAGTTGCTCTGCATTTCCTATATCCACCTCCTGTTTACCTGATCCCTACCTTGGTTGCAGTAGATTAAAAAAGAATCAATATGCAGGAGGCCTAATAACCTGTTGGATATGTAAAAAGTGAGCGCCATGTTCTTGATATATCAGAGTACAGAGAACTTTGGAGGAAAAGATACAGAGCACAGTAATGGGGAGCCCCCTTCCTCCCCCTGATTCATTCTCAGATGAATATTAGATATACATCTCTACTCACTATTTCATTTTTGGATTCCCACATGTTTACTGACTCTTCCTTGGAGTTTTTGTTCAATCAGAGAAGACGTTTTTTATGTACCATGTCCTTTTTTTTTTCAGCTATTTGAGAGCAGTGCATAATAATGAAATTGACTCTTGTTAATCCCCATTAGTCTTTCATCGTGGAAGGAGTATGATTTGGGCATACATGGTAGAATAGCATAACGAGGGGTGCTTAACCTCAAAAACTTCTGAAGAGTTCAATTACTAGTTTAGGAGACAAGTATAATACAACTCCCTTTGTACAAGTCATTTCCTTTGCAGATAGTTCTTTGCTTTGGGTATGACATCTATTAAACTGAGTACTCTCATTCTTCAAGATAATATTTTTTCTTGGCACCAGAAAGATAATTTTTTGATCTCAACAATGTTGATCTTAGTTTTTCTTAATCCTTTTTACTCTGAGGGTTTTTTTTTAATGTTGATATAAAAATTTTTCTATTGTCCTTTTTAAAAATGAGTTTTAAAATAGCAGACTGACTTGGGACATTTGGTATTGCTATAAAGTACCTTTTTGCTCTATGAATAACTTTAATTTTTAGAATTTCTAGTTAGTTAATATTTTCTTTTTCAAATTTCCATATTGAAATTAATGATCAATCTTAAATTATTTCAGCAATTGCAGTTCTATCACAATCCTAGGAAGCTAATAACAGGAATAATTAGAAATCGTTACAAATAGCATTTGCGTCTATATTTAAAAAGCAATTGACCAAGCAGATGTTGTTACAGATTTTTGTCTTTGATATGATAAATTTCCATTAATTTTGAAAATCTGGGTTTAAGGGATGTGCTTTCAAATTTTGCATAGTTGAGCTGCAATTTGTGAAAGTTCAAGCAGCTGTACTGACAAACGTTTGACAAATTTGTAGCTGAGGCTGTTTTAAGCAAAGTTCTAGAACTTTATGTTCTGTGTTTTATGTTCAGGCCATGTATTTGAATTTCTTCTCTTTTTGTGGGTCTAGAAGTTTGTGTATATGTATGTATATGTGTATTCTTTCTCTCTGATGTATATGTAGACTTATATATGGTATTTGTATGTATATACATATATATATTTTACATTGTGTGTCCAACCTAAGTTGGAGGTAAAGATGCATATTCTTTGTTTTTTTTTTTAATAAAAATATTCAATTTAAACTCTCATTATTTAATTTAAAATGTTTTTCTCTTTGCTTAGGTTGAAGAAATTGTCGATATTGGATCATTTGCTCCAGAAGACATTCATATTCCTAAGATTTATGTACATCGCCTTATAAAGGGAGAAAAATATGAGAAAAGAATTGAGGTAATTGACTTACCTTGTTTGTCAGTATTTATGGATCTGACTGTCAGAGAGATGTGTCCCTGGAGCTATTCCAGATGAAAAAGAATTAAAGCTGAACAGGAAGTCTTGCTTTGAATCTTAATAGACGCTTCTCATGTGTCCATCTTGGGGGGACGTCTGTGTGATTGTCTAGATTAACAGTGCCTACCACATGTATATCACTAAATTACATGATTCTCCAGACTGTGTCTTCCAAGCTTTTGTAACTGTTCTAATTTATAATGCATAGTTTTGGATGGCTGTCCTGAAAGATAGAGAACAATAATCAGGCCTTTGGTTGCTTTACCCCTGCTGGACTCTTAGTGTTTGAGTGTTCAGAGCTAACTATCTTGATGTCTTTTCATGTTTTCCCACAAGTGTTGGGCTCTCAGCAGCTGGTGGACAGATATGAGATCACGATAAGGAGAGGCTACCAGGAGCATTGGAGGTATACTAAGGCTACTGAGAGCATGAAGATCAGCTGGATCAGAGTTGATATTAAGATTCAGAAATGTGTAGGGATCCGCAACAGAATAGACAAGCAGTAAGAGATACCAGAGATTCAAAGATGCCCTCTACCTGTTGACATCAAACAGGAAGAGACTGCAGTCTAAAACTAATGTCAGGGCCCAGGGATCAAAAAGAGGACATTTGCAAACAGGGCCAGAGTCTGTGTCAAAGAGACCTAGTGATGGAAATAGTTTTCTGACTGGTTTCTGGATATATCTATGATTTCTGTGATGCACTTATAGCAAAACCAGTCTCAACTCTGCAGGTGGAAATAGGAGATTGATAGCAGCAATACTTGGTAAACACATTCTGGTAGCCCCACCAAAAAACGGAGTCGAAAGGTCTATTTGTTCTCTTTGTTCCAGCTCCATCCCTGAGCACCCGAGGAGAATTCAGCTGTAGGACTCTTAAGAGTAACAGTAGTAGCACTCTTTGTGACAGTAACGGAGGAATTATTCGCTTCAGAGATAGAACAAGTGTATGTTCGTCTTCAAACAAATCTGACCTTTCATTTACTTCCTAAAGAATAATTTCTGTCATCAAATGTCATCCATGTTACTCTTCTTTTGTTTAAAAAAAAAAAAAAATCTATATTATATTGCAGATTTGCTTCCTGTTAGTAATGGGGGAGAGTTAAAATTTTTTCCAATACAGTTTTGTATTTCAGCAGTGATAAAATACAAGGCATACCTCAACCATGAATAATTTATTTGTTTATTTTAAAGCGTTTATCAATCCGGAAAGAGGAAGATATAAAAACCACATCTGGTAAACCTGGAGATAATGTCAGGGAACGTATCATCAAGCGGGCAGCTCTTGAATTTGAGGACGGCATGTATGGTATCCTTTATTCCTTCTGGGGCTGAGCGAAGACTTAGCCCTTTTTACATATTCATCAGGTTACTAGACTTCCTGCATAGGGATTCTTTTCTAGTCCGTTGTAACTTCTAAAGCAATTGATCAGTTTTTACAAAATGTGGCATATAACCTAAAGATACAAAGATAAATGGAATTGAAATTATAATCCTTTTACCTTCTTGAAGCAAAATAGTGACTGAAAATTTGCTTAGCTATTCTCTGATATACAGTGCATTTCAGTTCAGTTTGGCATTTGGCTAAAGTTAATTGGGAAAAGAGATTACCCCAGATGAAGGTTTAAATTCTCAGAAGTACTAGTTATAACCAATGTTATTTGCTTTCTCTGTGTTCTGACATTTACATACTCATTTGAAACATAAGATCCAACTTCTTAACAGCCTCTTGTTTCCCATGACAAAGATCCCTGTGAGTGTACCCTTTTATGTCTGATGTTTTGTATTCAATGAATGATTCAATTCTGCTTTAGATGCTTTGTCAAGAAAAGGGTAGATAAAGTGTTTGGATTTTGAATGTGTTTAAATGTCAGTGAGTCTGCCATTTTGCTAATTTTTGAGACGTTAACCATTGAACTATGTAATACAAATAATATATATAAATTCAAATAATGTATGATAAGGTAAATATTTGTTGAATGGTGAATACAGTAAAGCTGTGCTTAAAGTCCTGGGACAGAAGGTAGAAACATGGCATGTGTATCCATTCTCTGAACTTCCTCTGGTCCATAAAAACCTTCTTTCAGACAGATATTGACTGGGAAAACTCCCTTTTTTTACTTTCTTCTTAACTCCATCACTTCATTTTTTTTTTTTAATCTTTCAGCTTATGCATTGGTTTATGGCGGGAATTCACACAGGGAAGAGAATATTATAGTGCCTTCTTTCTCAGCTCCCATATCAGCAAGTTACAGAGTCAACCAAATTGGCTGAGCAGATGAAAGCTTGTCTGTGGGCTTTCTTTTTACCTCCAGTCAACTGGTTTACCACTGACACTGTTAACACTGACTAAAGGATAACTCTGCTTTTAGATGTATTGGCTTCTCTTCTAGGTATCCTTTGTTCACTGTCATTGTATTGCCTACGAAAAATATGTGCAAATCAGTTCATATAATGGTCTTTGCACAGCACCTACTCTTTTTCAACCCAAATTGCATGGGCTTTTCTCTCTCTGGTGTTTGACTCACTAAATAATATTAAAGAACTGAAAATTGCAGCATATGATAAGAAAGTTGAAGTATAAAACTTGTAATTTGGATTGCCCTTTCTTGAAAATAACCTGCTCACAATGGAATCAGTACCTCAGTGTGTTACGTGCGTCACTGTGAGAAACACAGTTAACTCTACACTGGATGCTTTGGTAGGAGGTAATCCAGGTAGCTACCATCATACCTTCATAGACTCACTATATTCACTAGAGGTGACCTGGCACGTTGGGTTGTTTTGCTGGCCTTTGTAGTTTATAATATGGTACCATATACACACTTTATCTTTTCTGGCCTTGATTCTTAAAGCACTCCCTGTTATTAGAATCTCCCCCGAGTGCTGTTATTCTTTACTTGTGTCAGGGTCTGTGGTGTGCATTAGTGGACAGCATGGACAGCGGTTCTAGACAGTGTCGGTTGTTTTTTTTCCTTTTGGACCGTGCTGTATAGCTTGTGGGGTCTTAGTTCCCCGACCAGGAATCAAGCCCAGGACTTTGATCATCTAAAGAAGGTTTAATAGCCTCAGTTAGCTCTTTAAAAAAAAATTTATTGAAGTATAGTTGACTTACAGTGTTGTATTTAATTTCTACTGCACAGCAAAGTGACTCAGTTATGCATACATAGATTCTTTTACAGCTTATTTTCCATTATGGTTTGTCATAGGATATTGAATATAGTTCCCTGTGCTGTACAGTAGGACCTTGTTTTTTATCCATTCTGTATATAATAGTTGGCATCTGCTAATCCCAATCAGTTAGCACTTTGATGCTGCAGCATAGCTTCTTTTTAATAGATGGTCTCAGATGTGTTCACTGAAACTTAAGCATCCCCACCATCCTCTCTATGTCTTAGAGAAGATTCAGTTACCAATGGATGTTATTACAGTGACCCAAAGGAATCCATACAATTTAGGTAGACATTTTGGTGGTGTCAGAAAACTTTGTTAAAATTCAAACACAGAAGCCCCTTGTAGAATATTTTAATCATCTTTAGTCTCAGTTGGAGTTTCGAATAGTGAAAAATGCTTTTAAACAAAGCTCAGGCCGTGTTACATCAGTCAGCAGTCATAGTACATATATCATAATACATTAGTCCTAATACATAGTATATAAGTCCTAATACAAGCCAAAAATTTGCTAAATGTGTCTTACAATAAAAATGACCTTTTGATTAGTTTTCTGAAGCCACTACTTTGATATCTTCATGGCAAAAGCTGTGATTATTTGAGAGATTTTCTTTTTGAAAAAATTACAAAGTAATATCTAGAGAGTGGTGGGAGAATACATTCAGAAAAAGTGACTTTAAACGCTCTGTGCAGATTTATTCATGTAGAAGATTTATGACATAACCTCTACCTTTTGTATGTTGGACCTTAACATCTTTTATTCCAGCCAATTTGGGCATAGGAATACCACTTCTGGCCAGCAACTATATCAGCCCCGATATGACTGTCCATCTGCAAAGTGAAAATGGAGTCCTGGGTTTGGTAAGACAAAAATTAAAGTTATATTTATCCAGTCTTGATGGAAAATAAGATATTTTATATAGTGCAGTCTTCTTAGAGTTGTTAGCTTAGATTTTCCAATCTTATTTTTCTTTCTCTTCATCTTCATAATAAATGTTTAACTTTTCCCATAAAATGGTAGTACTTATGAACATGTCCTGTCATATTTTATGGAGTAGATGGTAGTTTCCCAACTCCATGAGCTTTTCAATCACTCCTCATTTATCACTGTATGAGCTTCCATCTCCCCTATATAACACCGACTTCAGAGACCTCACACCAGCCTGTTCAGGTAAACTATTTATTAACCTTTGTGTGACTGCACAAGATAATGAAGATTATTAATAATCCTATATTAAATAAAAATCAGCAAGTCTCCGCATGAGAAACTGAAGAATAACATTTCTATTGATCCTTTAGAACAGGACATTTTTTGACAGTTGGCCAATTCAAAAAGTTCTCATGTCATAATCATTTTGAGGCCATGTTGTTCAAAAGGGTAGAATTTTCCCTTTCTCAAGAATAACTTTTCAAATGGGCTCAATATTCTCATAGAATTTGACCATTCCTTTTATTTTAATATTTATTTAACATAAAATAAAATTAAATACTTTAGCTTCCTGAATAACTTTTATTTACTTATTAATTATGGCAGAGATTACTTATTGTCTGACGATTTATAATATTCCTAATCTTTTATTATTTCTCAGTATATCTTAACTGTTAATACAGTACAAATTGTACATATGGAAAATGTATATCCAGCATTTAAAATATAAATTATGGTCATGAGCATGTAGTTGATTCTGATTGAGGCAATGATTGTGACCATTTTCAAAAACACAAAAATGATAATCGTCTGGATAAAAAAAGATTCATACTGCAAAGACTCACATTTTTCAGATACCTTAGAGATTATCTAGAGTGACCAGATCCCTCATTTTGAAGACAAAGGAAATAAGTTGATATGCGTAACTATGATCACTGTTTAAAGAAAAATTTACACAGGTCTAAAACATTAGTTACCATTTCAGTTTATTTAAAGAATACATTTTTGATCCCATTTTTTGAAAGTATGTTAAAGTTTTACAGCCACTATTTTCTCTTTCTTGGCTCTAACTTAGACCTTTTCTTTCCTCTTTTTCTATTTCCTCTCTTTTAGTTTAATATATGTTATGTTATGAAACTGCTCACCCTATTCAAGTTATTAGAGATGGTTTATAAAAATACATAAAAAATAAAAACTTAGGATTACCAGTCAAAGGGACAATAAGGGCATCAAAAAGATGAGACTTGCTTCTTCAGATCCTTCTAGCCCAATAAAGTAGCCATTTAGTTTGTATTCATTGAGCTGGACACGACTGAAGCGACTTAGCAGCAGCATTGATATACTGTAGCATAGACTGCATAGTAGATACTAAATAATTACTTTTTTTATTGACCTGGATTTCCAATAGCTTAACATTTCTTTCAGACTTTGGTAGTTTGAAGAAACTATTTTTCACTTACCTGATCACACTTATTAGTGTAGAAAAGACTAATCAATGTGAGATATAGAGCCATGAAAACATCAGGATTACTTTGAAAAGGTTCACCTCAAGTCTTCTGATAATCATTGCCTAAGGTTTTAAATGAGTTGTTTGCATTAAAGTTTTAGTGTGTGATTCAGTGAGAAACTTCTTTTCCTAACTGGACATGTGCTTTATTTTACAGGGTCCATACCCATTAAAAAATGAAGTTGATGCAGATCTAATCAATGCAGGTAAAATAACTCATTACATGTTCTTCTAGCATTTTCCTTTGCTATTAGTTTCGTTCTCTGCCAAATGATTTTAGAGTAAGGAGTTGGGCTTGATTCTTTGATGTTTCCTGGAGAATATGCACTGTACTTTACTTGGAGGAGGCGAGAGAAGCCTTTCCAGTGCCATCTTGGTCTGCTTGCCCATTAGAGGTCTCCCCTATTTAGGGCAGAGTAAGATATAGGGGAAATTGCAGGAGGGGCTACATGAAATGGCAGGAGCTTTGGTGGGTCAATCAGGTGCCATCCTGACGGTGCACGGAGAATGCTCTCAGATGGGGTAACGAGAATTAAAGGAAAGGATAGTTTACAGGGGTGTAAACAGGGTTAAGGTAAACCAGAAAGGATGTTGAAGTACCACAGGGAGTTTTTATCACCCTTGGGCCTTAAGGGGCAACTGTGGGAGAGGGTCACCAGACAGGAACAGGGTCTTTGTGGAGGAACACAAACATCTTGCAGAAACCTGCGTGAGGGTGAGGATGGGAGTCTCCTCTGCTGTATCTCCTGCTTGTGCCTCCAATTGGCAGACCCCAGGCTGAAATAGATCTGTCTTCTCATGATGAGAAGGTGGGAAGTAGATCCATAGTAGCAGCCAAAACCAAGATCTGGGGCTCTGGGGTTTTTGTTGTGGGTAATATGTTCTGTCCTCTAATCCAGGGGTCCCTAACCACTAGAATCCAATGTCTGATGATCTGAGGTGGAACTGATGTAATAATAATAGAAATAAAATGCACAATAAATGTAATATGCTTGAATAATCCTGAAATCTTCCCTCTACCCTCTGGTCCATGGAAAAATTGGCTTCCATGAAACTAGTCACTAGTGCTCAAAAGATTGGAGATTGCTGCTCTAATTGACATGAGAGTTAGGAGTTGTTTGTTTATTAGTTGCTAGGTCATGTCCAACTCTTTTGTAACCCCACAGACTGTAGCCAGCCAGGCTCTTCTGTCTGTAGGAGTTCCCAGGCAAGAATGCTGGTTAGTAGAGCATCCTTCAAAACTTCAAGGGTACTTAAGGATGTACTCTGCTACTCATTGCAATCTAATGATATAGGTGATAAATACAGAGTTTCTTTGAATTGGGAACTCTAGCCTGTCTTCTCCTATGCTCTGGTATTCATATGCTTTGCCTTTTATTATTAGCCTTTTATTTGACTGGGACAGAGAGTCACACATTGCAGCAGCCTGGAGGAGGAGGAAAAACAGGTCAGACCTTTTGGCCTCCATCATTGCCCATACGTGAGGCAGTACTGCCACTGTGTTGGAGCTAAAGATTTTCCTTAGAATGGAGTTTCCCATAGGAAGCTAATTTTTATATTCCGGCATGATTTTCTTTATCCTTCTTTTACTTCTATTCACTCTACCCCCACAAAAGTATAATTCTTACTTTGTGTTCAAAAATAGTATGTGTAAATTTCTGAAGAGAAGCAACAGGAACCGAATATAAAGGCCAGCTGCCAAGTAGAATTGATGTTTAATACTTAGGAGTTTTGGAAGTAAAACAGCTTCTGGTTGAATAGTTGAATTAGTTAACACGACTTAACTCTGAAAGGCGCACTGTGATAAAGCAATGACATTTAACCAAGGCTGTGATTTAATTGTACTGTACCCTTTAGCAATAGCTCATTGATCTGTGAAAATATTTGCTGCTTGGTTTAATTAATTTATGATGTTAGTGAGTTATTTGCAAAATGAATAACTCCATTTTCCAAATTTCAGGCTTGAGCTCATAAAACCCACTTTCTTTGGAAAGTAGTTAATCTTTTCAGTGACATCATTGGAGAGTAGACATTTCTGATTCCATTGAGCTTAAAAGTAGCCCAATCCTAATGAAGCCACCAGTTTTAGATTTCAACTTCTCAAATACCATATATAATCTTAAAGTACTTTGTAAAACCAGAATTCTTTGCTTTTGGGAAGCCAGGCTGCCAATCAGTTTAATAGTATTCTATCTCTTTCATCAAAGTCCTTTTTGGGATTTATGATGCTTTTGACTTTGGAGCTAAGTTAGAGGTGAAACACTTTGAACTCCAGAACCCAGAACATAAATTGATGATTTCCTCAACTCCCCAAGTTTGGGCATTACCAGGAAGATTAGCCCATTGTTTGTGTTCATTTGAAAGGATTTTCATAGAAATCCATTAGAACAAAGACAGAGTTATGTTTCTGGGCATAAAAAGTGTATTAAAATAATATCACAGACATCTCCACCTTCACACTTACTTCTACATATTCCTTGAACTGTAGCATATCCAACTGAAGGGAATGCAATCACTCTTTCAAGGCCTCTGAGATTATTTGCTCAAAAATTCAGGATAATAATATGAAAACAGAATATGGTTAAAGACTTTGACGCTAAAAAAAAAGATTTTGGGGCTGTGATGTGGAATCTGGGAACAGATTCTATCCGAGATGAAAGTTAACCAGTGGCAAATTATCATATTGCACACCTTAAACTTATGCAATGTTATATGTTATTATATCTCAATAAAGCTGAAAAAAAAAATAAAGTAAAATACAGGAGTTAATAACAAATGAAAAAGAAAAAAACAATAACAATGTCTTACAACTTATCGAATAAAATAAGAATCTGAGAATTTATACCATAAATAAATACATACATAAATTAGAAAAAAAAAAAAAAAAAGACAAAGTCTCAAGAATACTGGAGTGGGAAGCCATTCTCTTCTGCAGGAGATGTTCCCAACCCATGGATTGAACCTGGGTCTCCCACATTACAAGCAGATTCTTTACCATCTGAGGCACCAGGGAAGCATCCCCACCAAAAGAAAAAAAAAAAAAAAAAGTATTAAAATAATAATTAGAACTATTTCTAAGGATCCTCTTTTCTAAATAATTTTATATGGTTATGTAACAATGAATGACCACTTGTATAGAATCACACAATTTACAGCATATTTTTTCACATATATTGTCAATATATTAAGTAAAAATTGAGCCTCAAGTGAAAACTTTTTATACACGTTGGGAAACTGAAGCCCAGAAAAGTGAAGTGATGTGCTCAAGATCAGGTTGCTAGGGACAGATTCACATGTAGTCTCCTGCTCTTGGCCCCAGGCCTTTTTATCTGCACATTGATCTACATCCACTGATAAGTTGAGAATTTACAAGGATGCAGAAGGCAGCATTTAGAACATTTCCAAGGTCTCAGGAAGATTTGCAGCATCCTAGTGCAATTGTGAAATTTCTAATAAATCTCACGTTAGCTTTCATATTAATGTGCATTTTGCATTCTTTCTTATTTCTTAATATTTTTCTTATTTTAATATCAAAATGTTTTTAATGACTTCTTCTTGGTCATTGTTCAGTCGTTAAGTCATGTCTGACTGTGCGAACCCATGGACTGCAGCGTGCCAGGCTTCCCTACCTTTTGATTAAAAAACTACTTAGAAAGACTTAGCAACTAAACAACGACTTAGAAAGAACCATGTTAATCTCATGGCTTTTAAATATCCTTGTTTCCTGCTATGTGCCTCTAGAGCGGTGGCTTTCAATGGGAAAGAGGGTGATTTCACCTTTCTGGCGACATTTGATAATGTCTGGAGTGCCAGTGTTACTGGCATTTAGTATGCAGAGGCCAGGGATGCTGTTAAGTATCCTGCAATAATCAGAGCAGTTTCCAGCCCCCAGCATCAGCAGTATCTGCTCTAGAGGTCTGCGTGCCACATCTGAAGAATTACAGGCCTGCAGTCTAAAGTACCACATTCAGGATCTCTCTAATGGTTGTGACTGACCTTTCCAGATTTATCTTTCGCTATGACTGAGTCCACCCATACTGAAGTGCTCGATCTCTTCTGTTTCCTTCATCCATGACTTAGCTCTTTCAGTGCCCTTTCTTTTTTGTTATGTTCTATCCCTTGTTCATCCCTGTCTCTTTATTGGTAATGCCTATCCTTCAAGTCCTAGTTCATTTGTCCTCTCCAAATCCTTTTGCGGCTCAGAAGTGCTTCTCCTTCGAACCCACAACACATTCAGCATCTCATAAGCATACCACATTTTGCCTTGTTATTATTTGTGTGTATTTATCTCTCTCACTGGGTATTGTGTTCCTTTTGTTTAGGGTATGCATGCTTGCTTGGTTGTTACAGTCATGTCTGACTCTTTGTGACCCCATGGACTGTAGCCCTCAAGGCTCCTCTGTCCATGGGATTCTCCGGGGTGGGGGTGGGGGGTTGCTGTGCCCTTCTCCAGGGGATCTTCCCTATCCAGGGATTGAATCTGTATCTCCCGCATTGCAAGCAGATTCTTTACCCACCTGGGAAGCCCTTGCTTAGGGCAGTGGTTCTCAAAGTGTGGTTTTCAGAGCCACAGCATTGGCATCCCCATCACTGGGGACTTCTTAGAGATGAAAATCCTCAAACTCTGGGAGTTGTGCTCAATAGTCTGTGTTTTTATAAGACCTCCATGTGATTCTGATGAGTGTTTGAGAACCATTTGTTTAGGGCATCTGCATTTTGTTTAAGGCACAGAGTGAACATTTACTTGATATTGAGTGAGTGGCATGTTATGTCATAAGCCAAATGACTCAATAACCATGAAACTGGATAATTCTATTGCCTGAATATCATGAGAGGATATAGACATATACAGGGGAAGTTGAAGAAGACAAATAATTAGGAAAAGCTGAATAAGAAAGCCTTTTTAAGATATTGATTGTATTATTGATTATAATTATTTAACCAAATTAGGACACTGTATTTGAAAAGCATTGATATCAACTTTAGGATATCCTATTTTTATTTAGATTTTGGGATGTTAAAAATGAAAATTAACTTTTTTTTCAAAGAATATATTTATAAGATGCCAGAATATATAACAGGGGGCCTGACAATAACTTTCATAAGAATTATTTTCTGGGCTCTTTAAAAAATACTATCCTTGATAAATCACATGGGGAGATCAGAAGCTCTGTGTGCATTGATCTCAGAGTTTCCTTTACAGTAAGTGGTAAATAATGTCTTCTATGTACTGCCAGCCGGTAGAGATAGCCCTTTGGAAGTCATTTTATTTATCACATAGAGAACAAAGAATTGAAATTTTTGTTCGTTTGTTTGTTTTGCATTTTCAGCCTACAGATTCTTCTTTGCCTCTCCATCTCACAGGACTGGAGAGGAACTGTATTTTCTGGACATGAAAGTGGTGTTAGGATAAGGTTTAGTTGTATTCTGCTTGTCCTGAAACCTGGAGTTCACACGCTGGTATATAACCTTATCATAAAAGCTGATTGCTTGCCCCTGTAGCATTTATCCCTAGAGGGTTGATGGCATTGTCTTTTTCACAAGTAGGTTTAGAGTGATGATTAACAATGAAAATAATATTAAAAATTAATGTTCACAAAGTGCTTTCTCTGTGCCAGGTCCTAGAGTAAGGGCTTTACATACATGATTTCATTTAATCCTCCAAATCCTACATGCTGTTTACAAGCCAGCCCTTATTAACCACACCAGAAAGTATTCTCCAAAGCTTTTCTGCTTTGTGTTCCTTTAAAAGAGGTGAGAATGTTTCCTTTGATTAGAATCAAACTTTTAGGGGTCAGTAAATAATTCAGCATGATATAGATAGTCATGCTCTATATTTGAGCTCAGATGGAGGGGGATATTGGTGAAGTTAGCTCTTGGACATGACTTGAGAAATTGAGGGGACAGCTGTTGCACATTTGATCACTCTTGTGATCTGATCACAGTCAGATCACTCTTGTCCTGTTGTGTCCAAGAGCTTTGCTCTATTCCATTCTTGGAATCACTTTTCTTCCCCTTCTTATTGTCTGCTCTATTACACTGGGGCAGTGGCATGCAGTGTGCTCAGACAGTTGACTTAACCTTTGGCAGAGTGGCACGTGAACACTTTTCTGTTGAGACCAGAAGCATCTCCTAGGTACCTCAAGCTCCTGAATAGACAGGTCACAAGAACTCAGCAGCTAAGGTTTGAGTTAGGTTATATTATTGCTTGTATAGGGATTGGACGACCTTGAAGAACTTTTCTAGTTCTCAGTTTTTATTATGGGATGTAAGTGTTGGGAGAGGTCCTTCTAAGAGGACCTTTTCTGGTTATTAGTAGAAATTTACTGAAGCAAGGGCAGAAAGATGAAGCAGAGAGAAAGGTTGAAAGAAGAGATTCTTTCAACCAGTGACATTAAGGAATTAGGTGAAACCTCTCTTTCTAGATTATTCATTGATTTTAAAGAACTATTTGGCGGAACTGATACAATTGTGTAAAGTTTAAAAATAAAATAAAATTAAAAAAAAAAAGAAAGAAAAATATTTGAGAAGCATCTCCTGCTTCATTCCCTTCCAGCTGATTTCTTCATGTTTATTCTACAGTGTTTCAGTCCAGTGACTTATAATAGCATTGGGTTCTGACAGGTGCATCCCAAGAACCCCTTTCTTCTTTACTCCTATTAGCATTTAATAGGGGCTTGTGAAGGGACTGGGTCTGGTGGGAGACAGGGATGGTTATGTAATAATAGGCAATAGAGAAGTACATTGTCTGTAGACAATTTCAAAACAATAATAAAATGAAAAGTTGGTCTGTTTTTCATTATCCCCATGCAAGGGCAAATCTGAACAATGTTAGTAACAAAACACTTGTCTTTGTAGGTTGGCAGTTCCCATTGTGTCCCCCCATACCCCTATTGTTGCTGTGTTTTGGTTAAGGGACACTTACTTCTGTATGAAATAGAGAAGGTGTAGACCTCTGTCTCCACCATGATTTCCGCTCTTAGAAATCTAATAGCCTTTTCTTTCTTTTGTCTTCCCTGTGTCTGTGTGTGTGTGTGTGTGTGTAGGCAAGGAAACAGTTACTGTTCTTCCAGGAGCCTCTTATTTCTCCAGTGATGAATCATTTGCAATGATTAGAGGGTATGTAATAATGGAGCTCCTCATGTTTCCCACGGTGTGGAATGAGCTGAGTCATCCCTGAGTCTATTAACAAGACTGTGAAACATAACCACCTCTCCCAGCCAGAAAATGATCATGGACTTGCTTGGCTGCACCAAGATGTGAAATTATTCATATTGAATGTTGGCAATTGGAACATGCAGCCCACGATTATTAAAAGAACCTTCAAAGTGAAATATATGTCTGTGTGCCAACTAAACTGAAGTAAACGTTTTTGAGGCTCTTTCTGAGGATCCTAACATTTTCTGCAAACTGTGTTTTCATTTTCTAGCTAGTGTTTGCCTTCAAATCGAGCCACATTTTCCCTTACCAAAGGAAACAAACTCACTGTGTACACCTGTTTTTAATTTGTTTTTGGATACAATATAGGCTATAATTTTTTTTAAAGAACTCTTAATAGTTATTTTTCTGCCTTAGCTTGAAGCCAGTCTATTTGGAAATCAAGTGTTGGGTGGAAGAAAGCAAATATATTTGGGGGCAGGGGGAGTAAGATTATTTAATTGCTGGCAATTTCAAGCAAAAGGGACATAAAACATGGAAGTTTGCTTTATATTTCTTCTCTGTCTTTCTCAGGGGACATGTCAATCTGACAATGCTAGGAGCCATGCAGGTTTCCAAATACGGTGACCTGGCTAACTGGATGATACCTGTAAGTAGGCACGTTTTCTTCTGAATTATGCCTGGGTTAGAATAATTGTTTTTGAAGTATTAATATTAAGAAAAATCTTATCAGATTGCTATGAGTACAAATATAATTGTTACAAAAATAGATACTGTAAGATGTATTTCTTATTTCAAATTTTAATAAAAATCAAATTTCTAATTCTCCTGAAAAATATTTAGCTTTGCCAGTTTACTATGTAATTGGAACTAAAAATAGATAAGATCAGAGTCAAAGCATAATTTTCCCTAGAAAAACAGAGAACTTCCTCAGAAGGTAAAAAATATGGGTTAATTATACTCTGATAAAAGTAAGAAATACAAATATTTATTATAACTAAGCTTTATAACTAGAAAGAGCAATTAATATGTTCATTAATTTTATGTTAATTGTATTCTTTTCTTATTCACAGTGAGTAAAATCCTCTCTTGATTAGTCATGTGACCCTATGAGTAATCAATCACATTGTCTTCTATTACCGAATACAAAACCTGTGATATTTAAACATGTCTGTGAAATGCAAACAGTTTTCATTTACTAACGATCTAAATCAAGGAAGAAACCTCTTGAAATTAGCTTTGGAAAAAAGACTATAATCAGTTGATTTATGAGTGTAGTTCTTTACATTCCAGAGTGTGGTTCTTTATATGTGTAGGCGAACAACAATGAGTGTCCATGATTATGAGCTCATTTTTTTCAGGTTACTCTTTTAATGTGTATCTTTAAAGGTTTCTGTGTGTTTCTCTGAAGCTTGAGCTAAAAAATATTTTGTTTAACTGAGGTTGGTGTTCTATAATGAAAGGTTTTTTGTATTTTTTAAATTTCTTAGTTTTTCCTGCTCATTTTTTGAGGACGGTGAATTAATGTAGTTGATAACAATGGTAGAGATTGTATTAGTTTAGCTTTTTTGAACTATGATCTCTTGAAACATTATTTTAAAATTTCATTTATTATTACAGCTCTGGTTCTCAAACTTGGTTGCATATTGGAAGCACCTGGGAATTTTTAAAAATGGTGATGCCTCTGGCCCATCATTAGTTTCCAGTTTAATCTGGGATATAACCTGGAACTGGTCATTTTAAAAGCAGTCCTATATGGTGATGATATGTAACCACGTTTGAAAACCAAGTTCGAGTGTATTAAAGAGTGATCATCAATCATGTTTAAAATGTAAAGGGAAAATATCATTGACCCATTAATAGTAAGAACACTTAGCAAGTTATGGATTTGCTAAGTTGTTGTATTGTTGCTATATTGTTATTCTAAATTAGCCATAGTTATAAGAGTTGGCAACTTTTGGAGGCTTCGAAGAAATCAGGGGGTCTCCTGAGCATTATACAGTAAGTCAGATTGATACTTTATAGGAATGTTTATTTGTGTAGAAAGAGTGTATTTCTCTTTTCAAATTTTAGAAAAAGGCTAATAGAGGGTAGTAGAAGGAGCATAAAATAGCAAGCCCTGAGTTTTAGCCCTAACTCTAAGGTTATAATATATATCATAGGGCTTGACACAGTATATGCTAGATAAATGGGTTGTTATTATTTGATAAGTTAAGAAGTTGGAGATGCCTGCCTGGCAGAGGACGGAAGAGGATTGGTTACTATGAACAGAAGCAAGAGAGTTCAAAGTAGAATCTATTTCTCTGGACTATTAGTGAGTTTTAAAATCACAGAAACATGTCCAACATATTTTTGCTTTCAGGGAACTTGGGCATCTTTAACAAGCTACTGTACAATTTGTTTTTATTATGATTTAGCACACAGTGAGACTGGAAGCTCTCATGGTGAGAGTATGCATTATGTAGTTGCCATTTGTAGGGAAGATTTTCCAACATGTATCATGGTTTTATATATCCTATGAAGATTCCTATGAATGATCAAAACATCAGTGTTTATTACTTTGTAATTTTCCTAATATAGTTTGGAGATCATGCGTTTGCAAAGGACTGGATCTAGTGGAGCAGCAATAGAGAACTCTGGATTTCTGAAGGGGTGTGGAGAAAAATTAAGCTTGAAAAGTGTTCTTGTGTCTGGTTCCACTCTTTTGGTCATGGAAGTTAATAGCGTCTTTTCTGAATGAGCATTTCTTTTGTTCTTTTAGAATTTTACTTATGGCTGTGCTGGGTCTTGATTGCTGCACAGGCTTTCTCTAGTTGTGGTGAGTGCTACGCTCTAGTTGCAGTGGAAGGGTTTTTCATTGCGGTGACTTTTCCTGTTGGAGAGAATGGACTCTAGGCACACAGGCTTCAGTGGCTGCGGCTCTCAGGCTCTAGAGCGCTTGCCCAGTAGTTGTGGTGCATGGGCTCAGTTGCTCCGCAGCAGGTGAGGTCTTCCCAGGTCAGGGATTGAATCCCTGTCTTCTGCTTTGGCAGGCAGATTCTTTACCCCTGAGCCACCAGGGAAGCCCTCTTTTGTTCTTTTAGTAACTGATAATGACTTCTGGGATTCTTTGTATGTGATACAAGGTATATATTTTGCTTCCTTTGGATTCAAGATAGCTTAAGAGTCAAGACCATGAGCTTTAATTTGGAAGAGATCTGATTTGAATTTCAGCTCTACCCCTTAAAAATTACACAATCTGGAGTATATGGATTTTTGTTAGGATTAAATGAAAAGAAAATGAAAAGTGAAGACTCAAAGCACTCCATAAATAGTGGCTATTATTTTTAACTTCTTCAGTGTACTATTGCTTAACATTGAGAGGGAATATTTGCCTCAAAAAATGCTGGCGTAAGCAAGACTATTTTACAGTAACTGTAAAACCTGTGTATCCAAATTCATATTCAAGTACCAGAGGACACATTTCTTGTTTTCATTGGTTATGGATAACAGCCTAGCCTCCTTATGTAGTTTCAGTGAGCTATTTCTGTTTGCCCTAAAGATTTATGTTGATTTATAAAATTTAGATATATTTTTATTGCAAGACCTGGCAGTCAAGGCGCTGAAGGGTTCAGCTTTATTATATCATTTTTCATTTACTTTTATCTTTTTACTGAGTTTAATAATCTTTCAATGATTGTAAAGTCTTGAGTTTCTCTGCACCGTAGCATCTCCATCAATCATTACAATGTCAGATTATAATAAACTTTAAGCTTTTAAGGCAAGCAAATGGTGTGGATGCTATTTGTCTTATCCTCTAATAGCTTCTTAGTATGCAGCATGGGTCCTGTTTTCACAGATTTTTGAAAATTCTGCCCTGAGCATACAAAGGGAGAAAATGTGACAGAACAGTGATTGGCTCTTTCTAGTTCCTTGATGATGGTAACCCTAGGCAAGCTGCAGAAATATGAGAAGATGTGCAGTCCGTTGACTCTCCATCCAGAGCTGCTCTGGCTCTTCTAATGCTTATTTCTGGGAAACAGCTGCCATAGATGATAGACTTGTGAGGGGAAGTAGATGTGTATGACCTACTATGGGAGCTGGTTATTAAAGGCATGCAATAGCTGCCTTCTGGACAAGTTGCTGTATCTGAGCTGAACGTAATAGCCGAGGGCCTGCTCCTTCTACACGGGGAGAACAGAAATGAGGGATTCTTGGAACAAACAAAAATAGGATGTTTAGGTGTTTTGTTTTTCCCTCATATTTTTCATTTCTTTGTGCATTTTAGAAGATTAAGCACAAATCAGCGTCATATTCATGTATGCTATATGTATGAGTACATAACATTGATTTGGTCTCCTAGATATGATGCCTGTTTTAAATAAGCTAATTCTCTAGTCTTCCTTCTTGTACAGCTGAGGGGAAGGGGTTGTGCTCAACATTTAATCTCGTGGTTTAGATGCATGAAATGTAGCCTATATACTAAACTGTAGGTACAGATACAGAAATATAAAGATTACTGTATGGATAGATACAAACATACAGATCTAGATAGTTGTTTTAAGATACTGGTGTCTTGTCCATTTGTCCCAATGCTCAGGCAGCTGCAAACCATGGGCAAGGAAAAAGGACAGGTGGGAATTATGTGTACTTTAACAATTATTCAGTAGTGCTTTTGCTCCATCAGTGTAATGTAATAGAAACTGTACAGAACTTTGGGGTTAGATATGCCTGTTCTTAAGTACTGAAGTGAAAGTGTTAATCGCTCAGTCATGTCAGTCGCTCAGTCATGTCCAATTCTTTGAGACCCCATGGACTGTAAGCTGGGCTTCCCAGGTGGCACTAGTGGTAAAGAACTCGCCTGCCAGTGCAAAAGGCATGAGATGAAGGTTTGATCCCTGGGTCGGAAGATACCCTGGAGGAAGGCATGGCAACTCACTCCAGTATTTGCCTAGAGAATTCCATGGACAGAAGAGCCTGGAAGGCTACGTCCATAGGGTCAAAGAGAGTCGGACACGACTGAAGTGACTTAGGATGCACGCAGAGACTGCAGCCCGCTGGGCTCCTCTGCCTATGGAATTGTCTAAGCAAGAGTACTGGAGTGGGGTGCCATTCCCTTCTCCAGGGGTTCTTTCTGACCCAGGGAATGAACCTAGATCTCCCTTACTGCAGGCAGATTCTTTACCATCTGAGCCACCAGGGAAGCCTTGCTTAAGTACTGGTTCTGTCATTTATTGGTGGTATAACAAATTAGGTGAACCTTGATATATTCATTTGTAAAATGATAACATTTAACTCATGTGCTTGCTTTGGGGATTAAGTTCGCTCATTCATTCAACAAATATTTATTAGATGTGTATTAAGGGCTATGCTCTAAATTTCTCTCTAAGCACTGTATCAGTAACATCCCACAAATTTTTGTCTCTTTTGTTTTATTATTATTCTCTTCAGGATATTTTTAATTTCTTTTGTGTTTTTTTCCCATGACCTATTGGTTATGTAAAAGTATATCGTTTAATTTCAAAATATTTGGTGATTTTCCACAAAACTTTGTACTAATTTCTAGTTTAATTCTCTTGAAGTCAGAGTACATACTTTACATGGGTTCTATCCTTTTAAGTTTGAGATGTATTTGCAGCCTAGAATATAATCTATTTTTGTGACTGTTCCATCTGTTTCCATTCTTGGAAAGAATGTGTATTCTGCTCTTGTTGGCTAGAGTGTTCTCTGAGTGTCAATTAGGTCAAGTAGGGAGATGGTGTGGTTCTGGTCTACTGTGCTTTTCTATTGATTACTGAGAGAAGAGCATTGAAACCTTGAGTTATAATTGTACATTTGTATATTTCTCCTTTCAGTTTTATCACTTTTTACTTCATATATTTTAGAACTCCATTACAGTAGTACTTAAGATTATTATATTCTTTTAACAAATTGACCTTTTAAAAAATTATATTTTTCTTTATCTCTGGTAATATTTCTTATTCTGAAGCTGACTATCTTAATATTAATATGTTCACTCTGCATGGTATATCTTTTCCCATTCTTCTACCTATAACCTGTCGTTACACTTAAGTGAGCTTTTGCAGTTAACATATGTAGTTAGATTTTGGTTTTTTATCCAGTCTTGACTTATTTTCTTATATATATTTTAGTGGTTCTCTCAAGGTTTGCAATACAGACCATCTTTTATTTATCACAGTCTATTTCAGGTTATATCACTTTATATATAATGAAAGAACCATACAGCTATAAACTTATATTCTATGTTATCTTATTTGCTATTTAGTCATATGTTTTATTCTGCATGTGTTATAAATCCATGGTGCATGCATGTGTGCTAGGTCACTTCAGTTTCGTCCAGCTTTTTGCAGTTCTGTGGACTATAGCCTGCCAGGCTCCTCTGTCCATGAGGATTGTCAAGGCAAGAATACTGGAGTGGGTTGCCATGCCCTCCTCCAGGAGAACTTCCCAACCTAGGGATTGAACCTGTGTCTCTTATGTCCCCTGGACTGACAGGCAGATTCTTTATCATTAATGCCACCTGGGAAGCCCCATAAATCCATGGTACTTTGTTATTATTTTGCTCTAAACAGTCAAGTCTCTTTTAAAGAGATTGAAAATGAGAAAAATATTGTTTATAATTTATATATATAAATTGTATATTTTATCTCTTTTCCCTGTATATTTGCTCTTTCCTTCACTTTTCCTTTACATCAATTCAGAATGCCATCTGATCTTATTGTCTGTCTGCTGGAAGGACATCCTTTGATTTTTTTTTTTTTTTTTAATGCAAGTCTTACAGATGTTACTCAGGTTGATTCTTTCAGTATTTGCTTAAAAGAAATTTTTTTTTAATTTTTATTTATTTTTTTCAATTTATGGAAAATTTGCTCTTAAGCTCTTTGAGATTAGTTGACAGCCTTTCAGTTCAGTTCAGTTCAGTTCAGTTGCTCAGTCGTGTCCAACTCTTTGCGACCCCATGAATCGCAGCACGCCAGGCCTCCCTGTCCATCACCAACTCCCGGAGTTCACTCAGACTCATGTCCATCGAGTCGGTGATGCCATCCAGCCATCTCATCCTCTGTCGTCCCCTTCTCCTCCTGCTCCCAATCCCTCCCAGCATCAGGGTCTTTTCCAGTGAGTCAACTCTTCGCATGAGGTGGCCAAAGTACTGGAGTTTCAGCTTTAGCATCATTCATTCCAAAGAAATCCCAGGGCTGATCTCCTTCAGAATGGACTGGTTGGATCTGCTTGCAGTCCAAGGGACTCTCAGGAGTCTTCTCCAACACCACAGTTCAAAAGCATCCATTCTTCGGCGCTCAGCTTTCTTCACAGTCCAACTCTCACATCCATAAATGACCAGTGGAAAAACCATAGGCTTGACTAGACGTCTGGACCTTTGTTGGCAAAGTAATGTCTCTGCTTTTGAATATGCTATCTAGGTTGGTCATAACTTTCCTTCCAAGGAGTAAGCGTCTTTTAATTTCATGGCTGCAGCCTTTAGTTTCAGTCTAATTAGCCCCACTACTCATGCTGTTTTTTCTGAGGACACTACCTGATGTCCATGGCATTTCCCCTCTGGCTAGTGGGAATGTGAATTATTCTCAGACCTGTGTGAATTATGGACATTTTTCACCTAATACTTCTCGTGATTCTTCACCAGACCTCAGACAATTTTTTCTTGTAATATATATACATCATTACTCTGGTAAATAACTTGAGTTCACCTTTTGCAAATCTTCTGAGCTCTCTCTCTGTATAGCAAGCTCCCCTCTGGTATTTTGAGATCTCAAGTCAAATTCTAGTTGATCAGAGATCTCAACCCAAATGAGGCAGCTGGACTTCTCATTTCCCCTCCTTACACTGCAGTCTGGAAACTCTCTAGACAGTAGCCTGGGGCAGTTGTGGGCCCATCTTATTGGCTTCCCTTTTCTCAGAGGTCACAGTCCTGTATTGCCTGCTCTCTGATGTCTAAAAGATGCTTTTTCTATTATTTGTCTGTATTTCTTTTTTTTTTAATATTTATTTATTTGTATCTATTTGGCTGTTTTGGGTCTTAGTTGCAAAACGTGGTATCTTTAGTTGTGGTATGTGGGCTTAGTTGCTCCGTGCCATGTAGGATCTTAGTTCCCTGACCAAGAATTGAACCTGTGTCCCCTGCATTGCAAGGTAGATTCTATTTTCTTTTTAATTAATTAGTTTATTTTAATTGGAGGATAATTACAATATTGTGATGGTTTTTGCCATACATCAGCATGAATCAGCTATGGGTATACATGTGTCCACCCCATCCTGAACCCCCCTTCCACCGCCCTCCCTACCCTGTCCCTCTGGATTGTCTCAGAGCACTGACTTCGAATGCCCTGCTTTATGTATTGAACTTGCATGGGTCATCTGTTGTGCATATGATACTGTACGTGTTTCATTGCTATTTTGTCAAATCATCCCACCCTTGCCTTCTCCCACTGAGTCCAAAAGTCTGTTCCTAACTTCTGTGTGTCTTTTGCTACCCAGCATGTAGATTGTCGTTACCCTCTTCCTAAGTTCCATATATATGCATTTACATACAGTATTTGTCTTTCTCTTTCTGACTTATTTCTCTCTGTATAACAGACTCCAGTTTCATCCACCTCATTAGAACTGATTCAAATGCATTCCTTTTTATAGCTGAGTAATATTCCATTGTGTGTATTATCACAACTTCCTTATCCACTCATCTGCTGATGGACATCTAGGTTGCTTCCATGTCCTAACTATTGTAAACACTCCTGCAATGAACATTGGGGTACATGTGTCTTTTTTGATTCTGGTTACCTTGGAGTGTATGCCCAGCAGCGGGATTGCTGGGTCATAAAGAAGTTCTGTTTCTAGTTTTTTAAGGAATCTTCACACTGTTCTCCATAGTGGCTGTACCAGTTTGCATTCCCACTAACAGTGTAAGTGGAGAAGGCACTGGTGACCCACTCCAGTACTCTTGCCTGGAAAATCCCATGGACTGAGGAGCCTGGTGGTCTGCCGTCTATGGGGTCGCACAGAGTCCGACCTGACTGACACGACTTAACAGCAGCAACAGGGTAAGAGGGTTCCCTTTCTCCACACCCTTTCCAGCATTTATTCTTTGTAGACTTTTTTTTTTTTTTGTAGATGATGGCCCTTCTGACCAGCGTGAAATGATACCTCATTGTGGTTTTGATTTACATTTCTCTAATAATGAGTGATGTTGAGCATCTTTTCTTGTATTTATTACCATATGTATATAATCTTTGGAGAAATGTGTGTTTAGGTCTTTTGCCCACTTTTTGATTAGGTTGTTCTTTTTTCTGGTGTTGAGCTGCATGAGCTGCTTTGTATATTTTGGAGATTAATTCTTTGTCAGATGTTTCATTTGCTATTATTTTCTCCCAGCAAGGTGGGTTCTAAACCACTGGACCACCAGGGAAGTCCCTGTCTGATTTTCTAATTGTTTAAAAGCATTAGTTATATTTTTGAACTTTGGTCTTTATATAGTTCTTAGATGATTTTCCTAGTGTGAATCCCTAGTAATAGAACATCTTGGTCAATTTTTAGGGGTTTTGAAACTTAACTGAATTCTTGGCAAAAAATCATCTCCGTTTACACTCATACTGTTTTCACTCTCTCACCAACACTGGTATCAGTTTTTGTTTATTTGTTTTTCCTGTTTTTCTAATCTGTTATTTTGCATTTCTTTAAAAACTGCATCCTTGACTATTTAAAGAGCAGGCAATGTCTTATTTTTCTGGAGGGGCACTTAATCCTTTTTGTTGTTGTTGTTCTGGAGGCCTTCCTTTTGGCTTTTAGTGTTTATTACATCTTATCAAATATTGTTTCCAGTACTGCTGTCTTTGATCATTTTAAAAAACAGTATTGATGGTGACTATTCTCTGTTGTAAATGTGTGTTAAGAGACCATCTGTAACAAGCAAGCACATGTGAACGTGTGTGTGTTTGTGTTTTGTTTCCGATATGTTGAACAAGTCTTACACTTGGGATGAAATCAAAGCACAGCAATTTTTGTCTCCTGTGGTGCATTTAACTTTATTCTGTTGGGAAGCTTTCCCTCTGTGTCAGCTCATTCTCAGATAATAAACTTTCAGTGGGTCACTTTAATTCCCAAACTTAGTAGTGAGTCTAAAATTAAAGGATCCAGTTCAGACTGGTGGCTCAGATGGTAAAGAATCTGCCTGCTAGGCAGGAGACCCAGGTTCAATCTCTGGATTGAGAAGATCCCCTGGAAAAGAAAATGGCTCCAGTATTCTTGCCTGGGAAATCCCATGGACAGAGGAGCCTGGCAAGCTATAGTCCATGGTGTTACAAAGAATCAGACACAGCTGAGCAACTAAACACACACAGTGCAAACTGGTGAACTTTGCTTCAGTATACATTCAAAAGCAATGTATCTCCTTTAACCACTGCTTCCCAGCTATGGGCAGAACAGGCTGCCTGCATTTGGGGAAGGTTGCTTGGTGTTCTTTTGCTTTTTCTCTCCACTCACTTCGTCCACCAACTCAGTTTGGCACTGCAGGGTCAAAATTCAGGAGAATGAGAAGGTGAGGAAGAAAGTTGGGAAAGTTCTTATATAGCTGTTGACTGGTAATGCTGTGAACTGCCTCCACGCTCTCTGGTCCTTTCACATGCTTAGAGCTGATCCCTTTCTCTGTGTGGTTGGGCTGGGGTTTTGGGGACCCCCTTCTGGGCTCTTTCTGTAGTGTCTGTCCTGATGAATGATGGCTGGATGCTTTCCCAGCAGCTCCTGGGAATAGGAATATTGTTCTCTTCACACATACACTCTCAGTGATAGGACCCTCTCTTCCTTCCATGGCATCTTGTTGAGAACATATTAAAGCATCTTCATGCTGCTGCTGCTGCTGCTGCTGCTGCTGCTGCTGCTGCTAAGTCACTTCAGTCATGTCAGACTCTGTGCGACCCTCTCCTACATGGCCCACATCTGGGAAGCACCCACACATTTCTTGTCCACCTTCAGGAATAGTGTAGCTACTTTGCCAGAATGGTAGCTTCTGCTTTCTCAGGTAGGAGTCAGACATGCCATTCCCTGGTTGCATCCTGGCTCTTCTCCAAAGGGTATGATGCTCTCCTGTTGTCATCCAGGCTCTAATATGTTGATTTAGGGGTAGACAAACACTTGCCCCTCTTTTTGGTTGCTGGGATGGACCTTTCTTCAAGCCCTTTATATAGAATCCTCTGCTGTGGCCTATACTCTGCTCCTTGATCTTGCCAATGGATCCAAAAATCATAGAACTTGTTTTTGACCATTTTCTCTGAAAATTCTGTTACTGAGCATCTGTCTCACATGCTGGTATCTCATAGGTGTCACGGTTGAACATCAGTCAAAAGCGAGACAAAAAAAGTCCCACTCTAGCATTTGGTTTCTACCACTTTGGCTTGTGGCCCTGCTGTTTCCTTGCTGTCATTATTTCTCCCTTGTAAGCTCATGTTCAGCTAAGTCTCCATATGTGCGCGAGTGTCCTCTGTCTATGGTTCCTGTATACCAGGGTGCTCCCCACAGTTTATTCTGTTCCTAGCTCCCCTGGATAGAATAGAGGACCATGGAAGAACCTAGCCAAGCCCTTCTCATTCTACCAGGGAATAAAACGTACATTGACCCTGTGGATAGAACTTCACTTCCTGTGTCAATTAGAGACACATTTAATATCCGCAAATTTTCTGAGACCAAAGAATGATTTCTTTTTGTTCTGCAATTTAACAAATGAGCATACGTTAAAAAAAAAAAGGACAACCTAAGATTAGTGAAATTTATGAATTTAGGGTGTTATTAGGAATATAAGCTGTTTATTATTGTTTTTCACTTGAAAACTATATTTGGTTATCCAAAAATACTTTAATCTGTGACTGTCTGGAAAACATTATGTTGAAAACTAGTCTTTAGTTTTATTACTCACAGTCAATATTTTTCAGATTAAAAGTATTTATTGACTAACATATTGACATATGAATTTTATAATGAAAATTTCTCTTACTTGGAGGATCCTGCTGCTGCTAAGTCGCCTCAGTCGTGTCCGACTCTGTGCAGCCCCATAGATGGCAGCCCACCAGGCTCCCCCGTCCCTGGGATTCTCCAGGCAAGAACACTGGAGCAGGTTGCCATTTCCTTCTTCAGTGCATGAAAGTGAAAAGTGAACGTGAAGTCGCTCAGTTGTGTCCAACTCTTAGCGACCCCACGGACTGCAGCCTACCAGGCTCCTCTGTCCATGGGATTTTCCAGGCAAGAGTCCTGGAGTGGGGTGCCATTGCCTTCTCCATGGAGGATCCTATGGATGATCAAAAGCTGTGTGTGTGTGCTCAGCCCACCAGACTTGTTTATCCATGGGATTTCTCAGATAAAAATACTTGAGTGGGTTGCCATTTCCTTCCTCCAGGGTATTTTCCCAGCCCAGGGATTGAATCCATATCTCCTGCATTGGCAGGTGGACTCTTTACCCCTGAGTTACCAGCGAAGCCACAACTAAGTTATAAATCTACTATTTTTACTACAAGGGAGCTAAGTTATAAATCTACTATTTTTACCAGAAGCTCTTTGGTTCATGCCATTGGCCAGGTTCTATGCTGTTTATTTGTATGTTTATTGTCACTTAATCCTTATAACTCTGTGAGTTAAATATAATAGTCCCTGTTGTTATAGATGAAGAGACTCAGGCCAGGAGAGTTAACTTTTCAAGTTTACATGTGTTGCAAGTTATGCAGTGGGGATTTAGTCACAGTATTGTTTGCTTTTATGTACTTTGCATTCTGCCACAAGTTTCTTTGTTCCTTTTTTTGGATGTATTTTACTAATGCCTTTGTGATGAGACAAAACTACCTGCAAAATAAATAAATATCTTTATAGCCTTTCTGTAAACTTGAGAAAGAAATCTCTGTTTCATTGTGTGGGGTAGCATGTGTGTGTACTAAGTTGCTTCAGTCATGTCTGACTCTTTGTGAACCTATGGACTGTAGCCTGGCAGGCTCCTCTGTCCATGGGACTCTCCAGGCAAGAATACTGAAATGGGTAGCCATTCCCTTCTCCAGGGAATCTTCCTGACCAGGGATCATACCTACATCTCTTATGTCTCCTGCATTGGCAGGTGAGTTCCTTACCACTGGTGCCACCTGGGAAGCCCATGTGTGGGATATAGGCTATTACAATTGGAAGGATACACGCTGTATGTGTAATACTAGTTCAAGCTGCAGGCATTGGAAGGTGCTGGATTGACAATTTGCATATTCTTTCTTCTGCATATTATCTTTTAAGTCCTCACTTGAATTCTAAAGTCTCCACTGCCTAATCACAGTAATTAACATCAATCTCATGTATGAAGTATTTTATTATCAACCCATTTTGTTTTTTATAATCTACCAACTGAAGCGTTCTTTGAAAGAGTTCTTGTCCTCTACTAGGATTTTTATAATTTTAGCTTTAGATATTTCTTAAATGGAAAACATTGAGACATAATTATAGAAATATGGGAATCAATGCAAAGGGGAATCCTAAATAGAGGTTTTTTTTTTAAAAAAAAAAAGATTAAATGTGAGATCAGGAAGGAACAATAGCAGATTCATTAGCAAGTTACCTCACTCAGCCTCGATCCCCACCAGTGTTAAACTTTTAGGTAAGCAAAGTAACATGAGAATATGAAATAGAAATATCTCAATTTTCATTAATCTTAAAAGAGACTTTGTCTTTTGATTGCTATCTGAATCTGTTTTTGCTCTGAAGGAAAGGAAATATTTTCCTCCTTTGTATGTTGCATATGATGTGTTTGTGAACAACTGCTTGGTTCTAAGAACTCTGTTCACTGGAACTCAGATATATTCAAGTCAGACTCTGAAAGAAACGTAAGCTGGATATCTGATTGGTTCCAAGACATGGTGCTGCTTGGCCTCCTAGCAGCTCTGTATGAATTTGATCATACTTTCCACCTCCTCAGTATTGGAAGGCAGAAGTCTATGCATGAAACGGGAGTTTGGACCTTTTTATTAAAATAGTATCTGTCCCCTTTCTCCTTCTTTATAAAGAGACTAAGCAATGAGTGAGTTTGTTATTTTCAGTTATTATCCCTTTAGTTAAAGATGGTTAGTATGACTGCGGCAGCCTCCTCTCATTAAAGAGCCCACTTAAAAGAAGGGGAGGAAACATTAAAAATGATAGATGAGGTCTCCTAGAAACCCATTATTAGTAATTTCATAAATAATGGTGCTTCTGATATGACTTAGCGGGGAATGAAGCCAAAGGGCTGAAGACAGTGTGACCCTGCAGCTAAAGACTAATGAATCTTGAAGACTAAATGTTATTGAATGACTGAATTTAGCATTTCCAGTTGGTGAAAGCTTTATTTCTTACTTTACTCCTTTGGTTTAGAGATAATTTTTGACTAGAACTTTTATTGTCAAAAAAGTTTTATTAGGGAAAATGTCAAATGTGTACAAAAATAGAACACTAATGCTTAGGCAGTTGTCCATTCATGGCTAGTCTTATTTCTTATAGTCTTATACTCCTATTTACCTCTGCCCTCCCCAAATTATTTTGAGGCAAATTTCATCATCATATCATCCTATCAATAAACTTTTTAGCATTATTTCTGAAAGATAAAGATTCCTTTTATAAACCACAATTCCTTATTCCCTTAACAGTAAGCGATTAAGGATGCAATTCCTTAATATCATCCGTCGATACAGCACCCTCCTTCTACTGATAGAGAACCTGAATTCAAAGAAATGAGTGGCTTGACCCAGGTCACAAAACTAGGCAGCAGCTAGGCCAGTGCTATAATGCATCACTCCAGCCTGTTAGTCTTAGAGGGATGGCATGTCCACTGTAAGAGGAAGAGTTTACTTTTGAAATGTAACATACCACATAAAAAGCCTTCCGTTTTCCTTTTAAGTACACTCAGAAGCAGCTCTACGTCTCTGTGAAGTCACTTAACCTTTCAGACTTCATCTCTTTATTTTTAAAATGGGATGAATGCAATAGGTTGTATTTTATACAACTTTTTGTATTTTATACCTACTTTCTTTGGTTTTATATGTTGTATTAAGGACTGTGGATAGAGTGGTGAGCAAACCTCTTCAGGAAGAATCTTTTTCCTGGAGTGCACTAAGCATTAAATATGTTGATTTAGGAAGGACTGGTAGGTTTAGAATAATAGAGTTTCTTTGTCCAGGAGTGATGCATACTTTGTCATTTATTTAGGTCTTGTTTACCTCTTGCACTACAGTTACTCCTAATTCTTTTTAAGTGTTTGTCAATGTATTGAGCTGGATATTCCCTTTCAACTTCTAATCTATTTATTTTATTTGCTATCATGGTTCTTTTAGAATTCTCTTAGATATTCTACATATCTCTTTTATCTGCAAATAAAAATCATTTTTATTTTCTAAGATGCCTGCCACCAGTTTATTTTCTTTTAACATATTATCCAAAACAAATATGAGTAAGTCATAGTGATTGAGGACTCTCTTGATTTTGATGAGATTTTATTTAAAATTTTTGCCTGTAATACTATGCTTGCTGTTTGTATTGTTGTTGTTCTAGAAGTTTATATTGTTCTAGAAGTTTCAGATTGCTTTTAAACTTACTGGCTGTTGAATTTTATCCAATGTGTTTTTAATCTGTTAATTTACACATGGCTATTGTTCAGTCACTCAGTTGTATTCAACTCTTTGCGACCCATGGACTGCGCAGCACCCTGGACTTCCCTGTCCTTTACTATCTCCCAGAACTTTCTTAAACTCATGACCTTTGAGTCGGTGATGCCATCCAACCATGTTATCCTCTGTCATCCCCCTTCTCCTCCTGCCTTCAATCTTTCCCAGTATCAGGGTCTTTTCTAATGAATGGGCTCTTCACATCAGATGGCCAAAATATTGGAGCTTCAGCTTCAGCATCAGTCCTTCCAAAGAATATTCAGGATTGATTTCCTTTAGGATGGACTGGTTTGACCTCCTTGCAGTCCAAAGGACTCTCAAGAGTCTTCTCCAACACCACAGTTCAAAAGCATCAGTTCTTTGGCACTCAGCCTTCTTTATGGTCCAACTCTCACGTCCATACATGACTGCTGGAAAAACCATAGCTTGACTAGAAGGACCTTTGTAGGTAAAGTGATGTCTCTGCTTTTTAATATGCTATCTAGGGCTTCCCTTGTGGCCCAGTTGGTAAAGAATCTGCCTGCAGTGAGGGAGACCTGGGTTCAGTCCCTGGGTTGGGAAGATCCCCTGGAGAAGAGCATGGCAATCCACTCCAGTACGTTTGCCTGGAGCATCCCCATGGACAGAGGAGCCTGGTGGGCTGCAGCCGATGGGGTTGCAAAGAGTCGGACATGACTGAGTGACTAAGCGCACACACAGGTTTGTCACAGCTTTTCTTCCAAGTAGAGAGAATCTTATAATTTCATGGTTGCACTTAGCATCCACAGTAATTTTGGAGCCCAAGAAAATAAAGTCTGTCACTGTTTCCATTGTTTCTCTGTGTATTAGCCATCAAGTGATGGGGCTGGATGCCATGATGTTCCTTTTTGAATATTGAGTTTTAAGCCAGCTTTTTCACTCTCCTCATCTTCATTAAGAGACTGTTTAGTTCCTGTTCACTTTCTGCCACAAGAGTGGTGTCATCTGCATATCTGAGGTTATTGATATTTCTCCGGGCAGTCTTAATTACAGTTTGTGCTTCATCCAGCCCATCATTTCACATGATGTATTCTGCATATAAGTTCAATAGTCAGAGTGGCAATACACAGTCTTGATGGACTTCTTTCCCAGTTTGGAACCAGTCCATTGTTCCATGTCCAGTTCTGTTGCTTTTTTGACCAGCATACAGGAGGCAGGAGACAGGTAAAGTGATCTGGTACTCCCATTTCTTTAAGAATTTCCCACAGTTTGTTGTGATCCACACAGTCCAAGGCTTTAGTGTAGTCAATGAAACAGAAGTAGACGTTTTTATGGAATTATCTTGCTCTTTCTATGATCCAGTGGATGTTGGTGATTTGATCTCTGGTTCCTCTGCCTTTTCTAAATCCAGCTTGAACATCTGGAAGTTCTATATTCATGTACAGTTGAAGCCTAGCTTGAAGAATTTTGAGTATTACTCTGCTAGCATGTGAAATGAGTGCAGTTGTGTGGTACTTTGAACATTCTTCGGCATTGCCTTTCTTTGGGATTATTGGAATTTGTTAATGTTATATTTTAAGTTGATAGGTGTTGAATCATTGTTACTCTTTTAATACAGATGATCAGTTTGTAACAATCTGCAAGAAATTTTTTTGTTTATTGGTCTCCTCATATTTTGTGACCTTTTTTGTGACAATCTTGTTAACATGTATTTTTCTTTATAGCATTTATTTCTTTTGGATTTTCAAATTTATTGGTCCAAAACAACATAATATTTTTGTATAATTTCTTTAATAGCTTAGGAACTTGTATCTGCTTTTTATTTCTAATTCTGTAGATACTCATTTTCTCTCTTCTGTTTTCATCAGGCTTATAAGAACTCTAATTGTTTTTAAATTAATCAAGTTTAAGAAGCATATGGTTTGTTAATTTTATTCTTCTTATTATTTATTCTCTGTGTTATACTAGTTTCTAGATTTACAAATTGCTTACTTAATTTTCAATCTTTCTGTTTTAATAATAAAAACTTTTAGGGCTTTCTCTTTCTTTAGTACAATATTGTATACTATAAACTTTAATGTGAAGTTTGTATTTTCATTAATTTCTAGGGCATTTGTAATCTTTTTATTTTTATACTTTATTTTTGGCTGTGCTGAGTGTTGTTTCTGCGTGGCCTTTCTCTAGTTGTGGAGAGTGGGGGCTGCTCTCTGGTTGTGGCTTGCAGACTTCTCCTGCGGTAGCTTCTCTGGTTGCAGAGCACAGGCTCTAGGGCTCATGGGCTTCAGTAGTTGCAACTCCTGGGCTCCAGAGCACAGGCTCAGCAGTTGTGGTGCACGTGCTTAGTTGCTTTATTGCATGTGGACTCTTCCCAGATCAGGGATTGTACTGGTGTCTCCTGCATTGGCCGGCAAATTCTTTACCACTGAGCCACCAGAGAAGCCCCAGAATTTCAGTTTTAATTTCATTTTTGATTCAGTAACTTCTTAGAAGAATTTTTTCCCTTCAAAGATTTGTGGGGTATTCTTTATACTTTTTGAATTTACTAGGTTTTCTATATGGCCAAGTACATGATTTGTTTTTCTGAACTTCATATGGAAATGAAATAATTTTATATTAAATTCAGCCTATTACTTAATGTGGTCATATCCTTTATTTATTCACTAGTTCTTAGGGACAGTATGTGGTTTAATAGAGAGCAAATAAGAGAATTCAAAAGACCCGAATTCTAGTTTTAACTTTTCTGCTAACAAATTGTGATCTTACATGACTTTCTCTCTTTTGGTCTAATCCAGTGCTATCCAAAAAAAACTTGCTGTCATTGTGTAAATGTTCTATATATACTTTGTTCAATATTGTAGCACTAGTAACATGTTGCTTTTGAGCACTTGAAATGGGGCTGCTGCTACTGCTGCTAAGTCACTTCAGTCGTGTCCGAGTCTGTGCGACCCCATAGACGGCAGCCCACCAGGCTCCCCCGTCCCTGGGATTCTCCAGGCAAGAACACTGGAGTGGGGTGCCATAGAAATGGGGCTAGTATTACTGAATAACTGAATTTTAAATTTTATTTAATTCAAATTTATATAGCCAAATATTGGACAGTGCAGGTATAATCTATTAAAGTCTTACACTCAATAAATCTCAAGGGAGCCCAACTATAAAATGTTATTTTAACTTTCAAGCTGTAAATTTACATATTAGGTATTTTTGAAGATGCTGTGATATAATGGGAAATTTGAATGCTTAGAGAAATAAATAGTTGAGAGATGGTAAAATTTCAGAAGTTTCATACTCAGTCCAAGCTTCTAACATTAAAAAGATTGAGCCTTTGGTAATCTAAAGGTTTTGAAATACAGAAAGTTATACTGAGGGTTAGCTTCTAAATGTCAGCCCTTAGGCGAAAATCACATTATTCAAATTACACTTAAGAATGTATTTTATTTCTTTGTTAAAGGTTGGAAGACCCATAAAATCTATCATGTATTCTTTGTATTTTTTTTATTTTTTCCCTTAGGTCTTTGAATCAAAAATAAATCAAAACCTAAATTATGAATTACCTAGAAATTAATGAGAATAAAACTTTATATCAAAGCTTATAGAATACAATTAAAATTAGACTCAGAAAAAAATTGAGAGCCATAAATACTTTTATTATTTGCAGATACTGTGAATTGACCCTTCTGGCTTGCTTGCATTCCTTACCAGTGTAATGTACACAGTGTGACTATGTTAGGACTTCTGTTATCTGATCGTATTAGCCCTGGGATGTGTATTACTAAGACCCGCAGGATCAATACTAAATCAGATCATGATTATCTTTGTTAAGAACTAGATAGAGAAGTTGACTTTTATTTGGGGGAGGTCAGAAAATCCCATGGACAGAGGAGTCTGGTGAGCTACAGTCCATGGGGTTGCAAAAGAGTCAGATACAACTTAGCAATTAAATGAAAACAAATATGATATGACAACATGTCATATAAACCCTGGAATTATCTTGATAAATATTCATTGCTGGAAGCATATGGGATTGAGACTGCGTGAATATCAGTTTCTCATCTCCCATCTTACCCTCTTTCCAGAACTTCAATGACTAAATAGAATGCCAGGCAAAATCATTAATATTTTACATTTTAGCTCTCTTTCTCCTTTCTTTTCCCTCCTCAGTCAGTATGGTGGAATTTTCTTAAGTAAAAGGCAGATAGAGTTTTTGAGCTTTATTGTACCCAATAATAAATTTAACATTTATTATACCCAATAATATATATAACATTGCCCATTTATTGTTTGCTAACTCAAAGTGGATCATTTGTAATAATACTTTTTTTTTAAATAATACTTTATATATTGAGAATTAGTAGAGAATAGGATATTCCATTTATTTTTTTCAGATTATCCAAATTTAGCTATGTGCTGTGCTTAGTTGCTCAGTCGTGTCCAACTCTTTGTGACTCCGTTGACTAACCTGTCTGGCACCTCTGTCCATGGGGATTCTTCAACCAAGAATACTGGAATGGGTTTGCTGCCCTTCTCCAGGGGAGCTTCCCAACCCAGGGATAGAACCCAGGTCTCTGCATTGCAGGCAGATTCCTCACCATCTGAGCCACCAGAGAAGCCCAAATTTGGCTATATAAGTACCAATTTCTAAGTATAATTTTGGATAGAAAACCAGATTACCTGTCTTGTTACAATTATGCATAAAAAACATAAGTATGTTTTGCACAAGGGCTTGACACAGAGTCCTTTGCTTCCCTGGGGGCTCTGACAGTAAGGAATCTGCCTGCAGCGTGGGAGACCTGGGTCTGGAAGATCCCCTGGAGAAGGGGATGGGTACCTACTCTAGTATTCTTGCCTGGAGAATCCCGTCGACAGAGGAGCCTGGCAGCTACAGTCGATGGGTTCGCACAGAGTCAGGCACAACTGAGGCGACTAACACTAACATAAGCTTTAACTCATATATGAGAGATTTGACCTGTTTTATCCTTTCATTATCTGTTAGGGTATTTATGGAATATTGTTATAACTTTGAACACTAACAGAATTAGATAAGAGAATTCCTCATTGGAGAGTTCTTATCATGATTTGCGTCTTATCTTTTGTTTTTCAAAACACCGCTTTCTGGTGGGGATCCTGTACTTACCAAATAATAAAGGGCCAAAGAAGTACATATTAAAATGAAAAAAAAAAAATAAGCCTATCATCTATATAATCAGAGCCTGAAAAGCTAATCCACAAACAATGTAGAACTAGCTCCCTTAAAATTGCAACGTTTTTCTTACTACCAGAACATTATGAAAAATAAACTGATTACTCTGGCACTTAGAAACTTAATCAGCTAACATTTTCCATCCTGAATGTGACTTCTGCTCATAGTCATGTAGTTTTTAGGAAATTTAATTTTCTTAAATCATGGCTTTCAGGTTGGTGAAGGATACATGGTTTGTTTACAAGCACATTTGGAAAGTTTTATAATTTTTGTCCTTAAGGATCCAACTGTATTTTTAGAAGTTGTCTAAACTGAAACTATATAGATCATCTCTAGGCTTGCTGTCTGCTTCTTAACTAAATTAATTAATTACATACAATAGATTAGGAACAATAAGAAAAAAAATAGTGCAATAGGTCCAACATAATGGACATTTTAAATAAGAAGCATCTTCTGTGGGAATTCAATTACATTTTTCTGGAAGTTATAACTTCCAGAAAAAACTTAAAAGACTTCAATTTTTTTCTGACTTGTTCTTTTAACTTCAGGTAATTTATTTAACTTTTCTTTGTTGTATTTTCTTTTCTGTATAAGGGAGAGTAAGTAAGTAAATATTAAGTAAATAAGTAATATCATTAAGTAAGTAAATATTTGGAGAAGGCAATGGCACCCCACTCCAGTACTTTTGCCTAGAAAATCCCATGGACAGAGGAGCCTGGTAGGCTGCAGTCCATGGGGTTGCTAAGAGTCGGACACGACTGAGCTACTTCACTTTCACTTTTCACTTTCATGCATTGGAGAAGGAAATGACAACCCACTCCAGTGTTCTTGCTAAGAGTCGGACATGACTGAGCTACTTCACTTTCACTTTTTGCTTTTGTGCAATGGAGAAGGAAATGGCGACCCACTCCAGTGTTCTTGCCTGGAGAATCCCAGGGACAGGGGAGCCTGGTGGGCTACCGTCTATGGGATCGCACAGAGTCAGACATGACTGAAGCGACTTAGCAGCAGCAAGTAAATATTAAGTAAGTAATAGTAAGTAAGTAAGTAAATATGATTATTTACTTACTTTTTGTAAGTAATAGTCTTACTACTTACTTTTATAATATCTACTTACTTTTTGTAAGTACTGTTTATAATGAGGAATTATCTTTATAAATTGTGTTTATTGAAAGATTCTCTCTTACTGTGGAAAAAGTAAGCCATAACAGGAAAAATAAAATAATAGTACAAAGTAGAAATGGCATATTATATATCATAGAACAAAGATCCAGTCTGTATTTCTGATTTTTTCAAACTTGTAATAATATGGTTGTAGAACATTGTTTTAAAAGGTCCTCATTACCATGTTTCAGGTTTGTTTTTTTTTTAATGCTATCAAAAACCTAAGCTGTCCAATATCAGAATTGGCTTATCAAAATAATAATGACTTAGATGGCAAAGTTTATTTATTGGGAAAAATAAAATAGAGCAAAGGAAATCCTCAACAAAATGAAAAGGCAACCTGTCAAATGAGAGAAATTATTTGCAAATCATGTATCTGCTAAGGGGCTAATATTCAAAATATTTAAAGAACTCATGCAATTTAATGCCAAAAAAACCAAACAATCTAATTTTTAAATGGACAGAAGATATTAATAAACATTTTTCCAAAGAAAATACACAGATGGCCAGCAGGTACATGAACAGATGCTGAACATCATTAATCACTGGGGAAATGTAAATTAACCTCATGAGTTATCACCTCATACCTGTTAGAATGGCTACTATAAAAAAGACAAGAAAGGGAATTCTCTGACAATCCAGTGGTTAAGACACGGGACTTTCACTGTCATGGACTGAGTTTAATCCCTGGTTAGGAAACGAAGATCCCCTAAACCATGTGGTACAGCCGAAAAAAAAAAAGACAAGAAATAAGTGTTGGTGATAAAGTGGTGAAAAGAGAACCCTTGTGCACTGTTAATGGGAATGTAAATTGGTCCAGCAACTGTGCAAAATGGCATGGATGTTTCCCCAAAATTAAAAATAGAACTACCATAAGAACCAGCAATTCTACTTCTGCGTATTTGTCTGAGGAAAGCAAAAATTGTAACTTGAAAAGATATATGCACCTCTATGTTCATTGAGGGATTATTTATGGTAGTTGAGATATGGTAGCTACCTCTGTGACAATCTATGGATGAATGAAGAAGCTATGCTATATGTATGTATGCACACACATAAACAAACACAACAGAGTATTACTCAGCCATAAAGAAGAATGAGATCTTACCATTTATGACAGCACACACGGACCTCTAGGGGATTACAACAAGTGAAATAAGTCAAACAGAGAAAGATAAATACCATGTGATCTCTCTTATATGTGGAATCTAAAAAACAAAAACAAGCTTATAGATTTAGAGAACTAGTTGGTGGTTGCTAGAGGTTGGGGGTGGAGGTGTGAAAAATGGGTGAAGGATGTGAAAAAGAAAATTATAACAACAAGAACAATGAAAAGCCCACACATAGAGTTCTCAGAACTATCTTTCTTGTTCTTTATCCAGATACTAACTTATGACTTTCTGTTAAGCTAGTATATCCCGTATTGGAATAAAATTCAGTTACTACAAGAAAACAGATCATAGCTAAAAACAAAACACAAATTCATTTAACTGTCATAAATTTATTGTTCTTAGAGTCAGATTTTGCAAAGTTTTTTAGCAATTGTCTAAAAAATTACTAGGAGAGGCCCTCACTGAGGGAAATCTGAGGACTAATCTCTATTGGTTTCATTTTAAAGAAAAAACAAAAACTATAGGAACAAGCCACATATTGAGGTTTTTAAAAAAATAAACTTTGTGTTTTGGAATAATTTTAGATTTACAGAAAAGCTGTAGAGATAGTACAAAGAGTTTTCATATTCCCTTCACTCAATTTCCCTCATTATTATAATCCTTTATTACTATGGTACATTTGACATTATTTTCCAGTAGCAACCGCACCATTTTCCATTCCATCCAACAGTGTTCAAGGGTTCCAGTTTCTTCATATCCTTGTCAACACTTATCTTTTTTTTTTTTTTTTTAAAATAGGTAATACTATATTGTGGTTTTGATCTGCATTTCCTTGCAGGTTGGTGATTATAAGCATCTTTTCATATACTTTTTGTGCTTCTCTGATAAGCTCAGTTGGTAGAGAATGCACCTGCAATGCAGAAGACCCCAGTTCGCTTCCTGGGTTGGGAAGATCTGCTGGAGAAGGGATAGACTACCCACTCCAGTGTTCTTGGGCTTTCCTTGTGGCTCATCTGGTAAAGAATCCCCCTACAATGCGGGAGACCTGGATTCGATCCCTGGGTTGGGAAGATCTGCTAGAGAAGGAACGGCTACTCACTCCAGTATTCTGGCCTGGAGAATTCCATGGACTGTATAGCCCATGGGGTCTCAAAGAGTTGGACACAACTGAGCACCTTTCACTTTCATATACCTTGGCCATTTGTATGTCTTCTTTGAAGAAAGTTTTATTCAAGTCCTTTGTTCATTTTTTAGTTGGATTATTTGATTTTTTTGCTGTTGAGTTGTAGGAGTTTCATTTATATTTGAGTATTAATTCCTCATCAGATATGTGGTTTGAAAATATTGTCTCCAATTTCTTAGGTTACTTTTTAATGTCATTGATTATTTCCTTTGCTGTGCAGAAATTTTCTAGTTTGATGTAGTCCTCCTTGCTTATTTTTGCTTTTCTTGCCTTTTGTTATCCCTATAAGAGCCCAGTTATATTCTTTCCATGCAGATATCTAGTTCTCCCAACACCATTTATTGGAAAATCTATATTTTCTCTGTTGTATATTCTTGGCAGCTAGGTCAAAAATCGGTTGACTGTATATGTGTGGATTTATTTCACAGCCCTATATTCTGTTCCATTATCTATGTGTCTGTTTTTATACCAGTATGATACTGTTCTAATTATTGAAGCTTTATAGTATATTTTGAAATCAGGAAATATAATCCCTCCAGCTTTGTTCTTCTTTCTCAAGATTGCTTTGACTATTTGGGGTCTTCTGTGGCTTCACATAAATTTTAGAATTTTAAAAACATTTCTATTTAAAAAAAAAGTCATTGGTATCTTGATAGGTATTGCCCTGAATCTGTAAATTACTTTGGATAGTATGGTCATTTTAATAATATTAGTCTTCCAACTCATGAACATAGAGTTTCTTTCATTTAAATTTTGTTTCATCAGTGCTTTATAGTTTTCAGTGTGCAGTTCTTTTGTGTACATTAATATCAATCTCCTGACTCTGTTTGAATTTTGTCAGATTTTCCATTCATGTTTTCTGTCTTTTCCAGGATCCAGTTCAGAGTACTGCATTGCACTTAGTTGTCACATCTCCCTAGTCTTTTCTGGTCTGTGACAGTATCTTAGTCTTTATTTTTCATTACTTTGATAGTCTTGAGAAGTACTGGCCAGATGTCCTGTATAATGTTCCTCAGTATGGGTTTGTCTGATTTTTTTTTTTTTTTTTTCATTAGAGTGAGGTTCTGAGTGTTTGGAAAGAATACTATAGAAGTAAATATTCTTCTTTTTGCATCATGTTAAGGAGTATAGGATAGCCACATGATAACACTGTTGACATTAACCTTTATCTTTTGATTAAGATACTGTTGACAAGGTTTGTTTACTATAAAGTTACTATTTTTTCCTTTCCACACTTTATTCTTTAGAAGCAAGTCAGTAGATTCAGCCCACGCTCAAAGATCTCTTAAGAGAAAGGTATTATATATTATTTGCTGTTCTTTGAGAGAGATTTGTCTCTTCTCTATCATTTATTTGTTTATGACAGTATGGACTCATGTATATTTTATACTTTGAGTTATCACCCAATGCCATGTTGTTTATTTTCACACTCAAGTTATTCCAACTGTGGCCATTGGGAATTTTTTCACACTGGCTTCTGTATACCTTCATTGAAAATTTTTTCATTGAGTACTTCCTTTCTGTTACTACAGGGTGTTCATCTTATATTTTTATTGTACCCAGTATCAGCTATTTCTCCAAGGAATCCTGGTTTCTTTTGCTTGAGAAAAGTATTTGAAACCAAGATCTGGGTGTTTGGGTGTGCTTGTTCCTACCATGATGTCTTTGCTTCTAAGCCTTCTCAATGAACAAAGCTAAGTTATATATATGCATGTGAACTCACACTCATACAGTTTTGAATAATGAAGATAAACAACTTTCCATTTTAAACCTGCTCACTGAGGTTAGTCTAGTCAAAGCTGTGGTTTTTCCAGTATCCATGTATGGATGTGAGAGTTGGACCATAAAGAAAGCTGAGCACCAAAGAATTGATGCTTTTGAACTGTGTTGTTGGAGAAGACTCTTGAGAGTCCCTTGGTCAGCAAGGAGATCCAACCAGTCTATCCTAAAGGAAATCAGTCATGAAACTCTAGTAGTTTGGCTACCTGATATGAAGAACTGACTCATTGGAAAAGTCCCTGATGCTAGGAAAGATTGAAGGCAGGAAGAGAAGGGGATGACAGAGGATGAGATGGTTGGGTGGCATCACCAACTTTATGGACATGAGTTTGAGCAAGCTCCAGGAGTTGGTGAAGGACAGGGAAGCCTGGTGTGCTGCAGACCATGGGGTCGCAAAGAGTCAGACATGGCTGAGCAACTGAACTGAACTGAGGTTAGAGAAAAAAGCAACTCCTTCCTGAAGAGCTGCGTCTCAAGTGGTTATCAAGAGAGTGTGTTTCATTCTAAATATGAAGCCTAAAAATAGCATTCTTGGGAATAAAAATGATATTTTTGAGAGTACATCGCAGCTCCAAATATTTGCCATACCTCAATTCCAGATGAATGTGAATGAAATCATTTTTGCCACAGAGTGTTATAGCAATAAAAGGAATAAAATTTTTCTCACTGCAGCTCTTGCTGCTCACCTGAGAATGTAAGTATTAGATTTTTTTTTATTTTTTAAATTTTATTTTATTTTTAAACTTTACATAATTGTATTAGTTTTGCCAAATATCAAAATGAATCCATCACAGGTATACATGTGCTCCCCAACCTGAACCGTCCTCCCTCCTCCCTCCCCATACCATCCCTCTGGGTCGTCCCAGTGCACTAGCCCCAAGCATCCAGTATCATGCATTGAACCTGGACTGGCATCTCGTTTCATACATGATATTTTACATGTACGGCACAACTACTCAGCCTGTGCTCTGGAGCCCACAAGCTGCAACTTCTGAGCCCACATGTTGCAACTATTGAAGCCTGAAGACTTTGGAGCCTGTGCCCCACAACAAGAAAAGCCACTGCAATGAGAAGCCTATGCACTGCATCCAGAGAGTAGCCCCTGCTCGCCACAACTTGAGAAAAGCCTACACAGCAACAAAGACTCAGCAAATACATAATTTTAAAAAATCGTGTGAACACAAAACTTGATTATTTCAGACCTGTTTTCCACGGAGCCTAAGTTGAGGTACATTCTAAATCTAATACATGTTCTTTTACCTAACCCTCTAACTTGCTTAATATAGAACCTACATTTAGTATACATAGCATTCGTTGTTGTTGTTTAGTTGCTAAGTCATGCCCGACTCTTTTGCGCCCCTGTGGATTGTAACCCACCAGGCTCCTCTGTCCATGGGATTTCCCAGGCAAGAATACTGGAGTGGGTTTCCATTCCCTTCTCCCGGGGATCTTCCCAACCCAGGGACTGAACCCAGGTCTCCTGCTTGACAGGTGGATTCTCTACTACTGACCCACCTGGGAAGCCCTTATGCTCTTTCACAATTGTTCTTAAGTGTGTATGTGTTTAGCTTTTAAATTATCTTCTACACTATTTTTTGATCTTTTCTACTGTGGTTAAAAACACTGGTAATGATTTTGATGTATTCCTTAGTAATGTTCTTTCAGTCACTGTGCCTCTCTCTCTGAAAATTCCATCCAGCTGTCAGAGATAGCTGTGTAATTATAATAATTCTGTAATTGTGCTCTTTAGAGCTTTGCAGACAGTGGGAGGAGGTGATGGAGCAAGTGTGCTTCTGCCCATGGTTCTGTGCTCACCGCCCGCATTTCATTCCAACCAACCCACACCCCCTTTGAAGAAGCAGATGATAAACTTTGTGAGAAAGATTATTTCATATTTCCAAAAGTAATGTAATAATTTCATATTCCATGTGAGTGACTTGTTGAAGGATGTTGATATATTTTTGTACATTCAGACACATAAAAATGATTGTTATCTTTCCGTTTGTATTTTAGCTGTCATTTTTGTTGTTATTATCTAGAGATTTCCTAAAAATAACATAAGCCCTTAAAAATATTCTGTGTGATAGTAAATGGGATCTGTGTTCCCACCATTAGAACATTAATTTGAACCAGCCATATGAAATTTCTGTGTTTTTAGGTCATACGTGTTTTTGTTTTCTTGTTGTTCAGTCACTCAGTTGTGTCCGACTTTTTGTGACCCCATGGACTGCAGCACACCAGGCTTCCCTCTCCTTCACCATCTCCCAGAGTTTGCGCAAACCCATGCCCATGGAGTCGGGCTGCCATCCAACTATCGCATGCTCTGCTGCACCCTTTTCCTCCTGCCTTCAATCTTTGCCAGCATCAAGGTCTTTTCCAATGAGTTAGTTCTTCGTATCATAGGGGCAGTTTCATATGATTCTAATGCATTTCTCTCTGTGACCCAATGGAAAGAAGAGGTTGTTAATGAAGAAAATAACTTACCCTTGGATTTTAAAATATTGTGTTTATCCTGTTTCTGGATAATGTACAGGGCCAGAAATGCCAGTGTTTAGCATTATTTAATTAATTCAATTAAATTCTTATTAAATAACTTATTTATACTGTAAAAAAGTTCAATTTAATAACTTATTTATACTGTAATAATACTTAATCATGTTAAATAAAAACAAACCCCCTTACATCTATCCTGGAGCACTTGTTCAAGCTCTTTCTATTGATGTCTTCTATAGGAGGTCTGATAAAATAAGGTGAACTCACCTAGCCACCTTATTTGATATTTGTTTCCATCTTTGCAGAATAATGAATAGATTCTATGAAGACTGAAACTATAGCTTCATGACAGAGCTAAGAATAACATAAGAGTTTTCCTCCTGCTGTTCATTTTATTGACCAAACAGAGTAATCAGACTGTCAATCTATCTGACCTTGTAAGAAGTTAACCTACCCAAAATGCTTCATTTATAACCCAGGGAAACTTCATCATATATTGCTTATACCTTAGGAAAAGAAAATATTAACATTTTCTACTTTTAACTCTTCACTTAGTAAATTTATAATCAATTTCTTATACAAAGGTGGAGTTAATGACTTGCAATCAATTTTATGCACATTGAAAATTTTTTATTTACTTGGAGTAGGTTGAGTTGAATTCACCCACATTCACCCAATTCAAAGGTGAATTATGTAGGCACTATTGAGTGGTATTTATACTTTTACAAAATGAGAGAATCAGTGTAGTTAATAGCTAGGGCTCCTTTTTCCTGTTTGAAGATAATTGATTTCTTTAGTGCACAGATACTGATGAATCACAATAGATGTGATCGATCACAGCATATGGTAGTCATAGCTGGATTGTCTTGGAGGCCTGGTATTGTGTTTAAAGTTGTTAGATGGTGGTGGTGGGTGGGACACAATTTGTTAGAAAGGGGAGGGGATGCTTCTCATGAGGAAGAATTTTAATTATAGTTACCTGGATTGATTAGTGATGAGGCCTCATCACTACTTGTCAGTGGAACATCACCCCTGATCCTGATGCAGGCCATGTGACCGATTCTGCAATGAGACTGAGCAGGGATGCTGTGAGAGCAGCAAAGAGAGGTCCCTAATCTGTCTTGTTGATGGGTTGGGGCAGAGGCATGTGGATGCTTCCTGGGAGACCTCAATCAGGATTGTTACGTAAAGGGTGATCTGGAGTACACTTGATAGAATGAGGGTGGAGCCTTACAGCATAGTGTGAAGCCATATGTGGTAGACCAGAAACTCACTATTCCTGGAATAAACATGGGAACTGGGGTGTAAGGAGATGAGGAGGGTCCAGGCCAGGCCATCATAGTTTGTATGCCAGACTGAGTGATGTGCTTAGGCTTTACCCTGAAGCACTGGGGAACTAGTGAAGAGTCTTAAGCAGAGGAATGATATAAAATGCTAATTTTAGGAAGATTATTTTTGAGGTTGTGAGTTGGAAAGATTTGAGAAGGTCAAGGGGCTTCTCTGGTGGCTCAGACGGTAAAGAATCTGCCTGCAATGCGGGACATCTGGGTTCAATCCTTGGGTTGGGAAGATCTCCTGGAGGAGGGCATGGCCACCCACTCCAGTATTCTTGCCTGGAGAATCCCTATGGACAGAGGAGCCTGGCAAGCTACAGTCCATGGGGTCGCAAAGAATCAGACATCACTGAGAGACTAAGCACAGCATAGCACCAAGGTCAAGGCTGGACACAGGTTGACTAGTAGGGATGTTATAACACCACTTGGGAAGAAGTCTTAAAGATCTTATCTAGATAAGAAATGATCAAATTCAAGAAATATTGTGATTGAATGACGCATTGATTGTACATAGATAGTGAAGGAGAAGCAAGAGATAGGAACATTTCTGATTCAGACCCTGAGATGGTTGGCCACTAACTGAAACAGGAAGTTTGTTAACAGATGAGATTTGCCTTGAAAAATATGCTTAATTTAGTTTGGACTATACTGAGTTGAGGCATGAATAATTAACATACTATAATAGAAGTTTTTAGTTCTCACTCCCATAGGACCAGATGAGTACTCCTCATTGGCAGACAGCTGTCTTCTGTTCAGGGATTGAGATTTCTTGTGTTCTGTGGCTGCACCATCTTCAACATGTAGTTTGCAGAAAGGGGAAAAACATGGAACCTTGTTCTTGGAAGATTTTATGGTCCAGTCCTGAAAGTATTATATATCACTTTCACCCTGTTCCATTCATCGGTCAGAGATATCCATATGATGAACCCTAACTTCAAGGAAGGCTGGGAAATGTAGCCAATTGCCAAGAAACAAGAGGAAATTATTTTGGGAATCAGCCAATAGATTGGGCCACAGGGTTGGCTGGTGGATATTGAAATCCGAAACTCAGAGCAAAGATTTGAGCTGAAATGTGGTTTTAGAAACATCAAAGATGGAGTGATTTATATCATGAGCACACAGATGAAGTCACTCATGGAGAACAAGTAGTGACAAGAGCAGGAGCCCAAGGGTAGAGGTTTTAAGTTGGCCAACACACAAAGCTGGTGTGGGAAAAAGGATGCGAAAAGGGGGCCTGAAAGAGAGTAGGAGGTGTTTTATGAACCATGGAAGCCAATGAGTATAGAGAGTGTTCAGAAGTTGGTGGACAAGAGTGTAAAATGTCATGGAAAGGCCCAGGAATGTATAAAATAAACCCTCAGTGTTACTGAATCAAATGATTAAATATTAGAGAAGGGATTGAGTAGTTCTCACTTCAAAGGCATGATCAAGACAGAAATCGGACCTCAATGTATTGAAGAATCTACAGAGAGGGGGATAATTGATGAAACAAGATCTCAGAGAGAACAGGAGCAAGGGTGCTTACTAAAATGAAATTTTGAGTTTATTCAAGTACTGCTTTTTATATAATGCTTTTCTGTTCAGCCCATATTATGATTGATAACTGATATTTGTTACAAGCAATTTTGTCAATTTACTTAGCAGTAGAGACTATTATTTCATTTCTAGTTAAATATTAATTGGTTTACATGATCAATTCACCTGTCCTGGGAAATATACATTAATCTTAGAAAAGAAAGTCACATTTTTCTTGGTTTTGAATACAAAGTATAACAGAAAAGAGAAATATTCTGCTGTACTTCTGTTATAACTTTGCTAAGTTAACGCAAAATTTAAATCTTTTATAACCTTTCTCTCTTTGTTTAAACAATGTTGATTATGTTTTTTACTTTCCCTCTATCCTGCACTTTAGCTGGAAACATGTTTAGAGGCCCTTTTCTTTCCCAGAACATTTTTTAATAATGGGGAACTGAGATAGAAATAAAGAAGCTTACATTTGGATTGAGATGGATTCTTAATGTTCTGATATTTAATACTGAACAACAAACCCTAGCTTTATTAATAAATAACAGCTATCTTTCCCTTTTTCTTACACTTGATTCACATTTTTCAGTGGGGCACATAGCATTAGTTTAAAATGCTTTAAAAATTGTTTCTGTAGATTGTACATTGTTTCTTACTTAACAGAATATTTAGAGGTAACAGATCTGAAAATAAGCCATTACTTTTATATACTAATGCTAAAGATGATGGCAAGAATCATTTTCAATATGTTTTATGTTTTATTTTAAATGGTATTTTAACCATTTCCTTCACTTTTCTTCAGAATTCTGATATTAGGAAATAGGATCAAAGTAAATAAAAATGTGTTTAAAATATTTATTTTGGTTTAAATATATTTCCTAGGGAAAAAAGGTAGATGATCATATTCATTTTTTATTCCTAATTCTTTAGTTCCTGGTTCATAATAGACCCCGGAAATATTTGTGAATGGAGGATAACACTTGAGTCAGTATCTTTTTCGAAAAGTTTTATAACTGTCGTATTAAATAATACAGATTGCAGCATTCTAGTGCATTTTATTTCAGTATTCTTTTCATACTTGATGTCAGAGTCAATCCATAAAATGAGCTGGCTATGAAGTGAGTATCCAGCAATCATCTCCCCATTATGCTAGCCAGAATGCATTTCAGAACTAAAGTTGCCCCATTCAAGAAATGTGTATTTGCTGATGAGATTCTAAAGAAAGACACACTTTGTGTCACCCTGGCCCAGTATTTCAATCGTGCCCAGAATCTCTTCTTTATTATAGGCCTGTTTTTCTCTAAATACCACTTTCTCTCTTGTGATTTATTTAAAAGTGTATTTTTAGCTCCTTAACCTCTCTGTTTTATCAGCTTTTTATTTTGTATATTGAATAGGATATAGGGTTTCTAGGAGGGAGATGAAGATGTAGATGAGATCTGTATTTCAACTCTATCAAGTGTCAAGCAGTGTGTAGGACATTTGGATAAACAGGTAATTACAGTGCCTAGGACAGTCACACCCCTCCCCGCCAGAAGAGCAGTGGTACAACGTCTCCTTAAGAGGCCTCAGGTCCCCCACTGTTGTGCAGCTGTAACAGTTAGTTCTGTTTCTGTGCAGAATTCTGTCCCTTACATAGAACTGTTTTGGACAACACACCATTTTATTAGTCACACTAGCTGATGTAAGAGATAAGCCTCCTGACTTCAGTGGTTTAGCATCTTATATGTTTATTTTTCACTTGTATTGAACAATGCAGTTTGTTTCTGAATAAGTGGGCTCTGCTCCACATGGTCATTGAAGGACCCAGGCTGAAGGAAGCTCAGTCATCTATGATGTCAATGTCCAGATTGTAGAACTTGAAGGAGCATAAAGGATTCTATGTGAGAGGTTTTTATGGGCCAGAACCTGAAACTACAGATGTCTCCTCCCTCTCTTCCGTTGTCTAGCACTCAGGCACATGTCTTCCCCAGCTGCAGTAGAGAAATGGGATATTCAAGTAGTTGAGTCCCAGAAGAGTGCCTGCTGAGTGGGGTTGAAAGACTGTGTTGAATTTCCCACCTGCTTCAGAGAGTATGTCTTACATAACTGTTTTTTTTTTCTGCTGGTATAGATAGAATAAGTTGTTTTCCTTTAGTAATTGATTCTGTTTCAGAAATCACTTGGGACTTGAAATGGAAGGAAATGTTGTATTTTCTTTTTCTAGTACAATGAACTTACTTAAAAAATATGAAAACAAACATTTGAAGGTTTTTCCTGTTAACCTGCTAGAATGCTTTCCCTTAGGAGTCACTGCTGTTCTCTTTCCCATTTGGCAGACTGCTTTTGTGAAGCATCTCTTCTGTGACACCCCCCTGCCCTAGCCTCTTCCTCCCATTCCTGCCTCTCCAGGCACAGTTAGCATTTGCATCTTCAGTGTTCTGCTAGAGCTTGAACATACCTATGTTAGTTGAAGCCATTCATCCACTTATTCATCTGAGCACCTATAATGTAGTAATAATAATAATAAATAATACAATGACAGAAAGAAAAGGAGAGTTGACATTCACTATGATAGAATTGCATACCGAATAGTGCCAAGGACACAGGGAAGAGGCACTTAGCTCTGCCTTGGGATGAGGGAGAGGTGGAGAATGCTTCTTTTACAGGGAAGAAGTTTGGTTCCAGTCTCTTTAATTGCACAAGGATGCTTTCCCTTCCCTCAGTGGTGAAATTTATGAGGAAAGAAGCCTGTCTTGATCATCTCTAACTCTAGCACCCAGTACTGTCAGGCTTATGTTAGACACTCAGGAAACTGAATTGACTGACTCAGGAAACTGAATATGTAAGTCGGTGAACTTACAAACTTTTGTTTATTCCACAGTTTTCATACATTATTTCATCCATTCCTCACAACAGCTTTATGGTAGGGCAGATATTCTTATTCCTGAATTATGAAGAATGAGCCCAAATTCAGAGAGATGTGTGCGTGTACATGCTACGTCGCGTCAGTCGTGTCCAATTCTTTGCCACCCCATGGACTGTAGCCGTGGACTGTAGGCTCCTCTGTCCATGGGATTCTCCAGGCACAATACTGGAGTGGGTTCCCATGCCCTCCTCAGGGGATCATGACCCAGGGATTGAACCTGTCTCTTGGTGTTTTGCACACGACACATGATGGGTTAATAGATCTCCGGTGTTCTGCACTTAATCTTGTGCATTTTTCACTCTTGGAAACCAATGTGTAAGTTTCAGAATAGTGCTTTGAAACATAGCATGTGCTTTGAGGACAGAACATTAGATCACTTGAATTCCTTTGCATGATGAAGGCTGTTCATTTACATTGAGTCAGGGGATAAAGTTCTTTTTAACAGAAACAAAGAGCTAGTTCTTTCCGACATGTTTTCTAGCTCTTCATATTCCTGCCAGCACAGTGTTATGTGCTTAGTTGGTACTCTATAAGTCTTTCTTAAATAATTGACAGGGGTTTAAAATACATACATCAGATTCACTTAAAATGGACAAGCTTCTTTTTAGAGGCTGTCATAAACTTTTACCAGTATCATTGTGTCACAATGGACAAAATTGGACTGTGGTATATTCTAATTCAAATAATTCTGTTTTAATTCAAGGAACGTTTAACACACTAACTTAGCCTCCGGTTTTCTTTGGCTTTCTCATTCTTTGGCACTTACACTCTTAGTCTGCCCAAGGACACCGTGTGCGGAAGCTCAGACTGGCTGGATATTCTTACCACAGCAGTTTGAGATATTTTAAAATGGACTAGCTTTAGTGTCTTCTGATGCTTTAAAAAATCTCAAACTTCTAAGAATTGGAGTTTATGATAGACATTCATTGCTTCCATCTATAACTTTCATATTTTGTACCATAACGTATCAGTGTTCTCTACAGAAATATTATGATGTGGTGCTTAACTTATTAAAATTGCCGTCAAGTAAGGTTGAAGGCATGACTTATAGAAATATAAAATTATACATTTCTACATGGATATTCTGCTTCATCGCAATCTTAATGTCTGAAGACAGACTCATTTGGTCTCTTCTACTCCTTTCTTGCTCCACTCTCCAACCATTGCCATGCTTCTCATGTCATTTAGTGACAAGCTCCAAACCACGAAGATATCCTGACTACTTACTCCCTTCTTTTCTGTTTCCTAATTCATGTTCATGCAGTGTTGCATTGACCTCTGAAATTTCTGAAACCAGGGTATTTGAGACTGTTTTAAAGCCAGCTCTGAGTGTGTGGCCTAATCTCCTTAAAGCTATGAAATTAGGGGAAAGGAGCCGAGAGCCCTGTAACCATTTATTGTCAAATCAGCAAGAGGACTTGTATGAAAAAATATATTAAATTTTCAAGAGGTTTCGGTGTTAGAAACATTTCTCGTCAGTCTACTTGAGTAAGAATTTATTTCATCATCTCTGGAAGCACTTGCTTTTTCCAAAATTCTATAACCAGGAGACAGACTAGACAATGGGAATTATTCAGAGTATATGGCACAGAGAAGGTGGTTGGTAAATGTTTAATGAATGAGGAGCTGGACAGATGAACACCAATAGAATTGTCTTGATGAAAGGATCCTGAACTGTGCTTTTGTTTTCCGTTTTTGCTTCACAGAAATACATACTTTTGTTTTGGTTTATTTTTGTAAGAGCAAGAGGAGTGCCAAGTTTTAGAAAGACAGACCCACCTTTCATATTAATCATTACTAGGGAAACACCACTAATGCATTAGTTTGTTACCTAGTGGCATTGAATCTGCAGGACAGCCAAGAGAGTGCTTTAGAAAGGGTCTGTGATTGAAGACTCAGTGGTGCCAGTTGTATGTTTAAAAAGAAAGAAATGAATGTCAGGGGTATATAGATTTTCATCTCCTATTATTCTGATAGTAGTAATGTGCCCAGAATTTTGGAAAGATTCTTGAGGCTTTTCTTATCCACTGATTGCCTTATTGCTAATATTTCTTTGATGTAATAATGTTAGCTATATTTAGTAAATGTGACATAGTAATATTTATCCTGAACTTATCCTTCAGCCACAGAATAATAGAGAACAACAGAATATTAAGGTGATAAAGTTCAAGTACTAAGCAATGAAGGTCAATGAGTTTTTCTGATTAATTATTCCAGCAACTTCTTGCAAGTTAATTTTGTTGCACCACATACTGAAAGGTTGAAAGAGAATTACTTCTTATTTTTTGTTTGTTTTGCAGGGAAAGATGGTGAAAGGAATGGGAGGGGCTATGGATCTAGTGTCCAGTGCCAGAACCAAAGTAGTGGTCACCATGGAACATTCTGCAAAGGTAAGGAGGGCTACTTTTGGAAATTCACACTGGGCTGTGACTGTGGTTTTTATTGTTTGCTCTGGATCACTCAACTTGATAGTATTTATATTTTATAGCAAAACATTGCAAATAAAGACAATTATTTATTATCATTCAGCTAAATGGTTGTTTAACTTTGAAGCAAACATCAGGGCATTCTTTGATTATTTGCCTCACGTGCACATTAAAGGTAAAAGCTATAATGTCTTCAGAGGCAGTGAAAAGATGTTAGGGAAGAGGTGTTGATTCCGGTTTGTAGATATTTTTAATTTTGGGGCCACACCCAGCGGCATGAGGGATATTAATTCCCCAACCGGGAATTGAACTCGTTCTGCCAGACAGTGGAAGCTCAGTGTCCTAACCACTGGACTGCCAGTGAATTCTGATTTAGGTTTAAAGATGGTTATAGTGGTTGTATTTCTGTGAAAAATGAAAATACAACAGAATGTGGGTTTTTAAAAGCAGTTATTTTCATGTGGTTAATGTGGCCTTTTACCAAGGCTGTGGAGGTGCCATTTTGAGAAGGTGTTAGAAAACGATGGACTTGGTAACAGCAAGTGGTCTATTCTGAAGAATATTACACTTCTATTTTGATAAATTATTCAGTGTTTATTGAATGCCTGTTCTGTGTTGGGCACTGCTGGAATTTGGCTGTGACTAAAAATGGACAAGAATCCTTGACCTCGTGGTGTGTAATTAATGATGATGATGATATCATTATCCTACAATGGTGATGGCTTCCATTCATTGAGCTTACTGTGCTCCAAAGGTACACTAAGCTCTGTGTGTGTTTGCCTGTACAAGCCCATGAGCTTGATATAGGTATTTGTCGTGGGTCCAGAAACAGAGTTTCAGTGAAGTTAAGTACTTGCCTGAGGTCACATAACTAGTGGAACTGAGATTAGTCCTGATACCTCTGACTTTGAGGCCCAGTCTTCTAAATACCAAACTATCAGTATGACTTGCTTTCTTATTCCTTTCTTATTTGTATTTGAACCAGCTGAGCTTAATTGCCTTCCTGACCTGAATCCCTGGGCTTCTGATAATTTGCAAAGTTGATATTGAGTGACGAGTATGCTTTTCACTCTCTATGCCCTCTGCTCATTCTCCTTTAAAAGTCTTACTTTTGAAACAAAAACTATTTTCACCTTGTTGTTGTTGTTCAGTCGCTAAATTGTGTCCGACTCTTTGCGACTCTGTGGACTGCAGCATGCCAGGCTTCCCTGTCCTTCACTATCTCCCAGATTTTGTTCAAACTCATGTCCATTGAACCAGTGATGCCATTCAGCTATCTTGCCCTCTGTCATCCCCTTCTCCTCCTGCCCTCAATCTTTCCTAGCATCAGGGTCTTTTCCTTGATACCTGCTATTTTGAGTGGAAGTGATAGTTCATTTTCACTTTTTTTATTTGGTGATGAAGTATTGGAGAGCCTGGATCTGAAAGATTTGCATTTGACTTGCTTCCCATGGGGAGTTCTGTTACAGAATGATGTGTGTCATGAAGCAGTTTCATTGTGAAAACTGTAATAAATACAAAATTATAAATTGCTTAGTAAACACTGAAAACTGAGCAGTGAAGCCTAAATATGGAACAATAGAAATGAAACCAACACAGGTGACTTCTGAGCAGTGCCTTGCAAAAAGCATCCAAAATACTCCATTTCAGAGACAAAGGAATGCCAAGCACGCAGATCAAATCCAAAGTTTTTCCAGAACATAATGTCTGTTTGGAGGAAACTCTTGCCGACTTTCCTTTTGTTGTTCCTTCAGTGTTGACGCATAGGCAGTGAAGTCCGACTCATTTCAGATTATTTTTGTGCATTCGTTTTCAAAACATTGGGCCTGTATTTAGCAAATTCTCTCTCTCTCACTTCTCTTTTCCCCCCAAACTGTTTTCTTTCTCCTCAGCTGGAATTTTTGATAGAGGAAACATGGCACTTCAAACTTCTGATTAGTCCCTTATTAAAGCTTTTCATAGAAGGAAGATACTCTTTTTTTTTTTTTAGAATTTCTTATTTTTCTTCTCTGAGTGAGGAAACTGGCACTGACTTTTAGACCAGAACTGAAGTTAGATATTTTCCCTAGATACTTTCAATTGAACAAACTAACAAAAAATATTCTTGTGATTAAGAGATTGGTTCAAGATGGCAGAATAGAAGGACATGTGTTTATCTCCTCTTGCGAGAGCCCAAATCACAAGTAGCAGTTGAACAACCATTGACAGGAGGATGCAATAATAATAGTGACTTCTTCATAGTTCACAGTTAGATAACCTTGAAAACTGGGCTTCCCTGTTTGCTCAGTGACAAAGAATCCACCTGCTAGTGCAAGAGACACACATTCGATCCTTGGCTGGGAACGATGCCCTGGAGAAGGAAATGGCAACCCACTCCAGTATATTTGCTTGGGAAATCCCGTGGACAGAGGAGTCTGGTGGGCTACAGTCCATGGGGTTGCAAAAGAGTTGGACATGACTTAGCAACTAAATAACAACAAACCTTGAAAACTAACCAAAAGAAGAAGTTCCTTTTCTTGCCACCTTCACTTTTTACTCCTGGAATGTGATTCCTACTCTCTGTTGTTCACCTGGACTCACTGTTACTGGCCCAACTTAAGGAAACACAAGGACCTCACTTCTTTCCTGCATCTTTGTCTGCCTGAAGATTGAGAGAGGTTGGAAAGAAGAGAGAGAGGAGAGTTCTTTCACTCCTAGTGGCCTCTCCCGTAATGACCAGTTCTTTTAGACATGCCAGGTAACTTCTACTGCCTTATGACTAATCAGCCCAGGGGGAGGATCCCTACAGTTTTCTAAGATACAGAGTGGATAGTTTGCAGTGAAGAATTAAAATCTGAAGAAAGAAATATAATCTTGTATTCTTGGGCTGCTAATCTTTTTTTTCAGTAAGTGGATGGCACCATCAGCTGGTCTTAGGTATAGCTTTTTGCTCCTTTTCTTCATCTATAGGGTTACAGATGCAGGTTACTTACAAATATAGCATGACCTAATGTTTACAAATGTTTTAATCAAAGGAAACTCTTTCCTTGTAAGTCTTTGCAGCCAGCCAGCAGCTTATGGTATTTGAAGCCTGGCTGCCTACAGTGCTGCTCTAGAGTAACCATCATAACATTTCCCTTGCCTTGAAACTGCCTCTGGAGACATAGAGCAGGCACTGGTGTCAGACTGGCATTGTAGAGTGGCTTTCATTTAAACTTAGGCATCGAGGTTCCAGGCAAAATTACAAAAAAGTAGTGGTAGTTTTTGGTGTCTAGCCACCGTCTTTCTTCTCTTCTTTTGATCTCTTGGTGTGTCCTTCTTTTGCCCTCTAAAAATGGGGGAAAATGGAGGAAAGGAATAGGAGTTTGAGTCCTCACTAGGTGCAAGGCTCTGTGTATGTCATTGTAGATACTGAATTTATTAACCTGTCAGTGACCCTGTAATGTAAGGCTGGGATGTAGGCAGGTCAGAAACTTGTCCAGGTCAGCGGCAGAGCCTGAAGTTTTACTCAGTTTGGTCTAGTCCATGTTCATCATACGATTCCATGCTGCCTCCTCACAAGAGTTACCTCTGTATCACCATCCCACCCACACCGGCCATTTTCTGGGAGCATCAGGTTTCAGAAGTACCTCTTTCTTTTTTTTTCATTTTTTCCTGGTCAAAGCTCTCCTTACTTTGTTGAGATGGATATCAGCAAAATATTCATTTATTTTTTTATTGGCCATGTCATTTGGCTTGTGAGATTGAACTCCTTGCTCTCACTCAGCAGGGAGAGCAAGGAGCCCTAACCACTGGACCACCGCCAGAGAATTCTCTCAGCAAAATATTTAAAAGAAAGCAACGGAATTGTGTCACTTAGTACCCATCTCCCCTTCTTCCCTTTTGTATTAGAACCCTCCCAGGCTTTAGCTGGGCACATTGTAGCCCAGTGACAGACCACATTTTCCAGACCTCCCTTGCATGTTGTTCAGTCATGAAGTCGTGTCTGACTCTTCGCGATCCCATAGACTGCAGCACACTAGGCTTCCCTGTCCTTCACATCTCTCAGAGCTTACTCAAACTCATGTCCATTGAGTTAGTCATGCTATCCAACCATCTCATCCTCTGTCATCCCCTTCTTCTGCCGTCAATCCATGTGACCAAGTTTGAGTCAGTGGGATTTCAGCATTTGAACCCATGTAATTTCTGGATCATACTCTTAAAGCCAAATTCTTTGGACTTTCTTTGCCCCTCTCTGGTCTTCTGAGAAAGACCTTAACTGTAGCCTTGGACCCAAAGTTGTAAACCACATGCTACCCCAATGCAAAGCTGTTCTCAACAACCTGGATCCCTAGACACCACATCCTCTTTTTACTAGTTCCTCCAGGGCTCCATGTAACTTCATCCAAGGTCCTCTGCACCTCTGACTCTCTGCATCTCTCTTGGATGCTATATAAATTTTTGTCCCCAACTGTTATTCTTCACTTAGTGAATCCCTCATCCTTATGTCCACACTGGAATTGTCTGATGAATTCTAGGACTGTATTTCTTCCCTGTTAGATAACTCCCCCCAGTTATTCCATAACTACCTCAACTATAACACTTATACAAGTAAAATCATCATTTCCTCTAAAAATCTCCCATCTGCTAGCCCACCTGGAGAAGTGGTGATGCCCCTGCCCCTTCTGGAAATTACCTGTGGAATTTCTGCCCCTCCCTTGGCACCAAGCGCTGTACGTATTGCATCCACAGCACCCGTGTAATCTGCTCCGTCCTGTGCATTTCTGCTTGTTTAGGTCCTTGTCACATCTGCATAGCATCCCAAAGGTCCTCTTACTGCTAGACAGACTTTCTTTCCTGGTAACCAGTCATGCGATGCCACTGCCAAAGTGGCTAGTCTCAAACTAAAGCTGGATTGAATCAGGGCCACAGAGGAACTCAAAAGCCTCTTGATGAAAGTGAAAGTGGAGAGTGAAAAAGTTGGCTCAAAGCTCAACATTCAGAAAACGAAGATCATGGCATCCGGTCCCATCACTTCATGGGAAATAGAAGGGGAGACAGTGGAAACAGTGTCAGACTTTATTTTTCTGGGCTCCAAAATCACTACAGATGGTGACTGCAAGCCATGAAATGAAAAGACACTTACTTCTTGGAAGGACAGTTATGACCAACCTAGATAGCATATTCAAAAGCAGAGACATTACTTTGCCAACAAAGGTTCGTCTAGTCAAGGCTATGGTTTTCCTGTGGTCATGTATGGATGTGAGAGTTGGACTGTGAAGAAGGCTGAGCGCCAAAGAATTGATGCTTTTGAAGTGTGGTGTTGTAGAAGACTCTTGAGAGTCCCTTGGACTTCAAGGAGATCCAACCAGTCCATTCTGAAGGAGATGAGCCCTGGGATTTCTTTGGAAGGAATGATGCTAAAGCTGAAACTCCAGTACTTTGGCCACCTCATGCCAAGAGTTGACTCATTGGAAAAGACTCTGATGCTGGGAGGGATTGGGGGCAGGAGGAGAAGGGGACGACAGAGGATGAGATGGCTGGATGGCATCACTGACTCAATGGACATGAGTCTGAGTGAACTCCGGGAGTTGGTGATGGACAAGGAGGCCTGGCGTGCTGCGATTCATGGGATCACAAAGAGTCGGACACGACTGAGCGACTGATCTGATCTGATCTGAGCCTACCAGTCTTTTGTCATCAACTCCCCAGCAGCCCACCCCATTCTGTTTCCAGGGCTTCACTTCTTCTAAGATCTCCACAAATGCATCGTGTTGTTTCAAGTTCTTAGTTGTTTCCATGTTCTGTTCTCTTTCTTTTTTAAATGGCTCACTTCTACCTCTACCCCACCCAATATAAATGAGCCAGCTTTTTATGAATTTGCTGGCTTAGCACCTTCCATCCTCTGATGAATATTCTTTGATGCTTTTTCTGGAAATTTGGCAGAATTATTGTATGTAAGTATGTTAATTTACTTGTTTCTGCAGGCACCAAATATTTGTTGAGTACCTACTATATGCCGAGCACTATAATGGGCTCTGAGGAAGTTAGAAATAGAAAGATGTGGTCCTTCATTTAGACAGGTCAGAGTCTCACCGGGATAGAGTCATAGAAACCAATACTTAGAATAGTTACACATCAGAGTGCATGTCATGGGATGCAGCATTTGCGTGGAGATCTGATGGATGGGGCAGAGTTTGCAGGGACCTGTGTGTTGCAGGTCAGGGGAACAGGCACTGGTGTTGGAGGGCAGTGCATGCTGAGATCCCTATTGTCAGAGAAACAAAGACGAGTTGGGTGGAAACACACACACACACAATTCTCCACACGTGGTAGGAGTGATGTTTTAAAATATAAACCAGATTATATCACTTCTTTCTGGGCTCAGAAACCCTCCATGGCTTCCCATCTCCCTTAGATCAAGTTCAGAGTGCTACGTATTATCTCTAAGGGTCCCCCTGGTTTGTCAACATCAATCGCAGTACCTCTGTGATTCAAGCTCCTGGGATTCTCCCACTTGCCCACTGAGCTCTAGCCAGACTCTATTCCTGTAAGTTTCTGGAACATTCCAAACACCCTCTGCCTCGGGGCCTTTGTGCTTGTTATTCTCTGTGCCTGGAAAGCTCTTCTCAGGTTATCTGCATGGCTCCCCTCCTCAGTTCAGTCAGATCTCTGTTGAGAATACCAGAGCAGCTTCCCCTGACTATTACACAAAATGAAATTCCCCCCTCTTCTGATGATTCTTCATTTCCTTTCTGCACTAGAATGTGAGTTCCATGAGGGCAGGGGCTCTTTCTATCACAACAGCTGAGGAAAATCATGCCCGGTGCATATTAGGAATCAGTAATTGTTGAATTCATTAATTTGAACATATTTGAACACTTTTAACTTTTTCCAAGCAGTTACATGTTCATAAACTGCCTCTATTTTATCATTATAACACTCTTCTGAGGTAAGTCTTAAGTGTTTTCCTTCTAAAGATAATCCAGCCAAATTTCCTGGAGATTAAACATTCTGATAAAGGTCAGGTAGAAAATTAAGACCAAGTAGAAAATTAAGACCAGACGCAAGCTGAGAACCTATATGTCCTGCCTCCCTTTTCTGTTACTAAACTTTTCTGTCTGGCAACTACCATCATCACTAACAAGATAAAGGAAAGTGTTTTGTTCTCAGTATTGTGTACTGGAAATGTGTTCCTAAGGGTATAACTCTCAGAGCACAAAAGCAAAGAAATTCAGTCATAGTTGTCATTTATTGGAAACAGGCAAAGCTCCAGTACTTATTTTTGAGAACATAAATGAGAGCTCTATTTCTGAAACAGGCTTAGGTTTTATTTTTATTACAGTAGGAGGCCTGGATTCTAAAGAATAAAAAGAGTCATAATTATATTGTTATGAAGCTGAGGATAAATCTTTGTGAATAATATTTTTATTAAGTCTAATCCGTATCTGATAGCAAAGCAGTCATATCAAAATCTTGAATACTGTTTTACTTTGTCTTTGCTTTTGTAATATAATGTAACTTATTTTTTAACTTTTATATTGGGGTATAGTTGATCAACAACGTTGTGTTAGTTTCAGGTGTACAGCAAAGAGATTCAGTTATACATATACATATGTCTATTCTCTTTCAAGTTCTTTTCCCATTTAGGTTATTAAAGAATATTGAGCAGAGTTCCCTGAACTATACAGTAGACTCTTGTTGATTATCTGTTTTAAATATAGCAAGGCGTATAGGTCAATTCCCGAGAAGGCAGTGGCACCCCACTCCAGTACTCTTGCCTGGAAAATCCCATGGATGGAGGAGCCTGGTAGGCCGCAGTCCATGGGGTCGCTAAGAGTCGGGCACGACTAAGCGAGTTCACTTTCACTTTTCACTTTCATGCATTGGAGAAGGAAATGGCAGCCCACTCCAGTGTTCTTGCCTGGAGAATCCCAGGGACGGCGGAGCCTGGTGGGTTGCCGTCTATGGGGTCGCACAGAGTCGGACACGACTGAAGCAGCTTAGCAGCAGCAGCAGCAGCAGCAGCATAGGGTCAATTCCAACCTCCCATCTGTCCATCCTCCCCACCCTTCTCCCCAGTGAGAAGTTTGTTCCCCCCAATGAGAAGTTTGTTCTCTAGGTCTCGGATTCTGTTTCATATATAATTTCATTTGTCTTTTTTTGTCATGAAGTTGAGAATAAATCTTTGTGAATAATACTTTTAGTAAGGCCATTTCATATATGATAGCAAAGGTGTCATATGGAAATCTTGAATACTGTTTTACCTTGTCTTTGTTTTGTTTTTTGTGCAGAGGAATTATACAAAGTATAGATGAGATTTATTCATCCTTTTTAATTTGGATCAAATATATTACCAAAAGCTGCAAATATGAAAGAGTTTTTTTAAAAAATGCTTTCTCAGAAACATCCTTGAGATAATTTTCTGCAATGTTGAAAAGTATCCCAAGATAAAGTATTCTTCTGTGAGGATAATTCATAATTAACAGTTTCATTTGGTTTAATTTTTTTTTTCATTCATAAGAGCTTGCCGCTGTTTTATAATTTGTTAATGAAACTTCTTCGCTAGGCTTGTTTGGAAAAAAAAACAATCAGCTCAGATCAGATCAGTCACTCAGTCGTGTCCGACTCTTTGCGACCCCATGAATCGCAGCACGCCAGGCCTCCTTGTCCATCACCAACTCCCGGAGTTCACTCAGACTCACGTCCATCAAGTCAGAGATGCCATCCAGCCATCTCATCCTCTGTCATCCCCTTCTCCTCCTGCCCCCAATCCCTCCCAGCATCAGAGTCTTTTCCAATGAGTCAACTCTTGGCATGAGGTGGCCAAAGTACTGGAGTTTCAGCTTTAGCATCATTCCTTCCAAAGAAATCCCAGGGCTGATCT